>NW_012267271.1:4502364-4506618 GCF_000151885.1 Dipodomys ordii | reverse complement strand
CTGGGAGGTCGCCGTCGGGCCCGGGCACCGGGGGGTCCCGGCTCCGGGGGGCGCGCCGCTCCTACCTGCCTACGAAATTCTCCAGCACCGAGCTCTTGCCGGCGCTCTGGCCGCCTACCACGGCGATCTGCGGCAGGTCGAGGTCTGCATTCTGGCCGATGGCGGAGAAGGCGTCCTGCAGCCGGTTGACCAGCGGGATGAGATCTTCCATGCCACGGTTACCCATGGCTGCGGCGTGCCCGGTGGGCTGCGATCCGGCAGCCGCTCCAGCTCCTGCTCCCGGCTCCGGCTTCACCGCCGCAGCCTCGCGCCCCGACTGCGTGCGCCGCGTTCCCCCCCCTGCCCCCCGGGGATCCGAGCGGCGCGCTCCTCTCCGTCACCGCTAGAGGGCGCGCCCTTCCCCTGCGGACCGGTCACTGTGCGCCGGCGCCGCCCGGGGCCTCATGGGTGTTGTAGTTTTCTCCTTCTGCGGCTTTGGGGCGTTTTTACCAATGTGTAATAGTGGAAAAAGGGGTCGCAGATGCTGTGCTGAAAATGCCATTTGTGCCAACAGACTGGATAGCACCCCACCACTGGATTTTGAGGTGCTAGCTGCCTCACTCCAGCTTGCAGATAAGGAAACTGAGGCCACACTCCATCTCGCAGATAGGGAAACTGAGGCCTACACAATGATCCAGCATCTCCCAAGGTCATAGTCTCCCTGCTGCTTCTACTCTAGGCTCTGACCACTAGCTAATCGCCAGCACATTCCTTCCTGCCTATGGGTCTCAGTTTCCTTGCTTCTAGAAGCAGAAAGAATTGATGGAACATTAATTCAACCAATACTTAGAAGGATTTAGTATAAACCAGCCTGGAAATACAACACTGAGCAAGACAGCCATGTTTTCCACCTTCATAGGTGGTGGGATGGGCAGTAAATGATAGAAACAGATACATGGAATAGTAAAGGCAGAAATCATTTAGAATAGGAGCAATGGCGGAAGTAAATGCTGTGAAGAGAGCTATCTGTGGAAGTGGAGAATCCAGTTAACCTGGGAGGAGTCAGGATTCTCTGACGAAGTAAACTTAGAAGGAGGCCTACATGAAGAGAAAGAGCTAGCCACAGGCAGAGTAAATGGCATGTGCAAAGGCCCTTCTTGGGAGAGTTGGAAGTTCTGCCTTAGAGAGTAGTAATCTTGGTTCTATCCCTCAAGATGGTGGTAAAATAGCAGGATTACAGTCCAGGACTCCTATAACCCTGCTCTGATATACATTTCATACCAAGAGGCCAAGGAGCCCCACACACAGCTGTCTGCCTCTGCATTGAAGGCATGAAGGCATCTAACTGCTAGTCCCCACAAGGAGGCCCAGGAGGGGAGATTTATGCTGTTTGGGAGTGAGCAGGCCATTTCCATGTCCACAGAACACAGCGGAGAGCAGAGTGGTAGCTTGAATTGGAAAATGTTAATTTTTTACTCAGTGATTGCTTGCTTACTGAGCCAGGCCTAGAGACAAAGCAGTAAGGTACAATAGATGATATCCTTACTTATGTGTGGCTTACAGTCTAAGAGGGACAGTATGCAAATAAGCCAATAAATATGACCCCAGCAGTTGTAGTGAGTACTGCCAGGGATGGGGGTATCACTCCTGTGTCCAGGGCCTGTGGAGAGCTGTCTGATAAGGTGACACTGGAGCAGACACTTGAGCAAATGAGCAAATGCCCCATGTGAGAGCCAACAAACCCTTTCCTGGGTAGCAGTTGAGTGTGAGATTGGGCCCTGGCCTGGGCCTTGGCCAAGCTGTATGATCCAATCCTTTCAAGATTCTGAATCTCAGTCATCTAATCTTTTATATGTGCTCACGCTGATACTGAGGCTTAAAAATCAGGGCCTTTGTACTGTCCTTAGCTTTTTCAAGCATAAGGCTGGCACTCTACCACTTGAGCCACAGCTGTACTTTCAGCTTTTTGGTGGTCAACTGGAGATAAGAGTCTCATGGACTTTGCCTGTCTTGGCTGGCTTCAAACCAGGATCCTCATACCTCAGCCTCCTGAGGAGGTAGGATTACAGTCAGCTTGATACATGCAGAGAAACCTGGAGAAAGGTGTGAAGTCAGGGAGGAAACAAACCCTGAAATTAACCTTGATAGCCTTTTCCCTGATGAGTGTGCTAAGTGACAAGGGCAGGCTGCTTCAGAGAAGTCTGGTACAATGCCCCAAAGTCAACAAATTAAAATAAAGCCTTAAAAATGACTTTGGAAAGCCAGGTGCCAATGGCTCAAGCCTGTAATCTTAGCTACTCAAGAAGTTGAGATCTGAGGATCATGGTTCAAAACCAGCCTGGGAAGGAAAGTTGGTAAGACTCTTATCTAATTAGCTACAAAAAGAAAGAAAGAAAGAAAGAAAGAAAGAAAGAAAGAAAGAAAGAAAGAAAGAAAGAAAGAAAAGAAATCTGGGAATAGAGCCACAGCTCAAGTGATAGAGTGCTAATCTTGAGAGAAAAAGCTCAGCGACAGCACCCAGAACCTGAGTTTAAGCCCCAGGATTGGCACTAAACAAACACACACAAAAATACCCTTGAGGGTGCTAGTAGAGTGCTAGATCTGAGGCAAATAAACTAAAGGACAGTGCCCAAGTTACTGGCGCACACACACACACACACACACACACACACACACACACACACACAGGCCTTGAGAAATGAAGATGTGACTCAGCAGTAGATTACCTCCCTAACAAGTGCAAGGACCTGAATTCAAATCCTAGTGCAGCCAACAAATAAATAAATGGCTTTAAAGAGGATGAAGGATGAAAGAGTTACTAAGATTAAGTTACAGGGTTCCTTTTGCTATTGCTAGAACCAGGCTTTGCAGGGCAGAGACAGACTAGCTCTGCAGATCACATGGTGTAAGGGGAAAATGTACCCGGCTGGGCCTGGGACAGGCTTGCTGCAGAAAGCCGACAGACCAGGCTGGGGTATTATCTGCACAATACCCTGCTCTACAAGGCTGGGGGCTGGGCACCAGGTTTCCTAAGAGTTTGGGGTATTGATGGTCCAGGCGTCTGTGCTGCTCTACCCTATCGGGAGATGCATCCAGGAGCCTGGAAGGCCATGGGTGCTCGTGATGCTGATTGTGCCAGGGTGAGATTCGAAGCCAGACCTCCATGTGTTCACGTCCTACCTCTGCCACTTTCTAACCTGAGATCTTGAGGATGTCAGTTCCCCATCCCCAGCCTCAGTTTCCTGTCTGTACAAGGGGGATAGCAATCAAACCTAACTCCTAGGATTATGTGAGGACTTGCTGGGGTTCTAATAATCTAGGTAAAACAATGGAGCGGCAAATAATTAAGAGCTGTCATTAGTGAGATTATAACCAGTATCACCAGCGCCAGACGCAGAGAATGCTTTAGCTTTATGCAGGTAGCAGAGGGCATGGCTGGCTCTGGTGATGAGGCTGTGGGAAGCCCGATACCCAGCAGAGGTGGTTAAACTAAGGCCCTATGTCAGGCCCTGGGTCTGGGTCTGGGTCATCTCAGAAGGTGAGGAGGTCAACATGGCTGTACCCATCCAGCTTGTCCCCACCCTGTCCTGTCTCTGTCACCTCCATTTATTTATAGAAAGAGGCACAGGTGGGCGGCAGTCACTGGGAGCCACAGAGGAGGCCACGTGATAAACATATGGTCTTATAGTTTTCTCTGCCTGTTGCCTGATTTGGAGCTGTTGCTGGGTACAGCTTGTTCCTGGGAAGTCTGAACTGGGATGTCTGGTGGAGCCCACCTAGCTGTCTGCGTTACTGTACTGTGCTGGGTTCCCAGCTGGGCCCCATCTCTAGATAGGGATGGACACAGATGTCAAGGAAGGAAGAACTAGGAACATTAACTTAAGGATGGAGGATTGTAATTGCATCCTGGAGTCACTCACTCATTAATTCCTTCATTCATTTAGTTCATCTTCACAGGAAACCATATGATGTACAAAGCTAAGCTAAATCCCAAGGTGGGGGTAGCTCAGCAGCTGCTTTCTTCATGCCAGTCAGGCTCCAGTGGCTTATGCCTATAGTAATCCTAGTTACTCAGAAAACAGATCTGAGGATCTTGAAGATCTCAGTTCAAAGCCAGCCCAGGCAGAAAAGTCCATGAGATTTTTTTTTTTTTTTGGGTCTGGTCGTGGGGCCTGTACTGTGGGCCTGGGCGCTGTCCCTCAGCTCTTCAGCTCAAGGCTAGCACTCTACCACTTGAGCCACAGCACCACTTCTGGCTTTTTTCTTTTTGCTTAT
>NW_012267271.1:4499012-4501989 GCF_000151885.1 Dipodomys ordii | reverse complement strand
CACTGTGGCTCAAGTGGTAAAGCGCTAGCCTTGAGCTGAAGAGCTGAGGGACAGCGCCCAGGCCCAGAGTTCAGGCCCCACGACCGGACCAAAAAAAAAAAAGAAAAGAAGGGATAGTCAGAGTCCTGGAACAGAAACGAATAGGTGTGGATATATATGCATGTGAGAATGGGAATGTGTGTAATGATAAAGAGGCCTGTAAAACCAGAGGTGATAAAAGAGGGCTCAACGTGGTTCAGCAGCCTCAGACTTCACTAAGAATGCTTAGAGATAGGGGGTCTTCCCTTTCCCTTTAGTCTTTGGGGGAGTCTTTGCCTACAAGAGGTTGACTGAAGACACTTAGCCCCAACCAGAGAACCCAGAATGTATATCATCTAGGTGATAGCATGACATCTTTTCTTTCTTTTTCTTTTTTTTTCTTTCTTTTTCTTTCTTCTTCCTTTTTTTGTCAGTTGTTCAGCTTGAACTCTGCGCCTGGGCACTGTTCTTGAGCTATTCATCTCAAGGCTAGGACCCTACCACTTGAGCCTCAGTGCCACTTCTGGTTTTCTGCTGGTTTACTGGAGATAAAAATCTCACGGGTGGGCTGGGAAGGTGGCTCAGTAGTAGACTGCTTGCCCTTCATATATGAGGCCCTAGGTTCAATTCCTCAGCACCACATAAACAGAAAAAGCTGGAAGTGGTGCTATGGCTCAAGTGGTTGAGCATTAGCCTTGAGCTGAAGAACTTAGGGACAGCACCCAGGCCTAGAGTTCAAGCTCCAGGACTGATTTTAAAAAAAAAATCTCACTGGCTTCCTGCCAGGCTGACTTTGAACCAAAATCCTCAGATCTCAGCCTCCTGAGTAGCTAGAATTACAGGCGTGAGTCACTTGCGCCTGGCTGACATCTTTTCTTAAATGTTCACTCTCTCCCCATGATATAGTTATCCAAACTGATCACTGCAAATTAGGAATGTAAATAAAGAGAAATTGAACCCTTCCTCCTTGTAAAACCCCTCTCACATATTTATATTTCCCTGGGAATCAAAATGCATTTGCAGTTTTGGGATCTATAGTGTCCCAGTCAATATGATTTCTTTGTTGTTGGTGGTGGTGGTTGTGGGGCTTGAACTCTGGGCCTAGGCGTTGTCCCTCAGCTCTTTAGCTCTACCACTTGAGCCACAGTGCTACTTCCAGTTTTCTGATGGTTAACTAGAGATAAAGAGTCTCATAGACTTTCCTGCCCAAGCTGGATTTGAACCACAATCCTCAGATCTCAGCCACCTGAGAAGTTAGGATTATAATGTGAGCCACTGTCACCTGACTGTCAATGTGATTTCTGATGGCTGCTATACACAGATGCCATGGTTTATTTAGCTGTTCCCCTAAAGTTGCTTATTTTCCAAGCCGTTATTATCAATAAACAACCTGCTGGCTTTTAAGTCTCATTTCTCTACATTGTCCTGGGCTGGATTCCTATCAGAGGATCAACCAGGGAGAGGTCAGACTGGTTCTAGAGCCTTGATTGATAGATCTGTACATTGCTTTTCAGAAAAATGAAGAGGCCCAGAAAGCTCTGAAGCCTTTGCCAGCACCTGCCTTATTTTTAGTGTTTTCACTTTGGCAATTTTACTAAGCTGGCTGCAAACCAGTGCCAGTGCTAAGCATTATGTAATGTCATCCTCACACCCCACTGGGAGGAGGGCACCCCTTTTAGAGAAGAGGAAATGGCTGGGAGGGCTGTCCTGTCTCCCAGGGTTGCACAGGAGCCCCGATTTGGTCCCAGGCAGGGTGCCCATCAGGGTGTCTCTGTGTTTCCACCTGGGTGATCACTACCCTCTCTTCCAGCGCCCACACCTCCGTTCTCACTCGTGCACTTGATTTCTGATCTGCAGAGCTGATGTTGCTACTTGTGCTTTACACCCTTCCCTAGAGCCCCTCTCTTCTCCAGGGATGAAGCTCCTGGCTTCCTTCAGCCAGGCGTTCAATGCCACCTTTCCATGCATCTTTGCTTGGTCGCCGACGGCCCTCCAACCCCGGTCCCCATGGCGCGCTCTGGCCCGGGCAGCCACCGGTCAGACCCCTCGACCGCCGCGGAGGACGGCCCGGGAGCCCGCCGGAGCCCTGGAGAGCGCGGGTCACGTGACTGCGGGGATTTGTCGACGCTGCCCGGAGGCCTGGGTGCGTGTCGGGGCCGCGGTCCCAGGCGCCACCGTGCGCCCGGTGCGCGCACAGTCGGTGCGCATCGCCCGGGGAGAGAGGATGGGCTTGGGATTACAGACGGCGACAGGCGGGGTGGGGGGTGGGGGAGAATGCAGTTTAGTGACCGAGAGTTGTCGGGGGCCAGCATGGAGGACAGAGGGGTCTTTGAGGGAGTCCCCGGTAGGAGGATCGTTTTGGGGCAGGATGAGGTGACAGGTCCGCATGTGTGTGTGTGTGTGTGTACGTGCGTGTGCCACCGTACTGGGGCTTGAACTCAGGGCCTTTCCCCTGAGCCCTTTCCGCTTAAGGCTGGCACTCTACCACTTGAGCCAAGCTCCACTTCCGGCTTTTTGGTGGTTCACTGGCGCTAAGAATCGCGTGGACTTTCCTGCCTGGGCTGGCTTCGAACCTCGATCCTCACTTCTCAGCCTCCTGAGATTATTATAAATTATAAACAATGAACCATAAGTAAATACATAAATTAAAACATTCCCAACTTCTCCCCACCCCCGCTCCAGCGCAAACTCCTGCAGGGCTGTGCGACCCCGGCCGGCTCCGCGCTCCGCCCGTCCCGACCCAGCCGCGCGCGCGCTGGAGCGCTGGGCAGCGGCCACTTCGGAGGTCGGTTGGGAACCGGTCCTCCCGGACGTCCCCGACATGCCCCCGCCGGGCGACAGACTCCTAGTGGCGGCAGATGGTCGTGATGCCCAGGCCCGCCCCTTCCCCAGGTCCAGGACACGGGACCGGGAGCCGGGGCCCCGAGGCGCCCGCGCTCCCCCGGGAGCCGCGGCCGCC
>NW_012267271.1:4463092-4498907 GCF_000151885.1 Dipodomys ordii | reverse complement strand
CGGGCCCCCGCCGGACACGGGCCGAGCCCCGGGAGCCCCGGAACCTGCAAGCTGGAGCCCCTTGGTCTGCACGTAGTTGGTGCGCTGTCCGCCCTTCTCCGTGGGGCGACCCGATCGCTGAGGGGGGCGGGGGAGGGCGGTGCGTGCTTCTCAAGCTCGGGGAGGGGGCGGGGAGGGCGCAGGACGCGGGTCGGTACCCCCGTGCATCGAGGCTGCGGGCTTTGTGTGGCGGCTGCGGGTCCCGGGATCCGGTGTTGGGTGTGTCTGCGGAGGAATTGGGTGGAAGAATGGGGGTCGGGGGCGGGGAGGGCGTCGAGGGACGGGGGAGGGGCGCGCGGGGAGGCTTTCCTCTCCGGGCTTCTCGGAGAAAACAAATGCGTGTGTGTGTGCGTGTGTGTGTGTGTGTGTGTGTGTGTGTGTGTGGTGGGGGGGCTGATGTTAACTGACAACATATGTGAGAGAGAGGGCGTGAGTGGGAAGAGGCTGGCATCAGGAAGTGTTGGGTGCCCAGAAAGGCTGAACTGGGGTGGGGTGGGGGGAGGTGGGCTTGGACTGGAAAGATGGAACTGCCAGGGTTGGAGAGCTGGGAGTGAGGTTGTGGATTTGAAGGCCGGACCTTGGGCAGGATATCGGGGGATGGGGTGGACAGGAGAGTGGTTGGATCTTGCTTGGGGCAGAATTGTCGGTGACAGTCAAGATCAGGGTGCACATGTGGCATCTGCTCCTGTCAGTAAGCTGGCAGGACTTATGGTTGCGGGATGGGGTAGGTGGGCTTAGAGGGGTGGGGTGCTGCACTGTGACCCCTGTGTCTTCCTTCAGCCACCATGTTCAACCAGCAGCAGCTCCAGCAGCAGCAGCAGCAACTGCAGCAGCAGCAACTGCAGCAGCAGCAGCAACAGTTGCTGCAGCTCCAGCAGCTGCTCCAACAGTCCCAACTCCAGGCCCCATTGTCCATGACTGTTAACCGGTGAGTTCTCTACTTAGGGGTGGGGGAAGAACCTCCAGTGGGACACTGGAGCCCTCACCCCAGTCCTTCCTCCCAGAGACATCCTCATTTGAGTCCACAGATCTTCCATCTGCCAAAGAAGGGATGAGAGCGTAGCAACGAAGGATCTCAAGGAGATCCCGATGACCCCATGTCACCCTCTCCTCACACACAGGGGTCTTCTGCAGCAGCAGCAGTCTCAGCAGCAGCCTCTGAATCTCCAGGGTGCCCCGGCCACCCCCCTGCTCAATAGCTCCATGCTGCAGAGAGCTTTCCTTCTGCAGCAGTTACAAGGTAACTGCTCACACTCATACCAGCTCCCACAGCCCAGGGTGTGACCTTGGAGCACTCACGTTCACAGGAGGCTCCGGGAGGTGTGCCCTTGGCTGTGGCTCTGGGTGGGGCTCTGCACACCTCACTCACAAGCAGTTAATTGGCCTTTGATGCACACAGAAGTGTCTCTGAGCAGAGGTCATTTGGTCACACAGCGTCAGTGCTAGCCTAGCTAGATAGACCAAAGTCTGGGCCTCCTCACCATCAGCATTTTTGGCCTTTGCCTTTGTTTCCCCACGTGAAGAGCAGTCTCAGCTCTTCTTTCAAGAAAGCTGCTCCTGCCTCTACTAGGAATCCCAAGGGGAGATTACCTTGATCTCCTCTTACAAATGAGAAAACTTGAGGCCTAGCGAGAGATCATGTGCCCACGGTTGCAGGGCAGGTCAGGAGCTGGTTGAGGAAGTGGTCATCAGCCTCCAGCCTTGCTAGAACACATTTGTGTGGTCAGTCCTGGGAGCTGATATGTAAGCGATATATGGATGGATAGAGAGAAATGTAGCCAGGGACTGGTGGCTCACACCTATAATCCTGGCTACACAGGAGGCTGAGATTTGAGGATCATGGCTTGAAGCCAGCTGGGGCAGGAAGTCTGTAAGACTTTTATCTCCCACAGCATTTCATGGACTTCCCTTCCTGGGCTGGCTTCAAACCTGGATCCTCAGATCTAAGCTAGTAGCCAAGTAGCTAGGATTACAAGTGTGAGCCACCAGCACGTGTCCCTCGTTCCCATTTTAAAAGTCACATTCTGGCTGGGCGCTAGTGGCTCTCACCTGTAATCCTAGCTACTCAGGAGGCTGAGATCTGAGGATCATGGTTCGAAGCCATCCTAGGCAGAAAAGTCCCCAGGGGACAAAAAAATCACTTTCTTCAAAGTGAAAATATTTGTTAAAATAAAAGGGGGGTGAGCTGGGAATGTGGCTTAGTGGTAGAGTGCTTGCCTAGCACGTGTGAAGCCCTGGGTTCTATTCCTCAGTACCACATAAACAGAAAAAGCTGGAAGTGGTGCTGTGGCTCAAGTGTTAAGAGTGCTAGCCTTGAGGAAAAGCAGCTCAGGGACAGTGCCCAGGCCCCAAGTTCAAGCCCAAGGCTCTAAGTTTGGTCCTCAGCTTTAAAAAAAAAAAGGTGGGGGATAGGTAGGAAAATACTAATATCCTAAAGAAAGTTACCAGCCAATGTTTTGCTATATGTCTAGGCAGCATAAGGTTCTCTCTGTGTCTGTCTCTGTCTATCTGTCTGTCTGTCTGTCTCTGTCTCTGTCTCTCTCTCTGCCAGTAGCAGTACCTTGCATTCTCCTTGGCTTCCCTCCTCCTCTCCCCCCCCCCCGCCCAAGGCTGGTACCCTATCAATTGATCTATAGCTCTACCTCTGGCTTTTGCTGGTTAATCAGAGATAAGAGTGTCATAGACTTTTCTTGCCAGGCTGGATTCAAGCTTCCATCCTCTGATTTCAGCCTCCTGAGTGGCTAGGATTACAGGTGTGAGCCACTGCTGCCTGCTAGTTCTTTTCTTTTTGCTAGAGTTTGACTGTAGGTGTTCAGTGTTTCACTGCAGGGCTTTGCTTGCTGAAACATTTTCAGTTGTTTACCTGTGGTTTTTTCTTTTTCCTTTTTATTACTTGAAATCACGATGGTATAAATACGATATGTGAGACTGTTTTCTTCCTTCCTTCCTTTCTCTCTCTCTCTCTCTCTCTCTCTCTCTTTCTTTCTTTCTTATTTTGTCAGTCATGGGGTCTGAACTCTGGGCCTGGGCACTGTCCCTCAGCTCTTCAGATCAGGCTAGCGCTATACCACTTGAGCTACGGTGCCAGTTCAGGATTTTTCCCCCTGCTTCTGTGGTGCTGAGGAATTGAACCCAGGACCTCATGCATGCAAGGCAAGCACTTTACCACTGAGCCACCTTCCCAGCCCGATACTGTTCTCTTAGAAGAGATTGTCCAGGTAGAATGACTGAGTCAGGGGGAGCACAGCGTGTTTTATGACTTTTGATAAGTATTGCCAAATTGCTTTCCTAAAGGACTGGACCAGTTTGGAATGCCACCAGCCACGTATGACAGTAACAGTCTCACCATGCCCACGGCAACACTGGGTATTACATGCTTTTTGAACTATATATATGTAAATTTCTATGTGCATATAACTTAAGTTGGTTTGCAAAAAAAAAAAGCTGGGCCATTTGTGTTTTAATTTGCATCTCCTGAAGGTCTGGATGTTTTCATTTATGTTTCATTCATCGCTGTTAACCATGTGTATTTTAATTTTTTTTCTGTGACTTGTGTATGTCATTCATCCATTTTCCTCTGAGGATATTTCTTCCATCTTTATCTTACTGCTTTTTAGGTTGGCTGTCTGCACATGGAGGTGCGGATTTGTTGTAGGCTAATGCTAATGAAACTGAATCAGGCACATGAATGTACCTCAGTGAGTCCACTTGAAACATTATAAGGCAAGATTATTTTTTATCCCTATGAGTTTTTCTTTTTACAGTACTGAGATTTTGACTCAGAGCCTGGCGCTTGCTGGACAGACACTCTCCTACTTGCGCTATACCTCCAGCTCTTTTTGTTTTACTTTTTTTTTGGGGGGGTGGTCTGGTTTTAAAACTCAGGGCCTTGATGCTGTCCCTGAGTATTCTTTTGTTCAAGGCTAGTGCTCTATCATTTGAGCCACACTTCCACTTCTGACTTTTTTACTGTTAAGTGGAGATAGGAGTCTCCTATCTTTTCTTGCCAGGGCTGGCTTCAAATCACGATCCTCACATCTCAGCCTTCTGAGTAGCTAGGATTGTAGGTATGAGCCACGGGCACCCTGGCATGCGTTAGTTTTTATTAATGTATCATTTTTAGACAGAGTCTCAATCTTTTTGCTTGGGGCTAGCCTTGGACTAAAGTCCTTCTTCCTCCACCTCCTATATAGCTGGGTGTCTGCTACCACTGAGGCTTAGAAGGGGGAACTGGCTTGGTTATGGAATAAGTACTGTAGAGTCTGAATTTGAACCCGGCTCTCACAGCACAACCATCCCATGCCTCTAACCCTCTCCTTCCTATCCCAGCACTGGGGCAAGAGTTCCAACTGTCTTGATGCCTCAGATACTTTCCAGGCTGTGAGCTTCCCCTGGGGTGCAGAGCTGAGTCAGAGGACGCACAGCAAAAAGTAGATAAGGAAATGTGTGGCTGGCCCTAGGACAGAGGATAGCCCGTGGTGACACGGAGGGTCTGGGAAGCCTCCTGAAGAAGAGACCCCTAAAATGTGTAGAAGTTAATGGAGCAGAGGGGACGACAGCATGTACAAAGGCCCAGAGACAGGATGTTTGAAGGACTATTTAGGGACATGTACCTGGAATGCAATGGGGCATATGTGGAGAGAATGGCCAGAAAGGAAGTTGGATAGGTAAGCAGGGCCAGACCTTGCACTGGGAGTCATGTGCTTTATCTTGAGTAGCAGGAAGGGTTTGTGCAGGAGAGAGCTGAGGTCAGAATGTGGTTTTGAAAAGGTCTCTGCTTGAGAGGCCATCCCGTAGGAGAGCTGAGGCTAAAATGCTGTGAGAGATGACGTATCTCTGAGGGAGCAGGAAAAGGAGAGAGGAAGCCAGACTGCGAGGAAGCGGGAGGGATAGAGCTGGTAGGGTTTGGTGGGGTTAGGGTAAGGAGGAGGATCAGGAGGACCTCAGAGCGCTGTCTGGGCCTTGGGGTAGACCATGAGCAAGCTGTGGCTCTGATTTGTGTATCCATTTTGCGGTTGAGAGAGGTAGTAACATGACCTTCATTCCTGTGACTGAGGGCATGTTCTTAGCCAGTCCCTGGCACACGGTGGGCCTTTGTAGGAGGGAAGAGGGCTGGTTCTCCCTGTAGGCCCTGTACTAGGGCCCTGGCATGCCTAAAGGAGGTAGCCTAAAGCATCCTGGAGGGTAAGAGGGTGGCTAAGGTACTTCTCTGCTAACCAGGGGGCTCTAGGCGGGAAAGGCAGCTCCTATCCCCAGCTAGAGTGGAAACCCTACTTGTAAACCCCTTCCCCTGCCAACATTCCCTCTGTGATATTCCCACAATGCTTTGGGGGACTGACCCCCCACCCGCCTCTAGCTCTACCGCCCAACTACTGTGTGACCCCACTTCTCTTACCTGCAGGCAGCTTCCGAGGCTACGGCATGGCAGCCCCAAATCTGGCAGCTCCCAGCCTTACAACACCCCAGCTGGCTCCCCCAAACCTGCAGCAGTTCTTTCCCCAGGCCACACGTCAGTCCCTGCTCGGCCCTCCTCCTGCAGGGGTCCCCATGAACCCTCAGCTCAGCCTCTCTGGGCGGAATCCCCAAAGAAAGGCTCGGAACTCCTCTTCCATCCCCCCAAATCGCAAGGTGAGTGGTGGCTGGTGTGGACAGGTGGAGGTGAGAATGTGAGGGGCTATCTGAAAATGTGTCGTCATCCCCCCCCCCCGCCCATGTCTGCTGCTCAGGCGCTCTCTGGGTCTTTGGGTAGCTCATTCCCCCCGCCCCCCCCTGCAGTGATAACATCTGCAGTGATAACATCTGTAAGGGGGGGGAGGCACAGAGGACAGATTTGTCCAGCACTTCCCAGACTTGCATACCCTGATGTGATTTTTGCCGTGTCTTTAACTACCAGTTTTTTTGTTTTTGTTTTTACTTTTTATTTGTTTTGGTACTAGAGCCTGAACTCAGAGCCTGGGCCTTGTTTCGTAGTTGTTTTGCTCAAGACTGGAGCTCTACCACTTAAGCCACAACTCCACTTCTAGCTTTTTTGGTGATTAATTAGACAGGCACTGGTGGTTCACACCTGTTATGCTAGGTACCCCAGAGGCTGAGCTCTGAGGATCACAGGTGGAAGTCATCCCAGACAGGAAAAGTCTGTGACACTCTTCAGTGTCAGTGTCAGCCACATGTGGAGCTGTGGCTCAGATGGTAGAGTGCTAGCCTTGCGCAAAAAAGCTCAGGGAAGTGGCGCTGTGGCTCAAGTGGTAGAGCACTCACCTTGAGCTGAAGAGCTCAGGGACAGCGCCTAGGCCCAGAGTTCAAGCCCCAGGACCGACTCCCCCCCCCCCCCCCGAAAAAAAAGCTCAGGGACAACACTCAGGCCCTGAGTTCAAGCCCCCAAACTGAGAGACTTTTTTTGATAGCTTAATGGAGATAAGAGTCTCACAGACTTTCTTGCCCAGGCTGGCTTTGAAACTCAATCCTCAGATCTCAGCTTCCTGAATAGCCAGATTTGAGCCACTAAATACAGCCTGGATTTGTTTAGCCACTGGCCAACTGGATGGTGTGCCTCCCAACATCCTGGGGGTGTTTTCAGTCTCCTGTCCCCCGTTCTAGAGGGTCCCTGGGTCCTTTCAAGACTCTTAAGCACTTTGAGCCCCGCCCCGGGAACAATGGCTGCCATTCTTGGGCAAGGGGATATTTGCGAGGGGGACATGTCAAAAAACAGTTTCTGATAAGAAGCAGGATTCTTCTTCCCAGACAGCGCCTCTGGAAGACAGGAAAGACCCCCTTGAGGGGTTTGAGGATGACTCTGCACTCAGCACTGACACACTGGAAGGTGAGAGGAGAGGAGGCCTGGGGCCCTCGGGTGGGGCACAGGGCCCCGGATGACGGGCCACTCTAGGATTTGGCCCGCCTTGCATCTCTGCTCCTTCACTGCCTCCATGGCAGACCAGGACTCGCCCACTCACCCCGATGGCACCACAAGTGAGAGGCGCCCCCTGGCAGTTGAGGCTGCACCTCATGAGGACTCGGATCCGCCAGCCAAGAGGTTGAAGAGGTAACCACTGCCAGGAATGGCCTGGGCCTTTCACCCAAGACAGGGGTGGAACTGGAATGAGGAGTGAGCTTTGGCCTCTGGCCAGAAAGAAGGTGGTCTACCTGGGGGACTCCAGGCAGACCCAGGAGTCTACATTGGGGCTCAGCCTCCCAGAGGTGAGCCTGGGTGCCCGGAGCGGGGAGGTGACAGTACGTGTAGGCTAGGCTGGGTCAAGGTCCTGAAAGCCATGGAGTTTGCCCACATCCCCCCATTGCAGATGGTAGAGCTAGACTTGGTCACTGAGTCTTGGCCCGTCTGATCATCTTGGACTGTTTTGTAGCTCAGAGGAATTCACCAAGAAAAGGCCTCCTGGGCAGCTACAGGCAAAGGTTCAGCCACAAGCCCGCATAACAGCACCAAAGCAGACCCAGACCTCTGAGCCACTGGGCACCCAAGTGCTGCCACGTATCCAGCCATGGGTTTTGCAGACCCAGGTGCAGCCACAGACTCAGCCTCCAGCAGACACACAGGTGCAGCCAAAGCTGCAGAAGCAGGCGCAAACACAGACCTCTCCAGAATACTTACTGCCAGAGCCGGAGCAGGTACAGCTCCAGGTACAGGTACATACCCAAGAACAGGCCAGGAACCAGCCCCAGGAGCAGCCTGCAGAGCAGGTGTCGGAGCCACCCCCAGAGCAGACCCAGGACGAGACTGAGGACCAGCCTCAGGAGCCAGTGTCCATCTCAGAGCAAGCACCAGACCTGGCTCATGACGCCATAGTGGAGGCCCTAGCCAGCACCGCAGAAGCTGGGGGAGGTGAGTGTGGTCTCCAGATGGTGTTTTTTTAAAAAAATAACTGTTGTTGTTATTAAATAGTTGCACAAAGAGGTTTCAGTTCCCTAAGTCAGGTTATGAGTACATTGCATCTTGATTAATATCATTCTACCCCATGTTCCCCTCTCTTCCACACAATCTTAGTGAGACAGCTGTCTGGTCCCTTTTTTCTTCCCGTGGCATGGACCCTGGGTGCTGCCAGGCACTGAGGGCTGGGCCTGGAGCACAGATCTGGGGCTGGCCCTACCCAGGACCACCAGAGCCCTGGTTGTGGGCAGAGAAGGCAGCTGCTGAGCCCTGGGTGGTAAATGCACTCTGGGAAGGGGGCACACTTGTCATTTCAGGCATGGAGGAGGCCTCGCCAGAGTCAGAGTGCGCCCAGGTCAGCGAGGATGTGACCCAGGAGGAGCCGCCCAGCGGCCTGGATGTGGGAGAATGTGAAAAAAGGGCAAAAGAGATGCTAGGGGTGCGTAGACGTGGGAATGGTCCCAGAGCTTGGCAGCTTGGGGTGTGGGGAGGTGGCCTCTCTTGCTCCAGGCCATGTGGGGGGGTCCCTTGTGTTTCCCCACCTATTAAAGGGACAGCAGCTCTGTCCCTGGCTTTGTGGGGACACTGGGCAACGGTTCCTCAGCATAAAACCTTGAGCTGTCCTGTCATCTCCATGTGCCTTTGAAGACCAGGATGCTTTTGGTGATGAGTCCCTTCCGGCCTGCCCATTCCTAAACTGCGCACCCCTCCCTGCCTTCCTGCTCCCCCATCTCACACAGGTGAAGTAACTATATTGGAGAGAGCAGAATGGACGCTTCTGTGTGGGACCCAAGTCTCAGTTCTGCCTTTTAGCTTAATAGGAGGCAAATGCCTCCTTTTATTTTATTTTATTTATTTTTTTTTCTGGACGTGGGGCCTGAACTCTGGGCCTGGGCACTGTCCCTCAGCTCTTCAGCTCAAGGCTAGCGCTCTACCACTTGAGCCACAGCGCCACTTCCAGCTTTTTCTGCTTATGTGGTGCTGAGGATTCGACCCAGGGCCTCATGCCTGTAAGGCAAGCACTCTGCCACTGAGCCACCTTCCCAGCCCAAGCCTCCTTTTATTTTGGTCTCGGTTTCCTCATCTGTTGTCTGAAGGGTGGTATGGGTTAGACTTTAGAAATGAGGAGATCCGGGTTCAAATCCTAGCTACAGTAATTTCTATGTGATCTGGACTCGCAAGGCAATCATTGAGCAGCCAGAGCCTCAGTTTCCCTGTTAGGAGGTTGATGGGACAGTGGAGACCAGTGTTGAGTGCTGGCTCACCACAAGTGCCTTGCCTGATGGCGGAAACTCTGCTCCTACTCTTGCTGTAGATGTGGGGTGCCGGGAGCTCCCTGAAAGTCACCATCCTGCAGAGCAGCAACAGCCGGGCCTTTAGCACTGTACCCGTCACATCCGGGCCCCGTCCTGGTGACTCCAGCTCCGCCACCCCCACAGGCTCCAGTGTACCTTCCAGGCCAGCCCTCCAGTTCTTCTGCTATATCTGCAAGGCCAGCTGCAACAGCCAGCAGGTACTCAGAGCTGGCCAGCCGGGAGGGGCAGTCCTGACCTGTCCAGCTGCCCTGTGGCTGCATAGGGCCCTCGGGCCCTGCCCCGGGCAGCTGTGCTTCACCTCTGAAGCATTTTGTGATCTGGAGGGAGGGCAGGTTTATGTTTTTATTTTATTTATTTATTATTTATTTATTTATTGTCAGTTGTGTGGGTCTGGGCGCTGTCCCTCAGCTCTTCAGCTCAAGGCTAGCGCTCTATCACTTGAGCCACAGCGCCACTTCTGGCTTTTTCTATTCATGTGGTGCTAAGGAATCGAACCCAGGGCCTCATGCATTGCAAGGCAAGCACTCTACCACTGAGCCACCTTCCCAGCCTGGGAGGGCAGGTTTTTAAGAGTCAAGTGGGTGAGGTTCAGATCAGCCCTCAGCAGCTCTCAGGAAATAAATTCTAGTGGGGAGTGTTGGTGCACGCTTCTGAGGCGAAGATAAACTCTCCAACAAGAGATCAACCCTGCATCTGCCTCACAAGCAAATGAAAAGTCTTGGGCTGTGGCTGAAGTGCTGGGAGGTTGTGGTTCCCTCATTAGTAGGGGTGAATTCCATGACCGCACCTATATTTTCTGTGTCGTGTGAGGAAATGTTCAGGACCCACTTTATTGAGTGGTCTGGAAGATTCCATAACATGACATTAAAGACCTAAACCAGACATGACCCTAGTGAGTACACCATTGATAATGGTAGACTTGGTTGGGTTCAGTGGCACATTTCTGTAGCCCCAGCTACCCAGGAGGCTGAGGATCACTTGAGGCCAGTGTTTGAGATCAGCCTTTTTACTTTTTCTTTATACATTTTTTTTCTCTTTTAATTCCTCTATTTTTTGTGGTACTAAGGAATCAAACCCAGGGCTTCATGCATGCTAGGCAAGCACTCTACCACTAAGCCACATTCCTAGCTCTAGATCAGCCTTTTTTCTGGTGGTTCATGTATGTAATCCTAGCTACATAGGAGGGTGAAATCTGATGATCAAGGTTCAAGGCCAGCATAGGCAGAAAAGTTTGTGAGAGTCTCCAATTAGCCAGTAAAAAGCTGGAAGTGGAGGTATGGCTCAAGTGGTTGAGCACTAGCCATGAGTGGTAAAGGCTAATGGACAGAATTCAAGCCCTGTCTGTGTTCAATCCCCAGGACCAACACAAAACAAACAAAAAATATATCCTTACACTCATAATATTACTGTTGTGTGTGTGTGCGTGTGCATGCACACTCATGCACACACACGCCAGCAAAAGCATAGTATTAACTTTTGTTGTTGTTGTTGTTGGTCGTGAGGCTTGAACTCTGGGCCTGAGTGCTGTCCCTCAGCTCTTCAGCTCAAAGCTAGCATCTACCACTTGAACCACAGCGCCACTTCCAGTTTTCTGGTGGTTCATTGGAGATAAGAGTCTCACAGACTTTCCTGCCTGGGCTGGCTTTGAACTGCGATCCTCAGGTCTCAGCCTCCAAGTGTGAGACCCCAGCACCCGGCTTAGTATTAACTTATTGTGTCCTGTCACTCCACTCCTCCCCTGAGCCGCGCTGTGGAGGCCTGAGTTAACCAGGGTGCTCCCTGGGAGGGGCAGAGGCTCCAACTGGTGTGTATTTCCTCTACCTCAGTTTACCCTCCCTGCTGTGTGAGAGCGCTGGCCTCACAGAGACGGCAGGGTGGCTGTGACGCGCAGGCGGAGTCGTCCTCCCCCGCGCTCACGGCCCCCTGGCTCCCCCGTGCTGCAGGAGTTCCAGGACCACATGTTGGAGGCTCAGCACCAGCAGCGGCTTGGGGAGATGGAGCACGCCAGCCAGTCCTGCCTGCTGTCCCTGCTGCCCATGCCCCGGGATGTCCTGGAGAGAGAGGCAGAGTAAGTGGGGGCTGGGGGGGCGCGGGGGGCCTGTACCTGCCCTCAGCAGGGTCTGCCCTCAGGGTAAGCATTGCCCTCCACAGAGGCCCCTCACGCCATTAACTGCCCAGCCTTCAAGCCTCAGTGTGGCCATCTGTGTGGAAGGGAGGTGGATTGTGGCTCAGCACCCGCTGCCCTGGTGCCTGTGCCAGTTCCACCTGTGGGGCACCCTGGGGAGAACTAGGCCAACTTCCTGCCCAAGGTCCGAGCTTCCCTGGGTCCCCCTTAGGACAAGCTGCCGGGATGTAGAGGGATGTCACTGCCCATGGTGGGACCTGCCCAGGGGGCTTGGCTTTCTGGGCGGGCAGCATGTCCAGGAATGGGGCGGGGCGGGAAAGCTTAGGGAAAGGTGAGCGTTGGAGGCCGGCTGGGCTCAGCTGTGTCCCGTGCTGGTGGCAGCCAGCGTGCACCGCCTGCCAGTGCTGCTCTCCCGCCGCCTCCACAGGCCACCCAGAGCACAGAGGAGCCAGGTTTCTGGGAAAAATTAAAATTAAAAAAATAAATCAAGCCAGGCACCAGTAGCTCACGCCTGTAATCCTAGCTGCTCAGGAGGCTGAGATCTGGGGATTGTGGTTCAAAGCCAACCCGGGCAGGAAAGTCTGTGAGACTCTTATCTCTAGTAAACTATCAGAAAACCGGAAGTGGCGCTGTGGCTCAAGTAGTAGGATGCTAGCCTTGAGCTCAAGAGCTCAGGGACAGTGCCCAGGCCCAGAGTTCAAGTCCCATGACCAACCAAGTGGCAGAGTGCCTGTGTAGCAGACGTGGGACACTGATTTCAAACACCCTAGTATAGAAAAAAAAATCAAAACAAAACAAAAAATGCTTATATGGGTGTGGTGGCTTTGTAATTACAGCTACTGGAGAGACAGAGGGGGAATCTTGAGGTCGAGGTTAGGCTAGGCAAGGTTCTACTCTATATGGGGAGGGGAGGAAGCCTGGTGTTTGCTGGTGCCTTGAACATGCCTGTAATCCTACCTACTCAGGAGGCTGAGATCAGAGGATTGAGGTTCAAACCCAGCCTGGGCTGTAAAATTCATGAGACTCTTACCTCTTGTTAAACAACAAAAAGCTGGAAATAGAGATGTGGAAGAGTGCTAGTCTTTTTTTTTTTTTTGGGTCCGGTCGTGGGGCCTGAACTCTGGGCCTGGGCGCTGTCCCTCAGCTCTTCAGCTCAAGGCGAGCGCTCTACTGCTTGAGCCACAGCACCACTTCCAGTTTTCTAGTAGTTTATTGGAGATAAGAGTCTCATGGACTTTCCTGCCTGGGCTGGCTTTGAACCATGATCCTCAGATCTCAGCCTCCTGAGTAGCTAGGATTACAGGCGTAGCCACCAGCACCTGGCTAAGAGTGCTAGTCTTGAGTAAAAAAGCTAAGGGATAGTACCCCGGCCCTGAGTTCAAATTCTAGTATCAGCACTCTCTCTCTCTCTCTCTCCCCCCTCCCTCTCCTGGTGGCACATGCTTATAATGCTAGCTTTTCAGGAGGCTCAGATCTAAAGATCCTGGTTCTGTGTTAGTCAGGGCAGAAAAATCCATAAGATTCTTTATCTCCAGTTAACCAGCACAAAAAGCCTGAAATGGAGCTGTGGGTTCAAGTGGTAGAGTGCCAGCCATGAATGAAAATATTAAGGGATAACACCCAGGTCCTGAGTTCTAACCCCAGTGATGACATTAAAAAAAAAAGGTGGGGCTGGGATGTGGCTCAGAGGTAGAGTGCTTGCCTAGCATGTATGACGCTCTGGGTTTGATTCTTTAGTACCACATACACAGAAAAAGCTGGAAGTGGTACTGTGGCTTAAGTGGTAGAGTGCTAGCTTTGAACAAAAGAAGTTCAGGGACAGTGCTCAGGCCCTGAGTTCAATCCCTAGGACTGGAAAAAGAGAGAGAGAGAGAAAAGAAAAGAAAGAAAAGAAAAAAGCCAGGTGCTGGTAGCTCATGCCTTTAATCCTAGCTACTCAGGAGACTGAGATGTAAGGATTGTGTTTTAAAGCTGTGCCAGGCAAGAAAGTCCATGACAGTGATCTCTAATTACCAAAAAGCCAGAAATGGAGCTGTGGCTCAAGTGGTACAGCACTAGTCTTCGGGGACAGCATGCAGGTCCTGAGTTCAAGCTCCAAGACAGGCACTTAAAAAACAAACAAAACCTAAGAATTACAGTCATGCTACACAATGTTTATGAATACCCCTCCCCCCTTTCCCCCCACCCAGCCTCCTTTGGTTGATCAAGAATTGAATTCAGGGCCTGGGCGCTATCCCTCAGATTTTATGCTTAATGCTAGGATTCTATCTCTTCGAGCCACAGCTCCATTTCTGATTGTAGCCATGAGCCACCAGTGCTCAACTTTTAAAAATTTTCTCCCTCCTTCCCTCTCTCTGTCATGGGGCTTGAACTCAGGGCCTGGACACTGTCCCTGAGCTTGTTTTGCTCAAGGCTAGTGCTTTACCACTTAGAATTACAGCATGACTTCCAGTTTTCTGGTGGTTTATTGGAGATAAGAGTCTTACAGGGGTTTTGCACCCTGGGCTGGCTTCAAACTGTGATCCTCAGATCTCAGCCTCCTGAGTAGCTAGGATTACAGGTGTGAGCCACCTGGCTTCTTTCCATTTTTTTCTCTTTTCTCTCCTTTCTTCCCTCCCTTCCTTCCTTCCTTCCTTCTTCCCTTCCTTCCCTCCTTTCTCCCCTCCCTCCTTTATTTATTTTTTTGTAGTACTGGTTTGAACTCAGGGCCTTGCACTCACACTCAACCCTTAACCAGATTAGATTATTTTTCAGGTAAGATCACATTATGCTCCAGCTATCTTGGGACCATGATCCTCAAATATGCTTTCTGCATAGCTGGGATTACGGGCATGGATCACCATACCCAGCCTTTTTCTTTCTTAGTGGTGGTAATGGAAGGCAGGGTCTCACTCACGTTAAGCATGTGCTCTACACTGCACCACACACAGGGCGCTGAATTGTGTTGCTGTCTTTCCCACCAGCGCAGTGTCCCACTGTGCTCCTTTTCTTTGTCCTCATTCAGAGAGCCACCACCAAAGCGCTGGTGCAATACCTGCCAGGTATACTACATGGGGGACCTGATCCAGCACCGCAGGACCCAGGACCACAAGGTAGGAGGGACTGGCGTGCGTGAAGACCCCTGCAGTCCCGTCTCCGGTTGGAGGGCAGGAGGAGGGAGCCCAGGATGGGGTGGAAAGAAAAGATGTCTTGTCGGGGTGTGACCGTTTCTCAGCGTGGCCTCTGGTGAGTGAGTCACGTTCCTCTCTGGGCTGTCCGTGTCCTCATCTGTCCAACGTGGGCAGGGCACGAGATCACCCTGCCATTCAGCCACGGGGCTCACAGCAGGCTCAGCCTTTGGTAGCTGCCTTGGCTCAAGCCAACCACACTGGGAAGAGATGTGTTTGCACACGCCATGCAGGGTCAGAGCCAGGCTGGCTTGCTGCAGCTGTGCGGGCCTTCCAGGTGGGGGCACTGGGCACTGCCTGGTTACTAGCAGGGGTGGGGTGGTGCATAGCAGGGGACCCCGCCTGCCACCCATGCCCCCTGCCCTCTTTCTCCCTCAGATCGCCAAGCAATCCCTGAGGCCCTTCTGCACTGTGTGCAACCGCTACTTCAAGACCCCCCGAAAGTTTGTGGAACATGTGAAGTCTCAGGAACACAAGGACAAGGCTGAGGAGGTAACCCCCGTGCGCCTCAGAGAACGTGAACCCAGAGAGGCATAAAGCCTTCCCCAAGGCCACATTGTAGTTTGAGGTTTATCCCAGCTTAACTCACAACAGGTCCAGAAGGGACTATTGGGACTCAGTGTGGTGTGTGTGTGTGTGCGTGTGTGCATGCGTGCTTGCGTGTGTGTGTGCGTGTGCGTGTGTGTGTGTGTTGGTCCTGGGGCTTGAACTTAGGGCCTGGATGCTGTCTCTTAGCTTCTTTGTGTAAGGCTGGCACTCTACCACTTGAGCCACAGCTCCACTTTTGGCTTTTTGGTGGTTCATTAGGGATAATAGTCTCATGGATTTTCCTGCCCCAGTTGGCTTCAAACTGCTACCTTCAGATCTCAGCCCCCCTGAGTAGCTAGGATGACAGGCATGAGCCACTGGTGCCCAGCAACTACTGGGACTCTCGAGGATCAGTGACACTTGGCGTCTCAACTGCTCCCCGCCCACCCCTCTGAGCAGCTGAAGACTCTGGAGAAGGAGAGAGCCAGCCCTGATGAGGAGCACTTCATCACCGTGGACGCCGTGGGCTGCTTTGAGGGCGATGAGGAGGAGGAGAAGGATGAAGAAGAGATTGAGGTTGAGGAGGAATTATTGAAGCAGGTGCTTGGGGTGGGCTCTGGGAGGTGGGCTGGAGCCAGCAGAGCCCTCCCCGCCCCCCACCTGGGACCCAGGTGCTAGGTTGCCTTCTGTGGTTCACGAATGCATGCCACAACTTACTAACATGCACCATGGCTCAGAGCATGCCCAGGCTCAGAGCGTGCCACCCCCCACCACCTGGAAGTCAAGGGAATGGTGTGCTTCAGACCAGAGTGGGCTCCAAGCCCCTGACCTGCGCGTGTAAAGGGCTGGGGACCCCTCTGAGGCCCACACTGCGTGTCTCCAGGTGAGCTCTGGAGACCTGTCTGTGGAGGAGTGGAAGAACGCAGAGACCTGCGACCCCGACACTGCGTATGGTAAGCTCCAGCCTTGAGCCCCTGTCCGGGCCGCCCCCCGATCTCAGCTGTCACAGCTGATCTCAGCTGTGCCCGACTTCCTCCTCCTCTCCCGCCAAGAGGGCACCGAGGGAGGGAGCAAAGGGACCCCTGGCCGGTGGGTGACTGAGTGAGCCCGGGCCCTGCTGTCTGGCCCTAGGTGTGGACTTGCTGGTGCCGGTCATGGGCTATGTGTGCCGCATCTGCCGCAAGTTCTACCACAGCACCTCGGGGGTGCAGCCGTCCCACTGCAAGACCCAGGCCCACATCGAGAACCTGCAGGTGAGCTGGATATCCCAACCACCCGCCCTGTCCAGGGACCCAACCTCTGGCCCATCAGCTACTTCCCTCATGCTTCAAGTCCCCTCAGGCCCCACACTGCCACAGGGGGTGGGGATCCACACTGTGATGGTGCTGGGTGCTTTGTTATTGACCTGGGAGGTGCTGAGGATCAGGCTTTTAACTCCAGAGCCTTGGCCCAGAGAGGCTGAGTGCACTACCCGGGGTCACACAGCACATCGACACTGTCTTGACTGCCATAGGACCAGAAGCTGCTGGCCAGAGCTTCTAGGAGACTCTGGCCTTATTGTTGTGCCTCTGTATTTAGAAACACAAAGCAGCCAAGAAGCCCAGCCCCACAGTCCATCGGCCTGTGAGCCGCCGGTGTGCCATCAATGCCCGGAATGCCTTAACTGCACTGTTCACCTCCAGCAGCAGCAGTGGTCGCCTGCCCACACATCTCAGCTCCCACGACAGGGCCAAGGCCCCCAGCAAGGTGAAGCGTCAACCCCCCAACCTCCTGCCCCGACCTCGGCGCTCAACCCGCTTCAAAACCTGATGGCAGGCTGGGGACCCCGAGCAGCCAGTGCTTTCCAGGAGCCCGTGTGCATGTGCTTAGTAATTTCACTCAAAAGCCAATAAAAGGTCACTGGGCTGGGCGTGTATCCACCCACAAGCACTCTGTCTGGGGGAAGCAGGGCCAGGTAGATCGCCAGGCAGCTCTCAGCCAATGCCCAGCCTCCAGGAGTTCAAACCCAGGGGCCCTGGGTTCATAGGGCACTTCACCTCCCTGAGCCTCAGTTTCCCTTCTAATGATGTATCAGGGCTGGGAAATGACAAGCTCAGAGATGGTGGTGTTCTCCCCAAATGACAAATGAAGAAACTGAGGCCTCCCAAGGTCAAGGGCCTTGCTAAAGGTCACAGAGCTGCTGGATGGCCAGGATTTGACTCCAGTGTGAGCTGTTGACCCCTGTGCTGGCCGCTGTCCACGGGGACCTCTCAGAAGTTAAAGTGTAAGCTAGGGATGTGGTTCGATTTGGGGTGCCTGCAGCACAAGTTTTGGCCCTCCTGGGGGGTGCCCAAGTTCAGCCAGTAGCAGATGGAGCTGCTGTGGCGCTGCTCCTCATGTAGAGACCCCAGGCCCTTAGACAGTGAGACTGGGCCTGTTATGGGCCAGCTGGGGAGACTTCCAAGGGCAGTGCCAAGGCTGCAGAGCGTATGTGGCGTTCCCAGACTCAGCCAGAGGCCCCAGCCCCCATAAGGGCTGAGTGCATCCCAGAAAGTCACCAAGCTTGGCAACTTGCCTTGGTCAGGCTGGGCAGCAGCTGCTGGTCAGCATCCCAGGTAGGGATGTCCCTCACCTGCGCTGTCTGTATCCAGGAATAAAAGGTGGTCACGAACCCAGCCCCCACCTCCTGTTTATGATGTGTGATCAGGCCCCAGTTCACCTAAGGTCTTCATCCCAGCACACAGAAGAGAGGCTCTGTGGTGTGGAGAATTGGTTTAATGTGGATTTCCAATCCTGGGGGAGTAGGGAGGTCCAGGAGCTGGGCCAGCAGGCAAATGAATGGGCTGTATGTTTACACCTGGTCCCAAGAGACAGGCTAGGAAGTAGGGGCTGGCTCAGGCAGGCAGGGGACCCAAAGGCCAGCCCTTGAGAAGGTATCTAAACCAGATAGTAAGGGCCCAGGGAGGCAGGATTGGGGCCTGGTCGGAGGCTCCCAGAGCCTAGGGGCTGGCATCGCCAGGGGCCTCCCCGAGCTGCTGCTGGAATTCCAGGCGTGTCTGCCGGTTGGACTCCAACAGCTCCTGGAGTCGGGCATGGAGGTGATCATTCTTCTCCTCCAGGTGGTCCAGACATGAGTTGATCTGGTCCAACATGGAGTTGATGGCTGCATACTCTGGGAGGAAGGGGAAAGACAGACCCAAGGTCCCATGTCTCCTCTAGGCTCCCAGACACACTTGTACCCCATTGTTCCCCAGCCCGCCTCCAAGAGGGCTTTGGGAGAAGTCTCTACTCCTTCCTGAACCCGTGTCACCATCTGGAAAATGGGCAGAAACCAAAAGAAAGGCTTTGAAGAAACACCTTAGTGCTCCATCTTCTAGTTAGGATGGTCACAGCCTGGGAGGTCCCGCCTCCAGGGATCTCCCTAAGTGCAAAGGTGAAACCTCTTTGGCTCTTCCTTGCTTCCTCTCTCCCTGCAGAGGTGGACAGGGCCTCTTCCAGGCAGGCTCTCATTTCCAGCCCTTCCATGGCTCCCTCTGCCATCAGGGGAAACCACCAGCAGATTCCCAGATCCTCTCCAGCCCCCTCAGTTCCCTTCCTCTGTCTCCTCTCCCAATCCTTTTCCTTTCCCCTCCCTCACACCCACCTCTCCCACCTCAAGCCCTCTGGGCTGTTGCCTCTGCGCGGGATATGCCATTCCTCCTGTCTCCCTTCCCTTTTTTGGCAGTCACTACAGGCTATCCTATCACCAGTGCCCTACTGACGCAAGCGAGTCTCGTAGCCCTCCACAGCCCTCTCCCCTCAGGCACAACGGCTGTGAATATCTGTGCTGGCCTATGTCTGTCCCTCAGCTGTGGGAGAAGTGACTGGTCTTGTGTTGGCTGCTGTCTCCCCAGTGCGCTCGATGGCAAAGTAAGCGTTTGCTGAAGGAATGAGTGAGTGAATGAATGAATGGAGCTGACTTGCCAGCCTCTCTGCCTTCGCTCAACTCTCTACCACCCAGAGATGCCTGGACCACAATCTGTCAAGGACCAGCTCAAAATGCCTCTTCCAAGAAGCCGTCTCTGGTCCTCCCTCTACTGCCACTCTTCACCTGCCTCTCAGAGACATGATGTTCCTTTGGACCCAAGGTCTGGGCCTGTGCCCACTGCGGGACCCGGTTCTGAGCCAGCCTGTGACTCAGATATACTTGGCTGCCAACTTAGGATAGGAAGAGAAGTGGGTGGTGGTGGTGGAACAGTCTGGAATTCAAGGAGTGTGTCTGGGATGTGGGTGATTGCATTCAAGGGAAGGTTACCCATTGCCCAGAAAGGGCACCACTCACAGAAGACAGTCCTGTGAAGTCTGCTGCAAGTCCACGCCTCGTGATACAGAGAGGGAAACTGAGGCCTAAGAAGAAAGAAACTATCCAGGATCCTATAGCTGGTTGGTGACAACCAAAATTCTCACTTGGGGATTAAGGGCTGTTAGGTTTGGGTTCCAGTTCTGCTCTACCCCAGCAAGTTGCTACAGCTCCTTTCTAGAAAAGAGGTGAAGAATGGAAGTGTGAAGTGTATCCAGAGCTTAGCAAGGTCTGCTAAAGTGATTTTTTTTTTGGGGGGGGGGTCCAGCCGTGGGGCCTGAACTCTGGGCCTGGGCGCTGTCCCTCAGCTCTTCAGCTCAAGGCTAGTGCTCTAACACTTGAGCCATAGTGCCACTTCCGGCTTTTTTCTTTTTGCTTATGTGGTGCTGGGGAATCGAACCCAGGGCCATAGGCATGCAAGGCAAGCGCTCTACCACTGAGCCACCTTCCCAGAGCCTAAAGTGATTCTTTAGATGGTCATTACAACCAATACTTCACATTCCCTGTTAGGGACACCAACTGGGGGACAGGATGAATGTCTCCACACCAACTGGAGTGAGGCTTTTATCCCTGTCAAGGGTACTTCACAGTTCCAAACCTTGATCTTCCCCACTGTCCTGTGAATCAGCCAACATCCATGCAGCCCTTCGCTAGGCCCTCACTGTGGCTACTGCCTCCTCTGCTGCAGAGCTACAGGAACACTGCTTGTCCACACTGGGTGGCCTGCCTTTATGAAAAGTAGACCCTGGGTCTGGGTTTGTGGCTCAAGTGAAGAGCCGATAGCCTAGTAAACACAAGGTCCTGAGTTCAAACCTCAGTACCACCAAAAAAAAAAAAAAAAGACCCAGAGTGATGAAAATATCTTAGCACTGTGAGGGATGCACAACTCTGAGCATACTAAAACCTTGGAACTGTCCAACTTAAATGGGGCTGATTTGTATAGCTCAATAAAAATGTGATTGCAATAACAAAGCACTGCCCCATCCTTACCCCACGTTTACTAAGTCCTGCCCTCCAAGTTACTGCTCCCACCTTACTACACCGAAGAGAATAACCACACGGCTCACTTCCTCCATGAACCCTTGCCTGCACCATCTGTCACGGGACGGACACACTCATCCCTACTCCTATATGACAAGGGGAATACGGAAGGACGGGGCGCGGGAGCCCGGGCGGATGGTTCTCCCACCCTCGCGCGGGGCTGTGCACGCAACAGGCTGCTGGGGAGCCGGGCACACCGGCCCCGCCGGCCCCGCCGGCCCCGGTGCTGACTCAGCAGCGCGGGCGCCCACCGGGTCAGCCCCGCCTGCGCGGCCACACCTGCCAAGCCGGGTTGCAAACCCCTTGGTGGGGGGGGGGGGAGTGGGGCAGGAAGTGATCGGAGCAAATCCCAAGCAGCTGAGCATCCCCGGAGGTTGCCTCAGTTTCCCCTTCTGTGAAACCGGGCTGCGGTTTCTAGGAACCTCCAAGGTGGCCCCGGGAAAAGTCGGGACCTTCCGCGAGCGGGTGGGGAGAGCCCACCCCGTCTCCGATTCCCCTTCCCAGGGAGGGTACCCCTGGAAAAGCAACAATCGCTTCGGGAGCTCCCCCCACCCCGCGCCCCGTCACCTGCTTCCCCGAAGCCATCGTCCTCGCCTTCCGCCGCCGCCTCCACCGGCATGCCCAGGTCCCCGTTGGGGCCCGACATTGCGGGCTCGGGCACCGCAGGGGCCGCGCGACGACGGAAAGCGGCGACCGTCGCCCTGAGAGCCGGCGCCGGGCGGAAGGTGGGAGCCGCTGAGAGATCTCGGAGCCGGAAGGGAGGAACGCAGCGGCGCGCGGCCGCCCGGAGCCCGGGGCCCCGCCCCCGTGGCCTGCGCCGCGACGCCCGAGCTCCGCCTCCTCCCCGCCCCACGGCCCCAACCCCGCCCACCCACCGCCAGGCCCCGCCCCTAAACTGGCTCCGCCCACAATGCCTCACAGTCGGCTCCGCCCCCCGGCCGACCCGCGGGGGCCCGGCCCACTCCGGGTGGCGGTGCGGGGTGATCGCGGGGCTCTCCGACAGCGGAGAAACCCGGGCAGCGGAGGCTCGAACCCGAGCGAGGGCTAGTGAGTGTCAGCGAGCCCGGCAGGAGAGCGGGCCACTCGGGGACCTCCACTCTGTGCCCCTTCCCTGCTTCTGCCCCTCTGAGTGTTCGAAATCAGACCAGCGGTTTCCAAGGCCTCTTGAAGCTTCGAGAAGTTCCAGTCCTGGCAGGACAGGACTGTCATGGAGGGGTTCCCTCCTCCTCCTTCCTCCTTCCCCCTGCCTGCCTCGGCAGCGACCACCCACCTCACGCACTCCATCCTGGACCTCTCTGCCGTTCTGCGCCCGCCTGGGGGATCCAGGGCTGCACCTGTGGGTGGGAACCCGCCTGGCTCCAGCCCTGGACCAGGCTCCAGGCAAGTACAGAAACAGAAAAATGAGGCCTCTTGAAATTTTATCAGGATCTCACCTTGTATACCTTTAATGTATGATAATTTCAAAACAGAATAAAAAGCCAGGCACCAGGGGCTCACCCCTGTAATCAATCCTACCTACTCTGTCATCCTAGCTACTCAGGAGACTGCCATCTGAGGATCCCAGTTTGAAGCCAGCTGCAGCCCAAAAGCCCATGAAACTTTTTTTTTTTTTTTCGGTCGGTCATGGGGCATGACCTCTGGGCCTGGGCACCGTCCCTGCGCTCTTCAGCTCAAGACCAGCGCTCTACCCCTTGAGCCACAGTGCCACTTCTGGTTCTGGTTTTCTAGTGGTTTATTGGAGATAAGAGTCTCATGGGGGGCTGGAAAGTCGGCTCAGTGGTAAAGCACTTGCCTTGCATGCTTGAGGCCCTGGGTTCGATTCCTCAGCACCCATAAGCAAAAAAAAAAAAGCCGGAAGTGGTGCTGTGGCTCAAGTGGTAGAGTGCTAGCCTTGAGCTGAAGAGCGGCACCCAGGCTCAGAGTTCAGGCCCACGACCGCACCCAAAACACACACACACACAGACACACAGACACACACACACACACACACACACACACACAAATAGTCTCATGGACTTTGCTGCCCAGGCTGGCTTTGAACCATGATCCTCAGATCTCAGCCTCCTGAGTAGCTAGGATTACAGGCGTGAGCCACCGGCGCCTGGCTCCATGAAACTCTTCTTTCCAATTATCCACCCTCCACACACACCAAAAAAACGTAAAAATTTTAAAAAAATGCAAATAGAGCTGAGGGCTCAAATAGTAGAGCTCAGCCTTGAGCAAAAAGCTCAGACCCTGAGTTCAATCCCCAGGACTGGCGTGCACGCGCGCACACACATGTGCAGACCCCAGGGCAAGTGCATGTGTTTATTTAGCAGATAAGTGGGTGGACTCCGGCAGCCAAGTGGCTTTTGGAGCAATTGGGTGAGCAGCAGGGCATCACAAGAAAGGTCTTCCAGTTGTCACTGGCTTCATGGCTGGGGGTGGGGCATGGAGTAGACAATCTGCTCCCTGGGCAGAGGCAACAGGAAGGATGGAGATAAAGATAGGCAACACCTGAGAAAAGAAAGGTGATTAAAGACGCTGCAGTTGGGGGAAGGGGAAAAGGGAGGGAGCAAAGGTAAGTCTGGGACCCTCCTCCTCCCACCCACCCCTGGCCACCCTCCCCTCAGGTCCCTGTGCAGCCATACTCACTGCACCTTCAGTCATCAATGCACTGGTCTGTGGGAGGAAAAAGTCCATCAGAACAGGCAGATGGGATAAGTGTATATGTACATGTGTGTGCATGCACATCTCTGGCTACCAGAACCCCTGTGCTGTCCCTCAGGCCCAGCCTGGACCAGCTGCATCTCTGGGGGTTTCCTCAGGACTTGGGGAAGCCTGAAGACCCATGTGTGAAAGATGCAGTAAGGGAAAGGTTTGGGGACTTGCTGCCCAAAGAATGGGGCCTCTCATAGCTGTGCTCCAGCTCCCAGGCCTCCTGCCTGTTCGACCTACTGAGCCCTAGCTAGCCTCTCAGCCAGTGACCCTGAATGACCTGGTGAGAGCCCTCCTTGCCAAGGTCAGGCTAGGCTACTTGAAAGCAGGGACATGTCCTAAGTCAAAGATGAATAGAATCCAAAGGGAGACCCAGAACAGGAGGCCTGGGAAAACGTGGACACTAATCTGTGATTCTCATCTGGTAAGCCCAGGCTAACCTGTCATGGATGAGCACTTGGGGGTCAGGATCCCTGGGGATCCATAGATTCCAGGGTGGGGCAATGTCTTCATAGTCCAAAATGGCTTCCAGAGGAGGCCACTGCTCTTGGATGGGCTGGAGCAGGGCACTGGGTCTCTTGTTTATCCTCTCCCTGGTGGAGAGCATCAGGCCTAGACAACCCCTATGTCCCCTTCCTACCTCCCCAGCTGACCCTTACCAATGGGAGTAAGGAAGGTGATGTGGTCATCAGTAAGGCCCAGAGACTTGGCAAAGTGGACGAAGCGATCCTCCAATTCAGAGCTCAGCTCTTTGTTTCTCCCTGGGTGCGGACAGAAAGATGCTCTATAAATGTTATTGGGTGCTGGTGGCTCATGCCTGTCATTGTAGCTACTTAGAAAGCTGAGATCTAAGGATCATGGTTCAAAGCCAACCCTGGACAGAAAAGTCCATGAGACTCTTTTCTTCAATTAGCCAGCAAAAAACTGAAAGTGGAGGTAGGATTCAGGTGTTAGAGTGCCAGCCTTGAGCACAAAGCCAATGCCAAAACTCAAAAACAAAAAGTCATCGGACAAGTGAATGAGGCCTCCGACATTTTCCCTATAGAACCTATGCAGGAAGACCTCCTCCCTGAGGGGGCTGGAGTTGAAGAAGACCTTGAGGCCTGAGTGAGGGTGGAGGGTCTCATCCCCTAAGTGTGACCAGGAGCTGGGGCCCCGGGGGATAGGATGAAGACCCACCGTAGAGGGTAGTCTTGAAGTACTCCACGTTTGAGGAAGTCTTTTTGAAGAATAACATGGCGAACTCGGAGTAGTTAGTGTCTATCACTTGCATAGTGTAGCTCTGTATATTCGGGTATCCTGTGGTACAGGAGTGGGGGTAAGAGGTCAGCCTTGCCTGCGCTGGGAGGAAGAGGAGACCGTCCCCTTTCTTTCCAGCCTGCTGACCGTAGGCTTTCCCCCAGAGGACAGCATCTAAGTAGGGTGACAAAGAGGCGTGTGCTCCCCGGAACCTCACACCCACCACCCCGTCTCAAATGGGAACTCACTGTGAATGTCGCCTAGGGTGTACTGGCCCCACACGGAACCTGAGACAAAAGTTCTGTTCCAGTAGTCACAGTTCTGACCCCTACGGGAGCAAGAGATGGGGTGAGCTGAGGGAGATGACACAGGTGTGGACGCTCCTGGGCCTGACCAGGTAGCACCAAGATGGTGGCAGGATTCAGATACTCCCAGTCCAACTCATAAAAGCCTGTTCCCCATTAAAGTGGAAGCTCCGCCCACCCAGTTTAGACTGGCCTGGGCTTTCCTGCCTTGAGCCTATCCCTCATCTGATGCCCAGAGCTGCCTGACTCTCTTAGATCCTCCCTCCTGCATCCGAAGTCCCTCTTCACCTGCCTCCCCTAGGTGGCCTACCCCACGTGCAGCCCCAGCCCCAGGCACTTACCCCAACTCCCACCTGGCTGTTCCCCTGCTTCCACCTACTCCACCTGTCCAGCCTGCTTCAGACCAAATACTCCCGAAACAGCTTTCTACCTTTCTTCTGCCTCTCAGTCCTCAAGTGCTCCAGCTCCAACCTACCAGCTTCCCAAATCAGAAAAACACTGCAGGGGGGTGGAGGGGGAAGGATGGGTTGGGAAGGGGAAACAAAGAAGGAGGCTACAATGCTTGATAAGAAATGCACTCATTATCTTGCCCATGTAATTGTAACCCCTCTGTACAGTATTTTCACACACACACACACACATACAAAAAAAGCCAAAAAAGAAAGAAAGAAAGAAAAACACAGCAGCAGATACAATCCTGTTCTAGTTCCCATCCACCTACCACCTCCCAGCCCTGGCTGCCCAGCCTCACCTTCATTGTTCTACCTACCTCCCAGCTCCACCTGACTTTCTCCCCTGATGCAACTGAATCCGGATACCCAGATCCTGGCCTTGTGGGAGCCCCCTTGCAAGGCAGGTTGCCCCAGGGTCTAGCTTCCTACCTCTGGAAGGCACCATTCTCTGACTCAGAGTGCACCAGCCCCTTCCGTGCATACTCTGCACACTCCATGCACACACAACTGTTTGTGTGTGTGTGTGTGTGTGTGTGTGTGTGTGTGTGTGTTTTGATACTAGGGTTTGAATTCAGGACCTTGGCACTGTCCCTGAGCTCTTTTGCTAAAGGCTAGAGTTCCTCCACTTGAGCCACAACTCCACTTACATTTTTTCCCCTGGTTATTTGGAGATAAGAGTCTCAGAGACTTTCCAATCTAGGCTGGCTTCAAACCATAATCCTCAGATCTTAGCCTCCTGAGTAGCTAGGATTACCCAGTGAGTAGCTAGGATTACCGAGCTGTGTGTATACTTTCTGAGATACATTGGCTCCTTTTTATTTTTCATTTTTTGTTGTTGTGAGGCTTGAACTCGGAGTCTGGGTGCTATCCCTGAGCCTCTTTGGGCTCAAGGCTAGTGCTCTACCACTTGAGCCACAGCACCACTTCTGGTTTTCTGGTGGTTCATTGGCAATAAGAGTCTCATGGAGACTGTTCTGCCTGGGCTGGCTTTGAACCACAATCCTCAGATCTCAGCCTCCTGAGTAGATAGGATTACAGGCGTGAGCCACCAGTGCCTGGCACTGGCTCCTTTTAAAAGCCACTTTCTTAGAAGCCCTGGTTGGAGACCTGGGTGAGGTTGTAGGTAGGTGCAGTATCCCTCCTCCTGCCATGGAATACATTACTCTTTCCATCTTTGTTTTTGTTTGTTTGTTTTTGGTGGTGTTGTTTTGGCCATCTTGAACTCAGGGCCAAACACCGTCCCTGAGCTTTTGCCCTCAAAGCTAGTGCTCTACCACTTGAGGTACCACTTCACTTTTAGCTTTTTAGTGGTTAATTGGAAATAAGAGTCTCACACACTTTCCTGCCTGGACTGGCTTCAAACCATGATCCTCAGGTCTTAGCCTCTTTAGTAGCTGGGATTATGGGCATGAACCACAGGTACCTGGCTCCTATCTTGCTATCTTGGGTTTTGGTTTGGTTCTGTTTTTTTGGTTTTGGTGTTGGTACTAGAGTTTGAACTCAGGGCTTCATGCTCGCTAGGCAAGCACTCTACTGCTTCAGCCATACCTCTAGCCCTTGTTGCTCTAGTTCTTTTTTGAGATAGGATCTTGCTTTTTATGTAGGCCAAACTGGACCAAATTCTTCCTATTGAAGCTTCTCCCCTAGCTAGGATGACATATGTGTATCAACACACTCAGTTATTGGTTGAAAATGGGGCCTCCTGAACTTGTTCTCTGGGGCTGGCTTCAAACTACAATCCTCCTAATCTCTGCCTCTGGAGTAGCTAGGATCACAGGCATGAACCACCAGGCCCTCACTTGGCTTCTTGTTTAAGATAGTCTAGTTAACTTTTGTGTGTGTGTATGTGCCACCACCACACCTGTCCTCTCCATCTTCCTTGACCTGTGTGTGTTCATCCCCACTGCTGTCCGTGCTGGAGTGCTACATTGAGAGAAGAAAGGAAGGGAGGAAAGGAGAGAGGGAAGGAGGGATGGAAGCCATGTCAGGAATAACAGGATCACCCCTTGCCTGTGACATCAGTCTACCTCTTAGCCCCTAGGGAGATGGCAGCTTCACCTGAGCAGGGTGGAGGTGACGTTGTAGCTGTTGTCTTCATTCAGCTCATAGGTGGTGGTGTACATATTTGAGTCGCCTTGATTCTTCTGTACTGCATTCCCCGCCAGGCCTATGACATACCACTTCCCCTGGAACTGCAGGGCAGAATGAGGCAGAGCCCTGGAGTGGCTTCAGGAGCCACCTCTCCTGCTCTGGCCCTGCTGGCATCTCTAGGCAGCCTGGCTGGCTGCCCCTCTGATTAGGTTCCAGGGTCCCAGGTGGAGCCTGCCTGAAGGAGCCAGCAAGGGCTGGGGGCCTCCAGCGTCAGTTTCTTCATCTGTGCAGAGGGACTTAGCAGGCAGTGGGGGTTAGTAGGCACAATGACACAGAGATGAAGAAGGATGGGGGTGTGGCTTCCACCAGGGGACCCAGGCCCAAGAGTTCTGAGCTCTGGACTCCCTGAGTCTTACCCATTCCACCCAATGGTGCTCTTTTTTTATTTTTGGTCTGAGATAGGGACTCAAACTCTGTATCTGACACTTTTGATTATTGGCTGGCACTCTACCACCTAAACCACATCTCCAGCCCCCAATATTGAGACCCTTCACCTCTCCTCCCCACAACCCTAGATCTCCTGGCAACTGCCCCTCCAGGACTCTTACCTGCTTATCCTGGAAGTTGGGGGTCAGGGGAATCTTATGTAGAGATGGGGCAGGGATCAGGTTTGGAACAGAAAACTGGGTCTGGACCAGCAGGATGAGTCCCAGCCACAGGAATCTCAGGGTCATGGTTACAGAGCAGCTGCGGGGACCCGGAGAGTGTTGAAGAAGGAAGACGAAGCAGGGAGGGGGCCTACCTGAGGTGAACTATTTATGGGCCACCAGGCTGCTGCCCCCATCTCAGGATGAGGTAATCCTTCCATTGCCAAATCCAGGAAAAGTGGAGCAATTACGGGCAATTCCTGCTGAAACACTTGGCAAGATTTTTGCCCCTTTCTCCCTGTGGTCAGGGTTGTGCAAGGTGGGAGGATCAGCAGGGGAAGTGGAGGGCATTCCCAGAGCCCTGCAGTGTGGCAAGGAACAGGACTCCCACTGTGTGCTTTCCGTGTTCCTTCCCTTCCTCTGGTTAGCCTCCTCCATGGATTTGCTGCTCAGTTCTGAATAAGCCGTCGCCTCTGAACCCCCATGGGCTATGTCACAAGCCCAAAGAGGGTGTATGTGTGGTGAGGTCTTCTCTCTACACCTGCTAGAAGAAAAAGAAAAAAAAATGAGGTGGGTACCAAGGCTTATGCTTGTAATCCTAGCTATTCAGGATCACAGTTCAAAACTACTCCAGACAGAAACAGCTATGAGATTCTTGTCTCCAATTAATCAGCAAAAGACTAGAGGTGTTGCTCCAGTGGTAGAGTGTCAGCCTTGAGCAAAACAAGCTAAGGGACCACACTGAAGCTCTCAGTTCAAGGCCAGTACAAGTATGCACATGTGCACATATGCACATGCAGGTACACACACACACACACACACACACACACGTGTGCGCGCGTGCATGCAATATCCTCAAGTCTTTGTGACCATGTAAGTGAGGAATTTTAAGTAGAGAGGGAACAGTGCCTTAGGTCACAGAGGAATTGGATAGAATAGTCTGAATGTCTCTGATTGGATAGAATATTCTGAATGTCTCTGATTGTTACCACTGCTCACCCAGTGAGGGTCTAGGATATGAACTGGGGTGGTTTTCCACATGAGAAAACTAGAGCTGGGGGTGGGAGGGGTGGTGCCCAGGTTGGGGCACCTGGCTGGCCCCTCCAAGTGCACCCACACACATTTCTGCCTGCCTCCCCGCCTCACAGGCCTGCTCTGGCACCTGCTCTGCCAACTGTGGCAGCCCATGCAGCTCCTGGAGTTGAGGAACATGTTGGCTTTGAACATGATTTGTTGGGGAGCAGTGCTAGGGTTCAAACCCAGGAGCTCGGACATGCTAAGCGAGACTCTACTACTGAGCCATGGCCCCAGCTCCAATTCATCATTTTTTGTTTTTGTTTTGTTGGAACTGGGGTTTGAACTCAGGGCTCTCAGGAGCCACACCTCCAGTTCCCCTTGAACTTGGGATCCTCCTGCCTCAGCCTTCTGACTGCTTTAAGAGGTGTGCACCCCCATACCTGGCTCACCTCAGCATTCTGGCCAAACCCTTGTAAGGATCCATTCTTCTCTCCACACTGGCTTCGGGCCTGTCCAGCCCTACTGGCCTTATCTCTTCCTCTCTGTCCTCACCTCTGCTGGTCTTTGCCTTTGCTCACCCTTGGGGACAGCCATCTCCTCACTCTTGCTCACCGGGGCAGCCCTGCCTGGAGGTTGGAGAGCCAGTGAAGTGAGGCCAGCTGAGGAAGTTGGGCTTCACATGTGCATGGGATTCTGACACTCACCGCCATGGCTGGGGCAGAGACTGTGGCTGCAACCCATCCCTGCCAACATGAGTCTGGTTGGAGCTGAAAGGGCTGTGCTAGATGCTGGGAGCCTTCTGCTTTAGAAGAGGATAGTTTCGGGCTGGGAAGGCTCAGTGGTAGAGTGCTTGCCTAGCATGTATGAAGCCCTGGGTTTGATTCTTCAGTACCACATAAGCAGAAGAAAAAAAAAACCAGGAAGTAGCACTGTGGCTCAAGTGGTAGAGTGCTAGCATTGAGTAAAAGAAACTCAGGGACAGTGCCCCCAGACCCTGAGTTTCAAGCCCCAGTACAGGAAAACAAAACAAAACAAAAAAACAGGAGCGCTTCTGTGGGTTGAGTTGGAGGTCCAGGGAAAAATGCTCTGTCCAGCCCCTTCACAGTCCAGCAGGGCTGATGGCATCAGATCAGTTCCTCACATCTTCTTCCCACCAGCTGTGAGACCCATCCCAGGGGAGTTAGGTGAGGCCCACAGTATAGACTTGCTATGGCGATTCAGGCCAACTTTCAAGTTCCAGGGTGGACAGGATGCTAAAGACTCCAGTCCCTGCCCACTCCCTTCCCAGTGGGCCCAGCCAAGGACAGGACTCCAGGGTCCCTGTTGCTCAGAGCTAGGGGTCCTCAGGTCCTGTGGCTCTTGGTATTGTTATACCATATGTGTGGTGCCCTGCATTGGCCTGCCAGGAACTGCCCCACCTCCTCCAGGCTCTGGTGATTGTTCTGTAGTCCTGAGCTGCTTCTATGGAACCCCATGCCCCAGCTTCCTTCACTGTCTCCCTGGGAACTGCAGATAGCCAGTGTGCCCGCAGCGAACCTTACAGAAGCACCAAGCCCAGAGGCTTGAGAGTGGTTGGGCAGGGCCATGGCTCCAGATCTGCTGAGCAAAGGCAAGAGCCTGACCACTGCCTATGCTTGGGTTTCTGTGGCCAGAGGCCAGAAGAATTCTGCAGCACCCCCTCCTCTAAGTCATTAAGCCACTCCCTGGTGGCTCTTGTATGTCAGGAATCTGGTCTGACCCCCTGGTCTGGTTTCAGTGTTGAGCCTGGCATGAGTGGCTGGGGCCAATTGCTTTCCACAGCCTCCCTGGTGAGGCCTCAGGCCAGAGGCCCAGAGGTCCAGTCACAGCTCCAGAAACACTTGGGGTTCACAGATGGGCCCTACCTGGGAGTTACCCTGTAGCCCTAGCCCCAGTAAGGAGGAGGAAAGTCTGTGGAGTATGAGGTGCTTGTCCCCTCAAGGTCTAGGCTCCGGTCTCCTGTTTCCAGAACAGCCCAGCTATTTCCAGAACAGCCCAGCTTTGCAGCCCGGTGTCCGTCTCTTGTATCAAGTTCACCATGAATCCTTGAGGGGCTCCTGGCTCCTGCCTCTCCCACTTGATAGGGGACCCTGTCCTCCTCATACCCCAAATGTACCCACTGATTCCCCCCTGGGGGAGGCTTTGGGGGGCCTTCCAGAAGGGTCAGCAGGCCCTGCTGTTGAGGTACAGACACAAAGCCACAATCTGGCTCTGGTTCTTTGCTGCATGGGCATCTAAGAGGAGGTCTCTCATGTCATGCGTTTTCTGTTGTTTTTGTGTATTTTTTTGTGCAGGTACTGGGGCTTGAACTCAGGGCCAAGGAACTCCCCATTAGCTTTCCCCTTAAGGTTGGCACTCTACCATTTGAGCCAAAGCTCCACGTCCAGCTTTTTGGTGGTTAATTGGTGGTTAAATGGACTTTTCTGCCCCAGCCAGCTTTGAACCTTGATCCTTAGCTCTCAGCCTCCTGAGTAGTTAGGACCACAGGTGTGAGCCACTGGTGCCTGGCCAAGACCTTGGCTTTGGCCTGGCTGTTGTCCTTAAGGACTCTATCCTCAGGCTTCCAGGTCAAGGTGTGAAGGAAGTGTGAGCATCTGGGGACAGGGCTTAGTGGCCTGCCCCTGGGGCAGAATGACTTGGCAGGACTGGGCCTGACCTGCATGGGTGTGAAGGCAGGTAGGCTGAGGTCACGGCTGCTTGGGCTGGAAGCCTTGGGTGGGCACTGTTTTCCCCAGGATCACTGCAGCCCCAAGCCCCGCTCCCTAGGAGCTCAGCCTGAGGCTACCAGGATTAGGATGGATCATGGCTCCCTGCTATCTTCCCACATCCCTGAGCTCCCTCCAACGCTGCTAGGTCCCCCTGTTCCATGCTACCCCCTCCCATACCTCCTCCCATATGGAGTTCCCTAGATTTAGGCCACTTCCTCCCTACTTCCTGTCTTGGTCTATCATTTCCTCACATGCACGCCCCCTCCCCCACCCAGGTAGGCCTTGACCTTCTTTCAGTGCGTTTTCATCACAGTGCTTTTCCTGCCAACAGCCTTTGCAATTTGGATGAGAATTTCCCAAACCAGCACATTATTACAACAAATTACCATATACTTCCAAAGACCAGAAGTCTGAAATCAGAAAATCACTGTATGTGTCCATCAAGGTGGCAGGGATGAGGGGGTGTGTGTGGGGGTGTATGTGGGGGTACTTGTTCCCTCTGAGGTCCCAGAGCTTGTGCCTTGCCTCTTCCAGCTCCCTGGCTGTGGCCCTGACCCCCTTCTCTGCCTGTCTGTGTAGCCTTCTCCTTTGTGCCTAATCTCCTTGCCCTGTCTTGAAGGACACTTGAGATGTCGTTTAGGGCCAGCTGGATAATCTATAGTAATCTCATCTCACAATCCTTATTTAAAAGGTTGAATGACAAGAGGGAAAGAAGCACGAACTGCCCAATAAATAAGTGGGCGAAAGACTTAAAGAGAAACTTCTCTGAAGAAGAAAGAAGGATGGTCAATAGACACATGAAGAAATGTTCAACATCCCTAGCCATAAAAGAAATGCAAATCAAAACAACATTGAGATATCACCTCTCCCCAGTTAGAACGAGAACTCTAATAACAACAGATGCTGGAGGGGATGTGGACAGAAAGGAACCTTACTTCATTGTTGGTGGGAATGTAAACTTGTTCAACCACTTTGGAAAGCAGTATGGAGGTTCCTCAAAAGACTTCACATAGAACTCCCCTATGACCCAGCAATCCCACTTTTGGGCATTTACCTAAATGTTTACAAACAAGACCACACTAAAGCTACCAGCACAACAATGTTTATTGCAGCATTATTTACCATAGCTAAGATATGGAACCAACCCAGATGCCCCTCAGTAGATGAATGGATCAAGAAAATGTGGTATATATACACAATGGAATTCTATGCCTCCATCAGAAAGAATGACATTGCCCCATTTGTTAGGAAATGGAAAAACTTGGAAAAAATTATATTAAGTGAAGTAAGCCAGGCCCAAAGAAACATAGGTCCCATGGTTTCCCTTATATGCAATATCTACTATATGTATGAGTCAAGCGGAAAAGGTCAGATAATGTGATGTCAGGAAAATGAACCCTTAGATATGTATTTTAATGTTTTTTTCTTTCATGCATGTGTTTCTAACGCATTTATAAGATTATCTCTTTGTTGCTTTGTATGTCCCTCCCCCACAGTATAACCCCTGCTTTCACTATATTTGATGTCAGTATAACTTGTGGAGGAGATGGGGAAAAACCAGTTGTTTAAGGATACAGGTGGACCTGTTGCAACAATGAGAAGTACAAGTTGTCATGTCCAAAACGAGCTTTACAACGTCGGTGGGGGGTGGGGGAAGAGAAGGATAGGGATGGGGGGGAGGGGGGAGGCTGGGAAGGGATGTGAAGGGTAAACAAAGGAGGAGGATGCAATGCTTGGTAAGAAATGTACGCATTATCCTGCCCATGCAATTGTAACCCCTCTGTACAGTATGTTCACAAATAAAATAAAATTAAATTAAAAAAAGAGGCAATGAAGAAGGGAGAGGCCAGCAAATATTTTAGAATATGTCTTCTACTATTAACATATTGGTGATTTGTGAAAATAAGTTTATTCCTCTCAGAAATTTAAAAACAAGCCAAGTGATAGTGGCTCATAACTACTGTAATCCTAGCTACTTAGGAGGTTGAGTTCTAAGGATCATGGTTTGAAGCCAACCTGGGCAGGAAAGTTCATGAGACTCTTACTTCCAATTAACTAGAAAAAGCCAGAAGTTGAGTTGTGGCTTAAGTGATAACCTTGAACAAAAAAAGAGACAGTGCCCAGTGACAGTATTACTTCTTACTACAGTCACATTGGGTCTAAGATTCTGACGTATGGATTTGGAGGGAAGGACAATCCACATTCAAACCATAGCAACCATCCTGCTTGGAATAGGGTATCTGTCCTTTTGCCTGGCCATAGGTGAAGGAGGTTGTGGCTACTTGCTCAGCTCTCAGATGAGGGCTGAAGTAGGATCTGGGCAAGTTGGAGGCCAGAGAAGAGGTATAGAGAAAGCATGGAGTGGGACTAGCTGCCAGAGAAGATGGAGTTGATCCATCAAAGGGTGGCTGAAGTGGGCTGAGAGGTGGGCAGACTAGAGATTAGCTCAGACTTGGACTAGGGCTCCATCTAACTCAGCACAGTTGGTTCCTCAGCCTCAAGATTGCCTAAAGGCCTGTGGCTGGAAGGAATTAAGGAAGAGGTAGCTCAAGGGTCAAAGGCATTGAGGCAGAATGAGCACAAAGCAGCCAGCCATGAACCAAGAACTTTGCCAAGTATTTTGGTGGAGGGGCTGGTCACTGGATTTCTTTCCTAGATTTGGCAAGGGATGACTCATCCTATGCTAGGCAGGTGAAGCCGCCAGGTGGTAGAAGTAGATGATCTCCCAGGTTACTTTCACAGCCTCTCATTAATTTTTCTCCTTTAATGCTAATCTCAATGCAGTGGATGCCAGTCATTATTCCTAAATTACAGATGGAAAAACTGGGGTCCAGGAAGGTAAAAAGGGAGCCTATTGGTTGATGTTTCTCCAGCTATACTGCCTCTATGCAGGCAACAGGCTGCTCTGAGAACAGGTCATATCAGTAAAGCTAACGTATCAGAGAGGTGCACAGGGGGTGAGGGTGTGTGCGTGTGTGTGTGTGTGTGTGTGTGTGTGTGTGGTGCTTGGTCGGTCCCTCATGCTCAGCCAAGCCAGTCAAGCTCCCCTTCCATCTCCTTAGGGGCTGCAGTGGCTGGAATAAATCCCAAATGCACAAGCATCCCTGAAACTGCCTCCGTTTTCCCTTCTGTAAAAACGGGGCCGGTACCCCCGATCCCCAATGCTGAGGTTTCCAGGGACTCACTGGCCGAGGCTCGTTCGGCTCTCAGCACCTCTGAGACAAGGAGGGACGCACCCAGGGGCTGGGTGAGGAGGGCCCCCGGGTCTCTTCCAAACGCCCACCCAGCCCTACTCCGCTCTTCAGGAGGACATCCCCAGAAAAGAAGAGATAGCTTCAGCAGCAGTCCGGGTCGCCTGCCTCCTCGAGGCCGTCGTCCTCGCCTTCCCAACCCAACCGCAAGCGCCAGGTCCGGGTTGGGACCCACGAGGAGGGCTCGGGAGCTGCCGGGGTCCGGGGATGGTTGAACCCGGCAGGAAGCCCCGCCTTCGAATCTCCATAACCACGCCCACGTCTATGGCACGCCCACTCCGGCCGCTGGGCGTGGCCACGCCTGGGCTGTCCGAGGCGAAGCCCAAGCACTGGAGATTCCGGCCCTTTGCTGGGGCGAGAGAAATCTCTAGAGACCAAGCATCCGGGAACCCCCTCACTCTGCCTGTTTTTTGTTTTTTTTTTTCTCTTTTGTTTTTCTTTTCCCCAAAGGTCTACTAGACGGCTCCACGTGGGCTACAGCAGAGACACTCCGCTACCAAGGCCCCACGTTTGAAAAAAAAATGTATGGTTCAGGTCAGAGCAGAAGCGTTCAGTGGTGCGGGAGGGCAGGCAGCAGTTCCCTCGCTCTCCCCGCGAGACATTCGCACAGACACGGAGCTGACTACGGCTCCCCTTACAAGCCTTGGCCGGGCGTTGGGCCCTTTGCTCGGCAGGTTTCCTTCGAATGGGTGTACGATATTGACACTATGACACACTAATCACGAACTGTTATAGATACACCCAAGGAACGAGGCGTGGAGTCACCCCTAAGTGTGTTTCGGCTGCTCTGACGGGGGCACAAGCCCTTGTCCCAACAGAGCATCTGGTCCCCTCTCAGCGTCACCATCACCCGAAGCAACCGGCCGGCCCCTTTAAGGAGAGCCGGAACCTTGCCCGATTTGGTTTCACGCGCCCGCCCGCAGAGCCGGCGGAGCGAACATGGCCCTGGCGGCGCGGGCGCTGGGGTCCCGCCG
>NW_012267271.1:4433891-4462776 GCF_000151885.1 Dipodomys ordii | reverse complement strand
GGGGGTGCCGGGGGGGAGGCCGGGGGGGGCGGGGGCCGGGACCGACTCCGAACTCGGGACTCCTGAGAGGCCACGGGGTCAGAAGTCGCCTCCTGCGCCCTCTCGTGACCTTGGGCCAGCGACCTGGGCTTAGGTGCCCAAACCCGCAGCGCGCCACCAAGCATCTTTCTTGCCATCGCCCGTCTAATGTATTAAGGTTGCTTTAGTGGAACCGCCGACCCTCAGACTCTGGGTCCCCAGACAGGGAGGTGGGCCCCACTGAGCCCCCCTCTCCGCACCCCACTCCGGAAGAAGAGGGTGGAGGAAGAAGAATAGCTGTGGCTCCCTGTCCACCTCCACTTGCGGCCCGTTTCCTGTCGGGACCTTGGGATGCCGCAGCTGTGGCTTTCCGCTTGAAAATCATAGCGAGAGCGCTTGGAGGTTTTCTTTTTTTCTTTTTCTTTTCGGTCGTGGGGGTTTGAACCTGGGCCTGGGCGCTGTCCCTCAGCTCTTCAGCTCAAGGCGAGCGCTCTACCACTTGAGCCACAGCGCCACTTCCCGCTTATGTGGTGCTGAGGAGTCGAACCCAGGGCCTCATGCACGCAAGGCAAGCGCTCTCCCACTGAGCCACCTTCCCAGCCCCAGATTGGGGGATTTTCTGCAGAAGAACCCAGGTCCCTCGCTTTGGACTTGAACCTAAGGGCTTGGAGATTGTCCTTTAGTGTTTGTGCTCAAGACCAACGCCACTTGAGCTACAGCTATACTTCTGGCTTTTTTTGGTGTTCGTTGGAAATAAGTCTCACAGACTTTCCTGCCCTGGCTGGCTTTGAATCATGATTCTCAGATCTCAGCCTCCTGAGTAGCTAGGATTACAGGTGTGAGCCATGTGTGCCTGAATGGATGCCTCCTTCCAGAGCAGACCTTTGCTCTGGGGATTTGCACCAGTGCTACCTCCCAGTGCCTCCATTCTTCTACCTCCCTACCCCCTTTTCTCCCTATCAACCCCACTCCTCCCTTTCACCCCACCCCTATTCTGCCTCATATTCTCCAGTCACTTCCTGGGGGAAATGTTTGCTTGGGTCCCGGACACCTGGTCTCAGAAGCTCCCTCCTTTTTCTCTCCCCTAGATGTCCCTCTCCAGTCGCCTGCAGCTGACCCTGTACCAGTACAAGACATGTCCCTTCTGCAGCAAAGTCCGTGCCTTCCTCGACTTCCATGCTCTGCCCTATGAGATAGTGGAGGTGAACCCTGTGCTCAGGACCGAGATCAAGTTCTCCTCCTATAGGAAAGTGCCCATCCTGATGGTCCAGGAAGGGGACAGTTTGGTGAGCCTCATGGATCTGCCTGCCTCCTTTCTGTCCTAACTTGTCCAGAGACACCCTCAAATCTGGCCTACTCCACACCCCTGAAAAAACTTAGGACCCCTAGGCCTTTATGGAGTCTTTTGAGGGAGAAAACAGCTGGTGTACAGGGGATGTGGTAAATTCAGGTCATAGCCAGGCTTAGGGGCCCAGCCACTGGGAAGGCTGAGGTAGGATGATCACTCAAATCCCCGAGTTCAAGACCAGCCTGGGAAAAATAGTGAGACCCTTTCCCCCCACACCCCCAAACAAACACAACAAAGTGGTAGATGTTTGGCAATCAATCTTCCTTCCCTATCAGTATCACCAGCTGAGCCTCAGGGAGGCTGAGCACTCAGGGATTAACACCATGGGTTCTGAGGTCAAGTGGTCTGAGTTCCAAGCGTGGCTTTGCCATCCTCTACCTGTGTGTTGTGGGGCAGGTCACTTAGTCTGTTTAGGCTTTTTTGTTTTTTGGGTTTTTTTTTTTTTTTTGGTTGTGAGGCTTGACTTGAGCTTAGGACCAGAGCACTGTTACTGAGCTTCTTTGTGCTCAAGGCTAGCGCTCTACCACTTGAGCCACAGATCCACTTCCGGTTTTTGAGTGGTTAATTGGAGATAAGAGTCTCATGGGGACTTTTCTTCCCAGACTGGCTTAAAACTGAGATCCTTAGATCTCAGCCTCCTGAGTAGCTAGGGTTATAGGTGTGAGCCACTGGTGCCCAGCTTTGGCTTTTTTTCCCTTTCTCTCTCTCCTTCCTCTCCCTTCTCTCCCCCCACCCCTTTCTCGATTTCTCTCTCTCCCTCCCTCTCTTCTCTTATCTCTTATCCTTATATCTCTCACTGGTACTAGGACAAAACTCAGGGTTTCATGCTCTTGTTTAACCTTTACATTAAAGGCTGGCACTTTACCACTTGAGCCACAGTTCTACTTCTGGCTTTTTGGTGGTTTCAGCCTGGACTGTTTTGAACCACAGTCCTGAGATCTCTGCCTCCTAACTAGCTAGTACTTACAGATTTGAGCCACCAGCATCCAGCATGGTCTGGCTTCTTGATTAGTCAACAGGGGACTGGACTCTGGGCTGTAGGACACAGATATGAAATGTCTGGCACAGTGTGCAGCTTCTAGAGTCCATCCTCACCTCAGAGGTCAGATGCTGGGGCACCCCCATTACCCACACTTGGTTGCCCTTACTAAGAGCAAGGATTTGAAGGTGGGGAGGTACAGGCTCAGTGGTCATGGGGTTTGGGGGTGAGGGATAAACAAAGCCCAAGCTCTGTGGGACCTTGAGTTGCCTTGGCTTGGTGTTTTTAGGAGTCCATGCTGATCCCCCAGCCACTGGCCAGAACCTTTGATCTAAACCTGTCTTTTGATCTGGAGTGTGGTGCAGTGGTAGAACACTTGCTGAGTGTACACGAGGCTCTAGCACTACAAGAAATAAGGTAAAAAAGTTGCCTGGTCCCGATGATGATTTGCCATGCTAATACTGAGCCACCAGGTAGGGCATTCTTGCCCTAGTTTGGGTGCCAGTGAGTTTAACAAAACTTCTCACATGGAGACCTGAGGGACATTAAAAAAAAAAAAAGTAGCCTGGTAGGGCATACTGTGGCTCACGCCTGCATTCTTAGCTACTCAGGAGGCTGAAGTCTGAGGATCACAGTTCAAAGCCAGCCCAGGACAAATCCAAAAGATTTGTATCTCCGATTAATCAGCAAAAAGCTGGAAGCAAAGCTGTGGCTCAAGTAGAGTGCTAGCGAAAAAGCCACACAAGAGTGGGAGGCCCTGAGTCCAGGCCCAGCACCGAAGATGTCTGTTCTCTTGTAGAAACAACTGAACGACTCCTCTGTCATCATCAGTGCCCTCAAGACCTACCTGGTGTCGGGGTAAGGAGCCCCTTGGGAGACCCAGGCAGACAGGAGGTTCCTTCCGAGCTTCTCTTTCCAACGAGGGCTCCCCAAGATTTTGTGTGAGAGTTGGGTAGGACTGCTGCTAAAATATCTAGAATGAGCCAAGAGTATCCTCTCTCTCAGCTCCTCCATCTCCTTGTATTAAGGAAGTACTGCTGTGTGTCACTCAAATCTGGGAAGGTGGCTTAGTGGTAGAGTGCTTGCCTAGCATGCAGGAAGCCCTGGGTTTGATTCCTCCGTACTACATACACAGAAAAAGTAGGAAGTGGTGCTGTGGCTCAAGTGGTAGAATGCTAGCTTTGAGCAAAAGCAGCTTGGGGACAGTGCCCAGGCCCTGAGTTCAAGCCCCAGGACTGGCAAAAAAAAAAAAAAATTCCTTCTTGCTGCCAAAGGGCATAGAGCCTTGAGGGGTATGCAGCAGCAGCCTGGGGCTGGTGCCCTGGGCTTGGGCAGGGTTAGTCAGCATGGACAAGAGAGGGAAGGCCTTAAGTGAAACTCTGTCTCTCTCCCAAAGGCAGCCTCTGGAGGAGGTCATCACCTACTACCCTCCTATGAAGTCCATGAATGACCAAGGCAAGGAGGTGACAGAGTTCTGCAACAAGTACTGGCTCATGCTAGACGAGAAGGAAGCCCGGCAGATGTATGCGGGGAAGGAGGCCCGGACGTGAGTGGGGCTGGGCTTGCCTCGGGCTGATGCAGTGTGGGGAGCAGCGTGGCTGGGTGCTGTGGGTCACGTACCCTCCCTCACCCCGAGAATGGGTCTCACTCCTAACCCCTGAAGCCGTGGCTCAGCTGCCCAGCCCCTCTGTCCTCGTGTGCCCACAGGGAGGAGATGAAGTGGCGGCAGTGGGCAGATGACTGGCTGGTGCACCTCATCTCCCCCAACGTGTACCGCACGCCTGCCGAGGCCCTGGCGTCCTTCGACTACATTGTCCGTGAGGGCAAATTTGGGGCCGTGGAGGGTGCCATGGCCAAGTACGTGGGTGCCGCCGCCATGTACCTCATCAGCAAGCGCCTCAAGAGCAGGTGATGGTGGGTGTGGCCTGGGGCCTGCTGTCTTGAGGACCCCCATCTTCCATTGGTGTATTGTCCCAGCAAATCCTTGGGGGAGGCGAGGCATGCTGGGACTCGGCCCAGAGCTCCCCCGCCCCAGACCTTGGAGCCTGCAGCCTGTGCCTGCCACTGCTGAGGCAGCAACGGGCTCCGCTCCGCAGGTGCCAGGTCCCCCTGGGGGCCGCCCTGCTCCCTCAGCCTAACTGAGCCCCAGAGTCCTTGCTTCCCATGTGGCTGGGGGAAAGCACCTCTGATGGACCCCCGTGCCCCGCCCAGGCACCACCTCCAAGACGACGTGCGGGAGGATCTCTACGAGGCTGCCAACAAGTGGGTGGCAGCAGTGGGCAAGGACCGGCCCTTCATGGGGGGCCAGAAGCCGAACCTCGCTGATCTGGTAGGTGCAGTAACGGGGCAGGGGGGATGCCACACAAAGGGCTCTGCCTTGGGTGTAGGCTGGGGGCAGCATCCACCGATACCTGCCTCTTACAGCTCTCCAGAAATGCTGCGTTTGTCTATTAGAGGAGAAAGCCAACTACAAGGAACCTTCCTGGTTCACATAACTAACAAGTTCAGGAAAAGTGTTGGCTTCCAGCTTGCCTGGATCCAGAAGCCCAAATGGCGGCAGGGTCCAGGTTTTCCTTGTCTCCATCTCAACACCAATTCCTGATGTCAGTGTAGGTCGGCCTGGCTCCAGGCTTCTACCAGCAATCTCATCGGTCTGGCTTCTGTGCCCATCCTGGAGCAGTTCTACAGCCTGGTGGCCTGGGTTTGGGAATGGCGTGCTAGGATCGCTCCTTCCCAGGGACGCTTGGGTGGGCCTGTTGCCCGCAAGGCATGTGGGTGTGAGAGGAGAGGTGATGCGCCCAGAACAGGCGGGTCCGGACATGCTCTCTGGCTGCGGTCCCCCACGTGTGTACCCTGTCTGTGGTGCCCTGACCGTGGTGCTCCATCTGGGCCCAGCCACAGTGCCGTTTCCATTTCCATGCCCCACACAGGCGGTCTACGGCGTACTGCGGGTCATGGAGGGTCTGGAGGCCTTTGATGACCTGATGCAGCACTCACGCATCCAGCCCTGGTACCTACGGGTGGAAGAAGCCATCGCCCAGGTCCCCCCTGCTCACTGAGTGCCCCACTGCACAGAAGGAAGGAGGCGGGAGAGGCCAGCCCTGCGCTGCTGTGTGTGTATGGGGGCCCAGGGACATTTATCTCTTTTCCACTCTGCCCCTAATTATCTACTACTGACACTGGATACCTCAGGGTGCTGGGAATAAGGCCCAGGTTCAGTTTCTGCCCACAACCATGCTGAGGGTAATGAGTGGGGCGTGGAGGGGCAGTCACAGAGGGTCGGCCTCCCCTCCCCACAGAACCCCAGGGAATCAGCCCCTCTATCCTGGGCCTAGGCCAGGGCTCCCCTGTAGTGGATCGCACTGGGTCCTGACTGGCCAAGGTGGTGGGACAGTGTGCATTAGGGAGACCCCTCCCAGACTTCCCCAGCTTTTGGAACGTTCTTCCCAGATCTCCCCTGGGACTCTCGTTGTATTTGCAATAAAGGAAATGTTCTGTTGCTCCCTCCTAGGGGGCACTGTCTTGGAGGTCTGTGTGGTGAGTGCCTTGTAGCTTCTTGGCAAGGAAGGCCAGGACCAGGTCAGGCTAGCCCTGGAGTGACTCCCCCCCTCGGCTTTAGGTGCTAAAGGTCCGGTAGGCTGATTGCTGAGCAGCTTGTCAGGGAATCTGGGTGCAGATGTCCATGGGGGACAGGTCTGGCTCTGCCCCTGGCTGACTGTGGGACTCTGCGTAGTGATGGCCCTCAAATCTCCTAGTCTGGTTCCTCATCTGTCAGCTGGGTATAGGGACAGTCCCCTGCTCATCAGAAATGTGGGGGTTTGGTGACAAGATGCAGGACAAGTGCTCAGAAGAGCACTGGGCTCAGTGCCAGGCCCCGGTGGGGTCTAGAGGGAGGGTCTCGGTCTCCCAGTGCCGATGGCCCAGGCATGGTAGCCTTCGAGGGGCCCTCCAGAAGCCAGGCAGGTGGCTGGTGGACTAGATTGTATCCACTGGGCTCTGATAATTAGTGGGCAATTGGGAACCCCCAGATTCTTCAAAAGCACAATTCCTGTTCCTCATGGTAACTAATTCATACTAGGTAGACTGTATCAGCACACAGCAGCGGGGCGTGAGGGAGTGCTGTGGGCCATGACCCGTCCTGCAGAGTGTTCTCCCTCCCCTCCTCGGCCTCTCCACATCCACCTGTGTCACGCTGGCTCCCTTCAGGGCACCCGGTTTAGATCCAAGGCACCCCGTTTACTCTGCTCCTCCAGCCCCCGCACTCTCCAGAGGTGATCCAGCACCCTGGGCTGCAGAGGGAAGGAGCAAAGCTGGACCTGAGGCTGTGTGCGTTTATGGGGTGGGGAGGGGTGGAGCTGCATCCAGAGTCTGTTTTTAATTTCTGATTAGGTCTTAATTTTTGAGGGGGTCTTGGACCAGGAGCCCAGGAGAGCCTGTGGACCCAGAGATCCCTTGGCAAGGCAGAAATTCGGCCAATAATGCCATAGGATAATGACAGAGGGCCGCCCCCTATCCCTGCAGTCCTCCGCCTCTGCCTCACCTCCTGCATCCCTCATCCCTGCACTTCACCATCTCTGTATCCCTCCGTCTCCATCCCTGCTTCCCACCTCCCAGGTCCCTTCCTCACAGACAGCCTTTCCTGCCACTCTGAGTCTAACCTGCATTGATCCTCAGTCCCTCTCAGGCACAAGGAGGCTGACTTTCCTGTCTCAGTCCCGAGTTCCAGCGTGAAGGACACCCAGGTGGAGCCAGATCTGATCCTTGTGGCTGGAGAATGGCCGGTCAGCCTGAGGCTGCCACCACCTGGGCGCAGTTTTCCCCTCTCCTCCCTCTCCAAACTGTAGGCTTCTCCACACCACCAGAGGGCGCTAGAGTCCGTGAAGCCCTGCAATAGCTAGAAAGGGCCTGGCACCATATCACCTGTGACCAATTGCAGACTCCATTCTCTGGACAGACCTCACTGTCTAGAGACCCTCTCCATATGTAAAGCTGTAAGCTTTCAGGGCTTCCAGGTGAGGCTCGTAGGAGAAACCACATCTCTCAGAGGAAAAGGACCTCAAGCCAAGACCCCTTGTTCCATCTTTGTCAAGCTCAGGTTAAAACAAGACCCTGGGCTGGGAATGTGGCTTAATGGTAGAGTGCTTGCCTAGCATGCATGAAGCTCTGGGTTCGGTTCCTCAGCACCACATACACAGAAAAAGCAGGAGTGGCGCTGTGGCTCAAATGGAAGAGTGCTAGCCTTGAGCAAATGAAGCTCAGGGACTGTGCTGAGGTCCTGAGTTCAAGCCCCAGGACTGGCAAAAGAAAAACACCAAAAACCATGTCCCTGTGTCTAGGTCGAGGCAGAGGCCTGTGAGCTGCAGAAGCTGCGCTGCTGGCGGTGACCCTGGGAAGCCCTGTCTCTCCTGTGAACCAGCCCCAGTATACCTCCATGGGTTGGTGAGGTGGTACCACCCACTGCCAGGATGAAATAGGAAACTGATATTCAAGGGGTGACATGTACAGCTGGTAAGGTCAGCTGGACCCTCAGAACACAGTCTCTGCCACCCTCTGCTGGTCCTCAGGAACCAGCACACCAGGAAGGAAGATGCAGAGTCCTGAGGACATCAACATCCCCTCCCTGGGAGCCACAGTCCCTGGGGAGGATAAGCCCATGAGGATGCTGGTTGGCTTCCATGTTTACATGGAAATTCTGGGTTAAACTCTTACCAATACAGATTCTGTAGCTTTCCAGTGTGCCATGGCCCACTATGCAACTAGTCCAAATTAAGTATTGTGATTTTTGCCAGTCCTGGGGCTTGAACTCAGGGCTTAGGCACTGTCCCTGAGCTGCTTTTACTCAAGGCTAGCACTTTACCACTTGAGCCACAGCGCCACTTCTGGCCTTTTCTGTGTATGTGGTACTGAGAAATCAAACCCAGGACTCTGTGCATGCTAGGCAAGCATTCTATCACTAAGCCATATTCCCAGCCCCCCAAATTAATTTTTTTGTTGTCAGTTGTGGGGCTTGAACTCTGGGCCTGGGCACTGTCCCTCACCTCTTCAGCTCAAGGCTAGTGCTCTACCACTTGAGCCACAGCACCACTTCCTGTTTTCTGCTGGTTAATTGGAGGTAAGAGTCTCACGGACTTTCCTGTCCTGGCTGGCTTTGAACTGCAGTCCTCAGATCTCAGCCTCCTGAATAGCTAGGATTACAGGAGTAAATTAATTTGGCTCCCCAAATTAAGAAGAATTTTGATGGGCAGGAGTGTCTGATGGGAAATGATGTATATGGTGGGGGAAAATGGGGTGATTGTTTAGTGGCCCCTCATCTCTGGAACCTGAGTTCCAGACCTTATGTACTAAAAGAAATTTGCAGTGTGACTAAATGATTTTTTTTTTTTCGGTCAGTTGTGGGGCTTGAACTTGGCTTGGGCACTGTCCCTGTGCTCATCAGCTCAAGGCTAGTGCTCTACCACTTGAGCTACAGTGCCACTTCCAGCTTTCTAGTGTTTAATTGGAGATAAATCTCACAGACTTTCCTGCCTGGGCTAGCTTTGAACTGTGATTCTCAGATCTCAGCCTCCTGAGTAACTACGATTACAAGCCTGAGCCACCGGTGCCTGGCTTAAATGGATGTTGTTGTTGTTGTTTTTTTGGGTCCAGTTATGGAGCCTGAACTCGGCCTGGGCGTTGTCCCTCAGCTCTTCAGCTCAAGGCTAGCGCTCTACCACTTGAGCCACAGCGCCACTTCTGACTTTTTTCTTTTTGCTTATGTGGTGCTGAGGAATTGAACCCAGGGCCTCATGCATGCAAGGCAAGCACTCTACCACTGAGCCACCTTCCCAGCCCTAAATGGATGATTTTGAAGTGGAATTTTCTGTTTTTAATTTCTTTTTGTGCCAGTACTGGAGCTTGAACTCAGTGCCTGGGTGCTGACTCTTAGCTTTTTCATTCAAGGCTGACACTCTGTCACTTGAGTCACAGCTCTACTTCTGGCTTGGTAGTTAATTGGAAATAATTGTCTCACAGCCGGGCACTGGTGGCTCAGGCCTGTAATCCAAGCTTCTCAGGAGGATCACAGTTCAAAGCTAGCCCGGGCAGGAAAGTCTGTGAGACTCTTTTTTTTTTTTTTTTTTTTGTCGGTCGTGGGACTTGAACTCTGGGCCTGGGCGCTGTCCCTCAGCTCTTCAGCTCAAGGCGAGCGCTCTACCACTTGAGCTACAGTGCCACTTCCGGTTTTCTGGTGGTTTATTGGAGATAGGAGTCTCATGGTCTCTCCTGCCTGGGCTGGCTTTGAACTGCGATTCTCAGATCTCAGCCTCCTGAGTAGCTAGGATTACAGGCGTGAGCCACCAGCGCCCGGCTGTGAGACTCTTATCTCCAAATAACTACTAAAAATCCAGAAGTTTACTGTGGCTCAAGTGATAGAGTACTCACCTTGAGCTGAAGAGCTCAGGGACAGCACCCAGGCCCAGATCTGGATTCAAGCCCCACGACCCACCCAAAAAAAAAAAATCTCACAGACTTTCCTGGCCAGGCTGGCTTTGCCCTGAGATCCTCAGATCTTGGCCTCGTGATTAGCTAGGATCACAGGCGTGAGCCACGTGCACTCTCAAGTGTCCTGGGAGGGGAGCAGAGGGGCATGGGGTGATAGAAGAGGGGGGCTCTCTGTGTGGGGAGCAGAGGTTACAAGTCAAGGAATGCACGATCTTTCTGAAGCTGGAAGATTCTTGAGAACCCACAGCTGGAGCAGCCTTGACACTGATTTCAGCCCTGTGATTTTGAACTTTTCTGGCCTGCAGAACCGGAAGACTCATTTCATTGGTGTTGTTCTGAGTCACTGAGCTTGCGGCTGCTTGGCGCAGCAGCGTTAGGATGTGAATACAAATGCTGCCCTCCAGGAGTAGTCAGTTGGGAAGCAGAAATGGGCACACAGGGTTTTGTGACTGGGGCCAGGACCTGGCCAAGGTCTCTAGCCTGTGTTTCTTGTAAAATGCCTGACTGGCATGGGTGGAACCAGCTCTCCCCCCTCCCTGTTCTCAAGTGCTGTGGGGAGAGGATGCCCCCCCCCCAGCACCACAGGACTGGGCTCACCAGCGACAATGGCCAACGGAGCTCATTTTGCCCACTGCTCTCATGGCCAGACCTGTGTTCTAGAAAGATGAATAAAGAAGGCCCAGGTTGAATCTGTGGACTGGGGCTGGCCTCTGGCCTCCGTTTACTCCTGCCCCACTTCCTATGGGTCCCTCCTACCCAGCCCTGGCTGACCTCTTCCACTGCCAGGCTGGCCTAGGAGCAAGGAGCAAGGTCCATCAATCCTGGGAGCTGGGCCCAGTGCGCCAGCTCCTCATCTACCCTTTCCCCTACATTCCAGCTGGCGCACACCAGTGAGGGCTGGGTTAGGAGCAGCCCAGCGGCCAAGGCTCCTGCTTCCACTGCAGTTTAACATTTACCCTTCCATGTGTGAACGGGACTCGTTCTTCCCCCTTGGTGCCATAGGATGGCACTGTGCCTGTCTTGCTAGTGAAGACATCCCAAGACCAATTTCATGCCATGGTACCGGGTGCCACTGTAGCCTAGTTCCTGGACTGGAAGAACGATGCCAACATTTGAGTGTTAATTCGCTGTACACCAGGCATGGGGAGAGATGAACACTTAAAAACCCGAGGAATGAAGCCAGGCAGCGGATGTTGCTGAAAAGTGCTGGGGAGCAGTGCGGGGTGGGGAACAGGCTTCAGTGAATTTCACCTAACAAAATGGGACAGAGCGCCAGGTGCCGGTGGCTCACACCTGTAATCCTAGCTACTCAGGAGGCTGAGATCTGAAGATCGCGGTTCAAAGCCATCCTGGGCAGGAAAGTCTGTGAGACTTTTATCTCTAATAAACCACCAGAAAAATGGAAGTGGTGCTGTAGCTCAAGTGGTAGAGTGCTTGCCTTGAGCTGAAGAGCTGAGGGACAGCGCCCAGGCCCAGAGTTCAAGCCCCACAACTGACAGAAAAAAAAAGTGGGATGGATGACCAAGGGGGCCACTGTAGGGAAGATGATCCGCACCCGCCTCAGGGTCCCTCTGACATGGGGCTGGCTCCTCTCTTGGTTGGTAAAGGCAGCAAGCAATGTTCCTGGAGCTCTGTGGCCTGTAGACATGTCACTGTAACCTCTGCCACTATCCTATGTGGGGTCATGTCTCTCCTCTGTACAAGTCTTTGTGTCCCAATTACCTCACCCTTTTTCTATTTGTATAGTACCAGGGTTTGAACTCAGGGCCTCTTGCTCACTCAGCTGGTGCTCTACCACATGAGCAGTGCCTTCATCTTTTTCGTGGTTATTTTGTATATGAAGCATCTTGGACTTTCTGCCCATGTTGGCTTCAAAACACAGTCCTCCAGGTTTCCGCCTCCTGAGTAGCTAGGATTACAGGCATGAGGCGCTAGTGTTTATTCACTAACCGATTTTGAGCTAGGGTCTTCCTCTGTTATCCAGGCTGACCTTGAACTTTAGATTCTCCTGTCTCTGCCTCTTGAGTGCTGGAATTGCTGGGTGGGCACTGCCCTGCCCAGGTTTTCTCCTTACAGGGATGCCAGTCACTGGAGTTGGGGCCTCTCTTAACCCAGTATAGCCTTGAGCTGCTTAGGAATCACCACAGGAGGAAGGGGACAGGTGAACTGCTGCGTCTTGGTTATAGCAGATGCTGTAATTGGATCGCTTGAGATCTTCTGGCTTCCACCACGCCCTGCTTGTCCTGGGCATCTGACGTCCTTTGGGTAAGATGAGACCATCCACCAACCCACCTGAGCAAGCCAGCAAGGATGTGCTCCTCCAGGGTTCAAGCAGCAGCGGCTCCCTTCCTCTCGAAGCTGAAGCTCTCCCTGTCTTATTGTGCCTATGTGAAAAGACTCCAAATCCCCAGCAATACCTCATCCTAATTTGACTCCAAACATCCTATTTCCAAATAGGATGGCCATATACTTTTTTTCTTTTTTGTCGGTCGTGGGGCCTGAACTCTGGGCCTGGGCGCTGTCCCTCAGCTCTTCAGCTCAAGGCTAGCGCTCTACCACTTGAGCCACAGCACTACTTGTGGCTTTTTCTGCTTATGTGGTGCTGAGGAATCGAACCCAGGGCCTCATGAATGCAAGGCAAGAACTCTACCACTCAGCCATCTTCCCAGCCCCTATTCTTTTTATTCTATAAATACCATTTTATGGTATTTATGATCAGATGCACATAGACATTGAGACTTGTGTTTCTTTCCTAAAGGTATTCTTCTTTGGTCTCATTGTATGTGAATGAAGATGGCTAGTCTTACATTCTAGATGGACACAAATTTAAGAGGGACACTATTCAACCCAGTACACATTGGCATATACCTCTTCCCCAGATATCTCCTAACTGCCCCTAGCAGCCCTGCCTGGTCCCTGCTGCCCAGGGCCAGCAGGCCACTGGGGTGAGCTCTGGTACCAGCTGTGTCTCAGGCAGGGGAGAGCCTGCAAACACATGCCCTTTCCCAAGGCCTCACCTCTCCCGCGGAGATAGCAGAAAGGGGGAAAAAACCTCCACCTCAGCGGAAAAAAAATGTCAGGCTCCTATAATTCTAGCTCTGGGGAGGCACAGGGAAATTGCTTGAACCCTGGATTTGAGGCCAGCCTGGACAACATAGGGAGTCTTCATCTAAAAGAAAAACTAGGACAAAGGGAGAGAAAGAGAAGGGGTTGGATGGTGAATGGGCTACAAGCAGGAAGGGACAAAGGCTAGACAGGTGTGTGTTGGGGGAGGGCCCTAAGAGGCCCCAGTGAGGTGTGAGGGCCCTGAAGTTTATAGCCTTTTGAAGGCTTTAGGGGAAGTAAAACAACGTAAATGGGATATTGAGACTGGTTTCAGGGGCTGAAACCTGTAATCCCAGCTACTTGGTAGGCAGAGATTGGGAGGAATGGTTTGAGACCAGTCTGGGAAAAATTTAGAGACATAGCCAGGCATTGGCGACTCAATGTAATCCTAGCTACTCAGGAGGCTGAGATCCAAGGATCATGGTTCACATCCATGAGACTCTTGCCTCCAATTAACCATAACAAAAAATAAAAATAAAAAGCTGAGCCAGGTGCTGGTGGTTCATGCCTGTAATCCTAGCTACTCAGGAGGCTGAGATCTGAGGATTGGGATTATCTGAGGATTGTGGTTCAAAGCCAGCCCAGGCAGGAAAGTCCATGAGACCCTTATCTCCAATAAACCACCAGAAAACCAGAAGTGGGGCTATGGCTCAAGTGGTAGAGTGCTTACCTTGAGCTGAAGAACTGAGGGACAGCACCCAGGCCCAGAGTTCAAGCCCCACCACCAATCAATAATAATAATAATAAATAAAAAGCTGGAAGTAGAGCTATGGCTAGTAGAGCTAGTAGTAAAACACTGGGGCAAAAAGCTCAGGGACAGCATCTAGGCCCTGAGTTTAAGCCCCCAGTGACACCCACCCCCACACACGGAACCTCTCAAGAAACAAATGAGGGGCTGGGAAGGTGGCTCAGTGGTAGAGCGCTTGCCTTGCATGCATGAGGCCCTGGGTTCGCTTCCTCAGCACCACATAAGCAGAAAAAGCCAGAAGTGGCACTGTGGCAAGTGGTAGAGCTGCTCGCCTTGAGCTGGAGAGCTCAGGGACAGTGCCCAAGCCGAGTTCAAGCCCCATGACCGACCAAAAAAAAAAAAAAAAGAAACAAATGAGGGGTTTGACGGAGTGGCTCAAGCAATAGAGCATCTAGCAGGTGTCAAGCCCCAAGTTTAAGACTCAGTATTGCCAAAAATACAAAACAAACCTACACATTGAGTTGGGTGCAGTGGCTCATACAGATTTGTTTCCCTTGACAAAGGGCTAAGCCATTTTCCTGTTTACTGGCATTCATTTGTCATCTTTTGTGAAGTGCCAGTTTTTAATTTGGCTTTATCTTCTGGAGTTCTAGGAGTAGTCTGGGTTGGATCTGTTGTACTACAAAGGTTTCCTGGCTGGACGGTTTTGACTGCCCTGAGACTGGGTTTTGGATTTTAGGCTTGAGACATGTGACACAAAGGTCCTGCCAGCTGCTCAAGGGCACTTGCTGAGTTTGTTGTTGGATGGAAGAATTTGGAATTAGCTCAAGAAAACCAGGGCTGTCTAAATATATCTCCTCAAAGCATCTCTGAGGCTGCCATGGGACTCAGCATCTGTTAGCAGGAACCATCGTGAGGCCGAGAGAAGCCCAGCAGTGTCTGAAGGCCACATGAAGATCGTGCTTCTAGCAGAACGGAGTGGCCTGTGCCGGGTGTCCTCAATCAGGAGAGGGCAGCTTGGGGTACTGGTGGCCTCGTCAGAGCACCCCAAACCCGATGAATAACTACTAAAGAAGGAACGTGCTCCTGGAGCTGAGCAGGATAGGGCTGCTCAGATCTGGATGACAGCAATGAATTCATGTTCTTACATGTAAAAAACACCGAATGCCCAAGCTCAGGTCAGAAAACTGCTCCATCAGCCAGATGCTGGTGGTTCATGCCTGTAACCCTCGATACTGAGGGGGCTGAGATCTGAGCACTGAGGTTCAAAGACACCTAGGCAGAAAAGTCTCTATGAGACTCTTATCTGCAGTTAACCACTCAAAAACCAGAAGAGGAACTGTGGCTCAAAGTGGTAGACCTCTAGCCTTGAGCAAAATTGTGCAGGGACAGCGCCCAGGCTGAGTTCAAGCCCCATGATCGACTACAACAAGAACAACAAAAGATCAACTTCTGTCAACACCTTTGAAAATCCTTTATTAGAAGGCTGTTTGAAATGACAACTTCCACATCTTTCTTAATTTGCATTGACAAATTCCAGTTAGAACTATATGTATTTATATATAAACAATAATTTTTGCATTGATCTTTGCATCCTATTTAAATGATCCCCATTAGGCGATTCTGGGGGAAATGGAGGTACAACTGTCACTGGCCAGCTGATCAGCATTGTTGCACAGGGGTAGCTGAGGGCTGGGAGGGAAGCCCACTTTACATATGGGATGGAGGGGGGTGACCCCTTTCCCTGCCCCTCACAGTTCATAGTGAAAAGCACGTCACTGCTTTGTCATTCAGAAAAGGTGAGACAGACATCTCCCTCTCCCCCCAGTCCAGGGAAGGACTTGGACTCTGAAGATTCTTCCACTGGCCCCTCCTTGTCACACCAAGCCCCCTGCCAGGGGACACGTTCTCCTTGGCTAACGGTCCCTTCCCCTTTTGCCTTTTCTTCTGTCATCAAGTCCCCAGAGGACTTTCTTTGGGTGTGGACAGCGGGAAGGGTCATTCGAGGCATGTTCTTCTCATCACCCCTCCCCGGTAGTGATGAGGAGGAACAAACATCCATGAACATAAATATGAGTTTTAAAAAAATGAACTTGAAAATGACAGGCTATTAATTAAACAAGTCTATAAAAATAGTTAGGACATAACTCTGTTCAAATAAATACAAAATAAATAGGCTCCAAGCGGTGTGAGTCGCATTGGTGGAATGATGTGAGGCTGGTCCTCCTCAGTCCGGACCGACATCCATCTCCAGGGGCGGCAGAAACAAATCGCGCAGTCAGCCCAACCACCTACTCCTTCTGACTTTTCTACAAGTACAGAACTTGCACATTTGTCTAGCTTGTCTTTTGGAACGAAATCCTTTGCTCAACAAGACATAATTAAGGCCTTCAGCACCTCTTCTCTCACTGGGACAGAAAGGGCAGCAGCAGCTCTGCCTTTTCTTCCCGAACACCACCCGGCCCACCTCAAGCCACAGAGTGGGATGCCACGTGTAGTTTTGAGCGAGTGCCAGTCCTGACAGAATCTGGGGTCAGCTGAGGACGTGAGGCCCAAGCAGGCAGCTGAGGGCATCGGGGCTCCAGGCCCCAGCACTAGCCTTCTGCAAAGCCATGCACCACCCCAGGCAGCGAGTGGCCCGAGTGTGCACGCACACCCCCCATCTCCCCCACACACATACACACACAACGTCCAGATGTCCACACTGGTGAGCTCAGAAGTCAGGACAGGGCTCAGAAGAGGCGAGTAAATAAGCAGCCCCCTCTGGCTTCCCGTAACACAGGGTGGGGATGGATGCTGCAGCTCAGGAAGCGGACTGAGAGGGCTGCCTCTTACCAGCCCCGAGGGGACTGGGACGAGAAAGGTGTGTGCGTGTGATCGTCCCCCTCCTCCCGCAGCTCATCAGAGAAGGGTACAAAGTGGGCACAGGAATGCTCAGCAGGCCAGAGGGCAGGCCCAGCCGAGGTCTGGCTAGAAGGACAAGATGAAAACTAAGCCGGCCTCAAGCTTGCTATCTGGCAGGCACTGCAGGAAACGTCCTGTCCCCAGGCGCAGAAGCCCGGGTCTTGCTGACCCTGAAGAACGCCCACAGGTCTTCCCATAGGTGGACATGAGGGTCTGCTGGGTCAGCAGGACAGCCCTGGGACCCGCCAGCCCTCTCCTGCCCCTCCCTCGCAGCGTCCCGGGTTTCACAGCTTGGCTTGAGTCAGCGTAGTGTTGGCACATTCACAGAATGAGATGACTGCACACCCCGGGCTGCAGCCCAGGATCGGCGGCCGCCCTCCCGTCACCGAGACTGAACGCCCAGGGTAATCTTCAGGTTCTCATACACCACGTAGCTGATGCTCACAGCTGGAATCACCTTCATGAAGTTGGGGGCCAGCCCCCGGTACAGCCCAAAGGCACCCTCGGTCCTCAGGATCTGTTTGAAGAGGCTGCTCATGGTCACCTCGGGCGCACCCTCAATGGAGGCTGTAGGAGAGAGACCCTGGGTGGGTCAGATGCCTTTCATTGGCCCTCCCAAGCTGCCTAGGAGATAGAGACCTGCCTGAGGGTGGCCTGCCTTACCTTGTGCCTGCATCCGGGTCCTGACCAGGGCCAGGGGGTAGCTGGCCAGCTGGCCACAGGTGCTGGAGATGGTGCCGCAGGCCAGGAGCACAAAGACGCCGGGGTCTGCGCTGTTCACTGCGTACCGCTGCAGCCAGGTGTTCTTGAGGGTCTGTGAGGGCGGAGCGGGGAGTGAGCTGAGTGAAGAGCTCGTGTGTGGCATGGAGACCCAGGAGCTGCACTGGAGCCATGTCCTGAGACATGGGATCTCAGGGCCTTGCCAAGCTGCTGGCCTGCTCGCCCACCCTTTGTTTCTGCAGTCAGTGTGGATTCCTGGCTAGGACAGGGAATGGGGCCACTGTGCCTGGGCCTCTGGGTACAGAAAATAGAGTAGGGCTCACAAGCCAGGAGCCCCTTGCAGTGAAGTGAGGAGAATGTGTCACTGTTGTAACCATTTATGTCAGGCAGACAGACGACAGGAGGGCCAGGGTAGAAGGCAGAGGCTGAATCTCGCCTTCTGAGTCCCGGGGCCTCACCTCATAGACAGCCAGGTCGATGCCGGCGTAAGGGATGATCCCCAGCATGTTGGGAATGTAGCCCTTGTAGAAGGCAGCCACCCCCTCTTTGGCCAGGATTCGCCTTGCACAGTCCAGCATGCCCGAGTACTGGCCCGTTTTCCGCAGGGCCATCCGAGTCTTCAGAACCTATATGATAAGGACGTGGGGACGTGAGCATGTGCAGTCCTCTCCATTCTGGGCACACTGCCTACCCCAGGACCCAGGTGGCCCCTCACCTCCATTGGGTAGATGCTGCTCTGGGCGATGGCCCCGGCCAAGGAGCCTGCCACAAGCCTCTCATGGATCCGCAGTGTCTCCTGGTCACTTCCAACAAGACGCTTGATCTACAAGCGGGAAAAACAGACCAATGCACTCAGAGGCCACAGCACTTGCCCCAAGATCTAGTGACCCTGGCCTCTTTATGCCCAGAAATGGAAGCAAGTGGACCTGGTGGCACTGCCAGTGCCAGACTAGGCCTCCCAGGTCCCTGGGTATTCCCAATCCAGCCAAAGCCCCATAAGCAGCCAAGGGGAAACTCTCTCCGGGAAGCTGGGTCCTCACCTGCTCATATGCCATGAATTTGATGGCTGACTCAGGGGCGATTTTGAGGACGTTGATGCCGTTGCCCCGCCAGAGTGACTTGGCCCCTCCCTCTCGGATCATCTGGGTGAATCCACCCACAATGCACATGTTGTTGCTTCGGGAGGCATGGACCTGAGGGAGAACAGTGGAATGTGGCAGGGCCGTAGGCTGCCATCACAGGGGTCGGGGTGGGGGCGCAGGGGCAGGGCTTCCTTGCTGGGCCACCAGGGAATTTGGTTTTGTTTTATTTTCCCCTCATGTGAGCGATTTGAAGTCTAACTCAGCCCTGTGAGGACCAAACATAGCTCATTCTAATTTAGATTCACGTAGGTTTACTAAAGTGCTACCTACTGGGTACCGACACTATGCCTAACACCTCCAACAAGGACTATCTCAAAAAATAAAGCAAAACCCAGCCCCGAGCTTTTCTTCATAGAAATTAATATACAGTGAACCTCCATGAACCCAGCCTCAGCTCCAACAGGGCTCACGCAGGCTGATCTATAACCTTGCCGCTTCCAGCCTGGCTGAGTTTGGTTAAAGCACAGCCACGGGACTGCTCCCATCCCGGCAACCTTCCTGGCAATTCAATTCATGGTCTGATAGGCAGCTGTCTGAGCCCCTCTTTTTGGTTGGTCGTGGGGCTTGAACTCTGGCCCTGGGCACTGTCCCTCAGCTCTTCAGCTCAAGGCTAGTGCTCTACCACTTGAGCCACTGCACTACTTCTAGTTTTCTGGTGGTTCATTGGAGATGAGAGTCTCAAGGACTTTCCTGCCTGGGCTGGCTCTCAACTGCAATCCTCAGATTTCAGCCTCCTGAAGAGCTAGGATTACAGGTGTGAGCCACCAGCACCTGGCTGAGCCCCTCATTTTTATGGGTGACCTATTAGGTAAGTGGGAAGGAAGGAGCTGGACTTAAGCCAGGGCGGAGTCTAAGCCTAGATTTCCTTTTCCCTGAGACCCATCCCTTGTTTCGAGGGCATACAGAGAGGTCCCAGAGGGCTAAGAGGGAGAGGAAGGATGGTGCTGTTCCTGAGCGGGGCTCCTGGTACAAAAAGTGCTAGACACAAGCAATGAAACAAGACTGCCTGGTTTCTGTTCAGAGTGATATCAAAGTCCACTAGTGTGTCCTCATGTGGATTATTTCACAATGCTGCCCCTGACATCAGAGCAGTCCATCTCTGCCCATGGACATGGAGCTGATCGCTGGGCTGATGTGCTCAGGGAAATCACTTCCTGCCATATTACGGATGTCCCAGGGCCTCATGGAGCCACATTAGGCTAATGTAAGGGGATGCCTTGCTTAAGTGTGTCAGATAAAATTAGATCTTCTATTTGCAAAAGGTCACCTAGAACTGGATCTCTGGGTACCTTGGCTGGAGCAGTAATTCTAATGTCATCCACTGGGTTAGACAAGTTTGGGCTAAAAAAGGGCAGAATGCACTGCCAAGGGAGGGGGAATCCAACCATCCACAAACTCCAGATGAAAAATCAGGTGGTCTCGTCTGGACCACTTTGCTGCTCACCTGCATGAGCACCTTGAGCCTGTCCAGGGGAGCTGTGCAAGTCCTGGAAACAGCCCCTGCCCCGCCTCCAGCTACCAGGTGTCTCCACCACATCCCTGTCAGCCTCTCCTCCACCGTGAACTCATCAGGCACCGTCAGATTCTCACCCACATCGAAGATCTGTGAGGAAAACCAGTAGAGTCATACATGGCCCACCCTGCCCAGCTGCAGCCAAACTGCTGGTGGCCATGGCTTTCCACCCTCTGAGGAGACCACGTGCATGGTGAGGATGCTGGGAACTGGGATCTTTCCCCTTCTGTGTGTGAACATGGCAAAGCTTGGCCTTGTTGGTGGCCCGGTAGGGCCCAGGTAGAAAAGGAGGTGATAGAAGTGGAAGAGCCAGTTACAAAATCACGGGGCAGCTCATAAGGCTTTTCAGTACAGACTGCCAGGTTCGACGGATAGGATCCGGTCAGGGGAATAAATCTTGCAACCTGGTAATGGAACTGGATCATACTGGCAGAACATTACATAAGACCTCAGCAAACAGAGCACTGCCTTGCCTGTGATAATATGCACTCTCTGGGGCCGGTTCCAGCTGGCTCAGCTCTGACCCAAGCCTGCAGGCCAGAGACAGGGGCCAGTTGCTCTGAACCCTTGAGCCTGCCCTTACTTTCACCCAACAGTCCTGGCCTGAGACTACGGGCTCAGGGAAGTAAGACTGCCCAGCAGGGGCAGCTCAGCCAAGACCAGCAGGAGAGAGAAGGCTGGCATCTGGGGACTGGGCAGGGAGGTCGATGCAGACCCACATTTAAAACAGTAGCTTGGGGAATACAATGGGGACATGCTATTTTTGCCATAAAGAGGAATCAGAAATGGCACACATATACACAACACACACACACTCACACACACACACACACACACATATTCTCACACAAAGGAAGTGAGAGGACAGACATCTACTAACTCTCCATGTGTGTTCTCCTTAGAGTCATTTCAAGGGACCATAAGGTTTGGGGAACAAGAGGCATCAGGAGAAGGGATATTTGAAACTTTTGTTTTTGTCAGTCGTGGGGCCTGCACTCTGGGTCTGGGCACTGTCCCTCAGCTCTTCAGCTCAAGGCTAGTGCTCTACCACTTGAGCCACAACTCCACTTCCTGGAAGGGATATTTGAAATGGGCCATGAACACCCCTGCCTGTGGGAACAGGAAGATACTCCTGGCAAAGTGAACCTCACTTAGGCTTGGCAAAGTCCAGCTGTTCACAGTGGACAGTGCTTGGGAAAGTGGGGGCACACGTGGCTGGTTGTACTGGGCTGGCCGGAGTAGAGACAACAGGGAGCCCTGACCCACTCGTGGCCGCTGCCGGGGGAAGAGCCTGTGGACAGATCGATGCGGGTGGTCTCACCGTGGAATGCTTCCAGTACAGGATGATCTCAGGGATGTTCTCCACAGGGTGCAGGAGGTGGTAGTCCCTCCACTCGTTCCAGTCGATGGTCATCGTGCCATTTTTATCCATGCTGCAAGAAAAAGGTGCGCTCACCCACGTGGAATCACGCCCGTCTACCAGGAGCATGGCACCTCTCAGCAAGGCTGAGGCAGTAGCTACAGCCACTCAGGTACCCGTGTGCCCGTGAGAAAGGGCAAGATGGCTTACACCCCTCTTGGTAAGAAACAAAAAGCAAAACCCCAAACAGGACTATACTGGCCCACAAGAACCCCACTTAGATCAGGCGTGGAAGTCAGGGAGGGAAGCGGTCATAGGTGACACGGATACTTACTAGGTGACAGGGCCCCAGAAGTGGCCCGTTCGTATTCTGACAGACAGACAAAGGAGGATGCAGAGGAGAGAGGAGAAACAATACAAATAAGTGCTCTGAGCAGATGTTAGTAAAGCAAGCACACACCCAAAGACATGACAGGCAGCACAGCTCAAGGTTGAGCTGCCCCAGTGACAGGCCCAGGAGCCCTGAGCCAGAGCCGGAGCCAAAGAACTCCCAGGGCTGTCCTTTTCACCACTGAACTACCTTCAGCATCAGACAGAGCCAGTTAGCTGTGGGAAGAAGGAATATGGTACAAGCCCCTTCTCCCTTCCTAACCAGGAAGAGAACACGTTGTGGGGATGCTTCTCAACAACTTGGAGTCTTCCTTCCTTCTCTTCCTGGGTCCATCGTAGATGGAGTCATTCCAGAGTCATTCCAAAAGGGAGCTGGGCATGCTGGGCACTGGTGGCTCATGCCTGAAACCCTAGCTATGCAGGAGGCTGAGATCTAAGAGTTGCTGTTCAAAACTAGCCTGGGCAGGAATCTGCAATGAACCACCAAAAAGCTGGAAGTGGAGCCGTGGCTCAAGTGGCAGAGTGCTAGTCTTGAATGGAAAAAAGTGCCCAGGCCCTGAAGTTCAAGACTCAATATTGACACATATCAAAAAAATGGGATGTGTGGGTGTGAGGGGGAAAGCTGGTTTGCAAACCTGGGGAGAAGCTTCCCTTGGGACCGGGCTACTTTGATTCTTTACGAGCACAAGAAGGCGGAGTTCAAGAAAACAGGTCAGCACAATGAACAGCGCCATGGGTTAGTCCGAGAACCGTTTTTTCCCCCCATCAGCCCAAACATGGAGGTTGCTGGGCACTTACCTCTTGAGAATCTTTTCTGCCTGCTGCTCGGAGATCTTGACTCCCAGGTCCCGCAGGGACTGCATGATCTCCTGCGCATCGATCCGCCCTGTGGGGACAGGCGCAGTGAGTAGGGCCTGGCAGGCAGAAACGCCCGGCTAGGGCCCTACAAGCCAGACCCAGACTCACCATCATTCTTTTTGTCCAGACTCTTAAACACCAGCCTCAGTTTCTTCTCATGGTCTTGGAGGTAATGGACAAATTCCTCAAAGTCCAGCTGCCCATCCAGGTCCTTGTCACCGGCTTGCACAATTTTCTAGAAAACAAAAAGAATTTGTGGTTTTTCTCAGAACCTGCCTTTTCCGGTCCCTGGTGGGGCCCCCTTGCCCAGGAAACTGCAATCTGGAACAAAGGTCACCCCAGTGACCTGGGATGCCCCTGTCTATTCCCAGGATATTCTAGTCCACAAGAAGCCTGCCACGTCAGTTCTCAGCCCGCCAGTTACTGTTTAGACCCAAGGCCTGGCTAGAAGCCAGGAGCAGGCCCACTCTGTCTCCCTGACAAATCCAGGACAAAGAAGGCCTCAGGAGGAGCCCTCCAGACAGAGGCCAGCAAGGCAGCCTGTCAGTGTTCCCAAGACCTGTGTGTTACACAACCAGGGTGAGCTGCTTGCACCCTGCGGGGCTGTCCCTTGCACCGCCTAGGCTCCCCATTCCCTCAGAAACTCTGCCACTTGCTCTTTCCACACGAGCTCCCCCACCCCCCACTGATCCCAAAACAACTCGGTGGCTAGAGTGAAAGTTTGGGGCAATGTCTGCCTGGCAGATATTCTGCCAAGGGAACACTCTGGAGGCTGAGGAGGGGGAGGAGCCAAGGGTGATTATTCTTGGGCATGTGCTTCATGGCACTGCCAGTTCCAGGTCTCAGGATGCCAGATGATATAACAGAGCCCTGGCAACCAGGACAGCATTACCTAGCAATAGTCAAGTGACCTAGGGTGGCTTAAAGAGGTTCCACAGCTCTGCACCTGTGCCATGGAGCTGAGCTGCACTCAGCAACTGCAAAAGGTCTCCACACTGAGTATAGAATGTGCCAGGGTCATGTGAAACGCTTTACTGAGTTTCACAACGGCTCTAGGAAGTAGGGCCGACATTTCCTCTATGCCAGAGCAGAAAACAGGAGTTCAGATCAGAGAGGCTAATTATTTATGGGAGGTTACACAGCCAGGGAAGTGGTGGGTGGGATTCAAGCTGAGCCTGTCCATCTCCTGAGCCACCTTCCTGCAGATACTGTGCCACCCTAAAGGTGAATCTCAAGAACGTGAGAGACAATATGAGTCACTTCAATTCAGCATCACTCAGAAGCCAGAGCAGAGGCTCCCTTAAGGAATCTAGTTATTCTTCCTGTGTTACCTGATTCTCCACCAGACTCTATTCACTATCCGCAACCAATATGCTAAAGCCAAGATCTATGAGTTGATGGACCATCAGCCAGCTTGTGCTCACAAAGGATTGTTGTCACACCCTGACCACTCATGGGGGATGACCCTAGATAGATATGCTGGGACCTAGCATGGTCAAAAGCCTGGTGTGCAGGGTGTGGCTGGATCTGGGGACAGATGCTGGTATGTCTTATCTGCTACTTAGGCTTATTCATTTCCTGCCAACATCTGTGCTCTCAGCCACGAATGGAAGAAATTTTGAATGGAACCACTGTTCCACATTTCTAATTGGAATAGAAACAGTCCACAAGCCATTGGAGGAGAAGGTGCAGAGCTCTGGCCCTCAGGTTGCCTGCCACCAAGGCGATCCATGCATTTGACTGCGGTAGTGCCTGTGACACAGACAACCCACGACTGTGCTCACTGCAGCTGATTTAAAAATACTCTTAAGAGCTGGATGTGGTGGCGCATGTGTATAATCCCAGCATTTGGGAGGCTGAGGATGAAGAATGTGAGGCCGACCTAGACTACAGAGCGTATTCCTGATGAAAAAACAAACCCACAGAGCCTCCTTTCTGTTGCCTTCCTAGGACATCCAAAGCATCTCCAGCACCCACTGGTATCACTAGCACTGGGGACAGTGTGGTCCCAATGAACTGAGAAACCAGGAGGCAAGTGACCCAAGTGACCCTCTACCTCTACAGCTCAGTTTCTCATCATCCAAGGGTCAGGACCCCTGCTGTGCCCTGCTCCTCGGGTTGCCCTCCCCTCCCACACCAGGGATGCCAACTCCAGCCTGCGGAACCTCCAAAGAGGAGCCTCTACCATCCTCCCCCACCCCCGGCCCGCCATCTCAGCCACACTCAGTTACAGGCACTTCATCTCTACATTCCGTCTCCCACAAGTGCCTTCCTGGAATTCCAGCCTTCCTCACGTCATGCGAAAGCAATCGTCCCCACATGCCGCAGAGCTTGCCACGTGCCAACCGGGGAAAATTCCCACCCTTCCGGCAGTCTCTCCGCCGTGAGCCGCTGTGTCAGCAAGCCCGCTTCTGCCCGGCCCCGCACACCTGCTTCCACTGGCGGTAGGTGGAGAACTCCTGGGAAGGGATGAAGACGCTGAGCTTGAAGATGGACTTGAGCTCGGCGGGAAGCCCCTTGGACTCAAAGTACTGGAACTCGGTCTGGGCCTCCCCGATGAGCGGCACGTACAGGCACAGGCAGAGCATGCTGGCCGGGCGGGTGCGTGGCTGCCACGGAGCGGAGCGGAGCGGAGCGGAGCCGGGCGGGGAGCGGGGAGCGGGAGCAGAGGCCTGCAGCCCGGCCAGAACGCGATGCCGCCGCCCGCGAAACTTGCACTTGATATGCCGGCACCGAGCCCCGCCCTTCGGCTCAGTTGAAATACGGCTCCACCCACTGCCAGCCCGGCCCGGCCAATGAGCTCCTGAGCTCCGGCCCAGCCCCGCCCCCGTGGACGCGGCATCGGGTTGCTCAAGAGGCGGAGAGCAAAGATCAGGACTGACGTCACTGGCTCCCGCGCTACCCCGGCGGAGCCCCGGCAGCGGGCTCTGCCCTGGGTGTCCGTCCCGTGCCCAAACAAACCTTCACCCCCTGGCTGCCAGCTCCTCCAAACAAACAGCCGACAACCAGTTTTCATACAAGGTCCCCAAGTGCGTCACTCGATTCGAACTTCTCCCCTTAGTAAATCATTCCCAACAGAAAATTCAGCAGATGTGGAAAAAAAATTAATGCCCGCTGGACACTGGCCTGGGGTGGCTGAGACAGGAGTCAAAGAGCCGGTCCCCAGCCAGGCTGTGGCATGGCCCACTCACCTTCCAGCACAGCGCTGATGTGCCCGGGCCCCCAGCCCGGCACAGCCCACAAGTACCCAGTGAGAAAACCACTTCCATGCACTCTACAAAGCCAGCCTCCCATTGCCCCACCTCAAGGCAACCAGAAGAGGACTCAAAAGGACCACAGAAGAGGAGGGACCTTAGGTATTTGCTGAGGGACCCACCCCACTCCCCAGAATCAGAACTCTGGGGCCAACCTGAGGCCCCATATCAGCCCCCATAGTTTTCAGACCCAAGTCTACATAAAACACTTGAAACCTTGCATAGTCCTAGCTTTCTGACCTGGAACGTTGCTGCTCTATGTGAAACCTTTGTAAATTTCACTTAAAAAAATTTTTTTTAAGAGTTGGGCATAGTGTACATATCTGGAATCCCAGCTCTCAGAAGAAAGGTTGAGGCAAGAGAACCTCAAATTCAAGGCCAGTTAGTGCTACAATAGTGAGGTTAAGATCAGCCTGGGCTATATTTGGAGACCCTGCCTCAAAAAAGGAGGTAGAGAGGTAGAGTGTAAGCTATAGCTCAATGGTAGAACACTTGCCTAATATACATAAATCCCTGTGTTAGTGATGGGGTAATCTTGACTGTCAACTTGATTGAATGGAGAAGAAGCTGGGAAATTAACTTTGGGTGTGCCTGTGAGGGAATTTCCGGCAAGAATTATCTAAGAGTGGGAGGCCCATCCTGAATGTGGGCAGCACCAACCCATAGGCTGGAGGCCAGGTGGAATAAAAGAAGAAAAAGGGAAGCTAGACACTGGTGGCTTGAAACTGTAATCCTAGCTACTTGGGAGGCTGAATATGGGAGGGCAGCAGTTGGAGGACAGCCAGGCAGAAAAGTTTTTGAGACCCCTTCTCAATCCATAGCTGGGTGTAGTGCACACACCTGTCAGAAATTGGGAAAAAAAAGTCCATGAAAGCCAGGCGCCAATGGCTCATGCCTATAATCCACACAATTAAGGAGGCTGAGCTCTGAGGATCATGGTTCAAAGCCAGCCCATGCAGGAAAGTCTGTGAAACTCTCATTTCCAATAAACCACCAGAAAACCCAAAGTGGCACTGTGGCTCAAATGATAAGAGCGCTCTCCTTGAGCTGAAGAGCTGAGGGACAGCGTCCAGTCCCAGAGTTTAAGCCCCATGAGACCCCCCCCCCACCATCTCAATAAAAGGAAGCTGCCAGTGGCTGGTGGCTCATGCCTGTAATCTTAGCTACTCAGAAGGTTGAGATCTGAGTGAGAATCATGGTTCAAAGCCAGCCTGGGCTGGAAAGTCTGTGAGACTCTTATCTCCAATTAACCTCCAGAAAATTGGAAGTGGCTCAAATGGTAGAGTACTCACCTTGAGCTCTTTGAAGAGCTCAGGGACAGTTCTCAGGCCCCAAGACCGACCAAAAAAAGAAAAAAAGACGGAAGCTGAACAAGTCAGAACAAGGAGACAGACATCTCACAGCTCAGTGCCTGGGCAGGAAGTAAGACTCTGTCTTAAAAATAACATCAAAAAACAAAACAAAACAGAGATCATGGGGCTAGGAAGATGGTTCAGTGGTAGAGTGCTTGCCTCCCATGCATGAGGGCCTGGGTTCAATTCCTCAGCACCATATAAGCAGAAAAAGCCAGAAGTGCCACTGTGGCTCAGGTGATAGCCTTGAGCTGAAGAGCTGAGGGACAGTGCCCAAGCCCAGAGTTCAAGCCCCACGACTGACAACAACAACAACAACAACCAGGGTTCATTGTTAGCTCAGCACTGGTGGTTCATATCTGTAATCCTAACTACTCAGGAGGCTGAGATCTGAGGATTATGGTTTGAAGTCAGCCCAGAGACTCTTGTCTCCAATCAACAATTAAAAAACTGGAAGTAGTGCTGTAGCTCTAAAGTGGTAGAGCACTAGCCTTGAGCAAAACTGCTCAGGACAGTGCCCAGGCCCTTAGTTCAAGACCTATGACCAACAGAAATAACAACAACAACAGTGCTGGAAATCTCTCTGTGTTAGACTGCCAGCTTAGCACTCTCATGGTCCTGAATAATCACAGTGCTGCCAAAAAGGAAAAAAAAAAAAAGAAAGAAAGAAAAAGAAAAAAAATGCCTACGAGCACAGACATTGTCTCTGCTTCCTGGCTACTTACTATGAGTTGAGCCGCTCCCTTCTGCTCTTCCTGTCCTCTCATGATGCCCCAAACCTCTGAAAGTCAAAATAAGCCCTATCTTCCTTAAGTTCTTTTCTTAGTACTTTGTCAAAATGACAAAACTTGAATTGAGAGTGTAGCTTCAGCGTAAGAGTGCATACTTAGCAATCTTAATGTCTTTAGTACTATCCTTGGTAACAGAGACACACACAGACACACATATACACACACAGTTAAGAAACTGATACAGGGCTCAATATTCAGCATTACAAAGGAAAATCAAATGAAATTTTAAAACATTTGGTCCCTTAATCGTACAGCCATGTTGTAAATGCTTGGTAGAATTATCATAGAAACTTCCACAAGGCAACCCAGCTGTGGAACTCCTTTAGGAGATGAATAAGAACATTCCAGACCTTGGAAAGAGCTGATCCTTCCGGAGGCTTAACCTGCGCCCCAGCCTGCAAGTTCCACCCCATGCTTTCCTCACAGATCTGCACTGAGAAGGAAGAGACCACGTCACTCTCTCGCTCCTTTTATGGTGTACTACTTCCTAATATAGATGAAATCTTCTCGCTCTGGGGATGGATAAAAATGGATAGCTATCATTTGGAGATCAACAAAATTAAAAGTACTTCTCAACACATTAGCAAGTGTTTTACAGAAAGCTGTCAGGAAGATTCTAGAATAAGATGTTGACTTTAACTTTGTGTGTTTGTGGGTGTCATTCCTAGTACTGGCTTGATCTCAGGGCCTGGGTACTCCCTGAGATTTTTTGTCTATTTTTTTTTTTTGTCTGTCATGGGGCTTGAACACTAGGCCTGGGCACTGTCCCTGAGCTCTTCAGCTCAAGGCTAGTGCTCTACCACTGAGCCACAGCACCACTTCCAGCTTTCTAGTGGTTCAGTGGAGAGAAGAGTCTCATGGACTTTCCTGCCAAGGCTGGTTTCAAACTGTGATCCTCAGATCTTAGTCTCCTGAGCAGCTAGGATTATAGGCATGAATGACTGTGTTTGGCAAGATGTTGACTTTTATTACTTTTTTTTTTTT
>NW_012267271.1:4424143-4430691 GCF_000151885.1 Dipodomys ordii | reverse complement strand
AAAAAAAAAAAAAAAAAAAGCTGGAAGTAGAGCTGAGGCTCAAGTGGCAGAGCTCCAGCCTTGAGTGAGGGGTCTGGGGTCATCCCATGAGCAACATGACCCAAAAGTTGAGCAAACAGACCTGGAGAGAGAACCTCATTTGCTCAAGTCCCAAGTCTGTCGGTGACAGAGCTTGGGCTTGAAGCCAGGCCCAGGCTCTTGTTACAACATCCACTTAAAGCAACTTCCAACCTGATACTTCAGCGAGGAGATTTGGGAGCTCAGTTCTGGAAGAATTCTTGGAAGCCTGACACTGAGACCTGCTGTCAGCAACATTGCATATGGGAAGATAGGTAGAAAGGTGTAACTTGAGCAAGTTTAGCCTTAGCTAAACTAGAGCTTTGAAAGCCAGGTGGGGAGGACAATGAAGCACCAGCATCAGACCTGGATTCTATTCCTGACATCTCCCTAGCTCCCAGCTCTCCAAGATCAGGGAACAGCACACAGTAAGATTCTTCGCTGCCCTCTTTATTTATTCTAATTTTGTGACCCAGATCTATTTGTTTCTTCTCCTCAGATGTCTATTCCTCCGACTACTATAGGGAAACAATGACTAGCACTAGATCCCGTAGAATTCAGTGGCGTCAGATTCCACTTCATCCATAAAGGAGATCTCACTAGCATTTTTCCACTGCAGATCTGTCTATTATGCACCAAAACAAAACAAAAGAACCCAGCAGGTACTTCCTGTAAGGGCTGGAATACTATGTGTAAAGAACAGAGCAGGTACGGTGTTGGTAATGTAGCACTAAGTCAGAATGTGACTCCTCCCTCCTCTGCAATGACTCAGACCAAGGCAGAAAGATTAATAAATGAAGGCTCACAAGCACCACCCACCTTCAAGGCTCTCTAATCTCACTGGCTGCTGCGGCTGCAGTGTCTTTTGATGATCAGGTTGCCATGACAGCCCAGTGTAACGGGTTTCCAGTGAAACCGGCCTACACTTGGCAATTACACACACAATGAACAAAATTCTGAGCTTTAGAGAAGACAGCCCCTCAGGATTTGCAAGCTCCAATGCCGTGAGGCCACCTCCCACTTGAGACTGGTGGCTTTCTTTCCCAACTGCAGATTAACTATAAGACAAAGATAAAAAGGAAAATTGGAACAGTTCCTAGAATTAAAAGCTTTCAGGAAGGAACCTGACTCAGACAGATATATTTACATGGAGGAAGTGAGAGGGAAATAAAGTAGTGCTACTGGACAATGAGGAGCTTGAGAACCAAAGAACTTCTCTGTAAGGTTTCCAGGGCCTTCTGGGGGCCTCCTTCTGACATAAGGGTCAAAGCAGGGCACTTGGTATTCGCATCTTCCATGCCTGTTGGGCTACACTGCTCCTTTTCAGTTTATCTGCTTTGAAAGAGTCTACACCGCTCAGATGTGCTTCCTCCCTTGCTTCAAACCAGCTGCTTAAGTCCCTTCGCTCCTCCAATACATCGACGCCAACCCATCCCCCAAGTGAGGGATCCCTGGATCTCTTGATTCTGTAGGCTAGGAAAGAGGCTGATCAGCACAGCAAGTCCTACCCGAGGCAATCCCTGGGGCAGAGCTGGCAAGAAGTGCCCATATGAGCTGGGAAATGGAGCAGTTAATTATTAAAGTGGTCATTTAAAAAAAAAAGTGATTTTAAAAGCCAGCCAATCCAGGCCATAAGGAAAGTAGGGCTATAGATAAAAATGTTCCTTATAAAAACTAGTGCTATCACCATTTCTGATTGTATGTGTATGTGTGTGAGTGTGAGTGTGCACGCACGCATGCCAGTCCTGGGGCTTGAACTCAAGGCTTGGACGCTGTCCTTTTTGTGCTCAAGGCTAGCACTCTACCACTTAAGTCACAACCCCACCATTGGTCTTTTTCTTTTTTGTGTGGTTAATTGGCACTAAGAGTCTCACAGACTTTCTTGCCTGGGCTGGCTTCAAACTAGTACCCTTAGATCTTAGCCTCCCTGAATTGCTACGATTATAGGCATGCACCACCAGAGCCCAGCTCCATTTCTGATCTTCTCTAAATCGAGTGAAAGGTGGAACGTGACCCTCCCTGGGCTCATTCAGCTTGACCACCTCAAGCATAACACCCCCGGCTCTAAGGCCTGACACCGTAGAGTTCAGCAGTGTAGATTCTCCTCAATGTCAAAGCTTACCTGATGCAAAGGTTGCTACAGCAACCTTTCTACTCCCTCTCTACTCAACAAGGTAAAGGGGGCATTGATTAAATATAGCCATTCAACTCCATGAACATTTTGGGAGTGTATGTACAATATGCTAAACATAGGGTAAAATCCCCACTACTGTGAATAGAAAAGATTCAGAAAAACCAAAGCCCAGGAGGTGAATGAGGTCGCACCTATGCAGAGAGGACAAATCTCAGTCAAATGCCCATTTTTAATTTGTTGTAATCTGAGAGCAGCCCAGCTAGCTCCACTAAGCACTGCTTTCGTAAGAGGGAGTGAGGTAGGAAAGGATAAAGCTCCAGACATATGTGGAGTTCAATCTCATCTCTAGCTCTTCTTGTTTAACCTTTCTGCATTAGTTTTGTCATCCAGGCTGTGGGAATATTCTGTCTTACCTTGGCTCTTATGAAAGGTGGATGGATATTGTAATTCAGGGGTCAGGAAGGACTAAATGCCATTGGACTTGGCTGACCCTGAGGAGTGGCTGTGTCATTCCTAGAGGGCTGCCAGCTTGTACATTTCCTGATGCCACCTTCTCCAGGGACCTGACCATATCCCTTCCCTCTCCCTCCCAGACCCAAGGTAACCTGGGTTCTACAGAGGCACACCTGGGTCCCACCTTAGGCATGCCAACAAGATCTGTCCCTAGCTTTTAGGCCATTAGGTGAAATGCCCAAGGCACCCTCTATTACCCTCCGGCTGGTTCTGTCTGGACTGTTTAGGTAAGCTAAGACAATATACTTCAGATCATCCCTTACTTTCAAGAAGGGGCTTTCCAAAGCAAAACTGATCAATCCTAAGGCAAATCTTTCTTCAGGGCCACCCTGAGGTGGCCTTAGTGGGCAGCAAAATGTTTAGAGTGGCCACAGAAAGATTGTAGAAGGAACCTGAGAACTTTTTCACTGCCTAATACTCTGACTGCATGCCCCCCCCCCAGCCCCAACTGATTTCAAGTCCCTCTCCTCCCCCCATCTTTTTCTGAGGAAATGATCCTGGAACAGCCTGCAGACTCAGAGGTTCTCTCTCAAGAATGCCATCATTACCTTAGGAAATTGCTCTGCAGGTCCAACCACCAGCAAAATGGTGGGTCTCTTTTCCGTGGCCTCAGCCCTTCCGTTCTGTTTGCCCAAAAAGCTTGTCGTCTGGTCTCCCCGAGCAGGAGTTTGGGTGCCTCTGCTTTCATGATTGGTGTCCTCTCTGGAGCCTTGGCAGCCAGCCTTCGGGAAAATGCTGGACAGAAAATGCCCCAGCATCTGCGACATGCTGGTTTCTTCCAAATGCCACGGGTGGTGGCTGTTCACTTCAGAGGGACGTGACCACAATACCAAGGGTCTCTGGCTAACAGCTGCCTGGAAGGCTGGCGTGGGGGGGTCTCAGGCTGGAAGCTCCGCATGCACAGACTGCTTCCTGCTTTTGCAAATTCGCTCACTAGCACTGCAGTCGTTCCTGGCCTGAGGACTTCACTACGAGGATGAGGACAGGATGCCTCTGGGCTTCTGACTGACAAGGAGAGCAGCTGGGCTTCTCCAATACAAGCCCTTCTGCAGGTGGCCGGTGATCAAAGGTTTGGCTTTTAAAAAAAAAAAACAAGAGGAAAAAGTGATATCCAAAACAGACCTCTCCTGGAGGCTGAAGCAACTTGCCAGCTCCCCGGCATTCAGCACCCGGTTCCTCACCCAAGCCCAGGACCCGAGCATCCAGGCTGCATTCTCACTGCAGCAGCTCCCGGCCAATCACCTCTGCCGACACTACCGAGTTCATTATCCCTCCAATCACAGGCGGCAGACTGCCTCCTGCACCCCAAGTCTGCAGGGAGGTGCAGATACAAGCTCCAGCTCAGGTTGAGTGCTGAATCCACTGGCTCACGGGTGTAGTAACTTTCTACTCTCAGCCAGGTGGATTCCAGGATGGCAGTCATCGAATTTAACAGGACCCAGAGTCTTTAAGCCATTTAAGCCACACTCGCCCTGTTCCTTCCTTCTCCAGTTCTTAGTGGCAGAAAGCAGCCACAACACAGCTACTTCTCCTGGGTCTCCCAGGAGACCAGGTGCCTGGGGGCAGGAATCACACCACAGATCTGGACTTCCACTCATAGGGCCCCAAAGCAAGCACAGATTTGCTGTAGATTACACTGGGCAAATGTAAAAAAGGATTAACCCTTGTCATTTGTTTCTTAGTACCAGCAGACAGATGCAGAAACCAACTATGTCCATCCCGAAAAAAATGACCCTTTGATCTCACAGTTCATGACTATTCTTGAGGGGGGGGGGGACTTTTTAGTGGTTAATAGGAGATAAGTTTCATGGGCTTTCCTATCTGAGCTGGCTTTGAACTGTGATCCTCTCAGATCTAAGCCTGAGTAACTAGATTTATGGATGTGAGCCACCAGGTTCTTTTAAAGATACAAGCACACACATACAACACAAAAGTTTAGTAAACTCTGTTGAGGAGAGCATTAGAGCACACATATCCTCTCTGAGGAGCAATTTAGTTCCAGCTGCCAGCATTTCAAAAGCTCCAACCCTTTGACACAGCACTTCTGCTTTTAGGAACTTATCCTGTGGATATACTTGCACACATGGACCTTCTGCTGGCATATACACAGAAAGTGAGCCTTGTTTAGACTCTTAGGGAGTAGGTACCTAGATTATGGTGCATCCCTGGGCAAGGGTTAAAAGCACAAGGAGGCTCTTCACAGCATGTATACTATTATGGGGTAGCAAAACAGCAAGGCCATTTCTAATCATGACGACTACCTCTGAAAAGATCTATGTAGCTGAAGAGGGTTTGGGCTGGGAAGGCATTTGGAGATTTCAGGAAAGAAAGTCTGATGGGAGATTTGATTTCACTGAATGATCTATCTTGTGAAACTGAATCATGAGCATGATCTAGGCATACATATAAACTTGTAAATAAATGAAAGGTTTATTTAAAGGGAAGACCTAAGACTAGAAAACTAGATAGCCAAGACAGAGCTGTCATGAAAATCTCAAGGATTCTACTTCAATTGCCTGGGTTGCTGGATAATCAGAATAAATTTATCTAGAAACAATTTTGCGCATTAACTAAATGTATGGTCTTTGAAGTCAGACTCCATGTTCAGATCCTGGCTATCACTTAACCAAAGCTGTGAGATCTCAATTAAGTTACATTAGCTCTTAGTGATTCAGTAAGCAACAAGAGAGATTCATCTTTTTTTTTTTTTGGTCCGGTTGTGGGGCTTGAATTCTGGGCCTGGGCGTTGTCCCTCAGCTCTTCAGCTCAAGGCTAGCGCTCTACCATGAGCCACCTTTCCAGCCCCAGATGTTGACTTTTATGTACACCACAGTGGAACAAATTATAAGCAGGGATAGAGCATTTGGTCCTAAGGGACTTAAGTTTTAAGAGCAAGCCCTGGGGTGCCCTGGTGCAGCTGTGATGAGACTGCTTGATGACTGGGCAGACTCCTGCTCAGCCTCCCCTAAGTCCACAACGCTCAGCTGTCTCCTACGCAGCCCAATCCAGAATGGCTCTGCTTTGGAGCTACCATAACACATATTTCTATTGCTAGGGTCCCTGAAAGAAGGCGGCTTTAGGCTCAGCTGGTTTCTAAGGAGCCAAGAAACAGACATGAACAAGATTTGCCCCTCCTCTCCTGTACTAGACAGGTGCTCGGCCTCTTGGACCACTATTCCCAGCTCACCCCCCTTTGTTGTCTGAGATCAGGACTCAACTCAGTATCTGATACATTTGTTCACTGGCTGGCCCTCTACTACTTGAGCCATGCCTCCAACCGATTTTGCTTTTATTTTCTGGATGGATGTGTATGCCTGCGCCAGCCTGGCTAGAATAGGCACATGCCTATATTCAATTAGATCTCCCTCCATACCTCACCCCCAGCCCTTACCTTCTCTCACACATAATTGAACTCAGGGCCTGGGTGCTGTCCCTTCGTTTTTCACTCAAGGCTAGAGCTGTACCACTTTAGCCAAAGCTCTAATTCGGCTGTTTTTTTTTGTTGGTCATGGATCTTGAACTCTGGGCATAGGTGCTGTCCCTCAGCTCTTTAGCTCAAGGCTAACACTCTACCGCTAGAGCCACAGCGCTACTTCCGGTTTCCTGGTAGTTAATTGGAAATAAGGGTCTCATGGACTTTCCTGCTTGGGTTGGCTTTGAACCATGATCCTCAGATCTCAGCCTTCCGAGTAGTTAGATTATAGGCATGAGCCATGAGAGCCTGGCTTCTACTTCAGCTTTTTGGTGATTAATTAGAGGTAAGAGTCTCATGGACTTTCCTGATAAAATCAAAGAATCCCAGTTCTAAGCCAGCCTGGGCAGAAAATCTTTGATATTTTTTTTT
>NW_012267271.1:4416036-4418421 GCF_000151885.1 Dipodomys ordii | reverse complement strand
ACAGAAAAAGCTGGAAGTGGCACTGTGGCTCAAGTGGTAGAGTGTTAGCTTTGAACAAAAGAAACTTAAGGACAGTGCTCAGGCCCTAAATTCAAGCTCCAGGACTGGCCCAAAAAAAAAAAAAAAAGAGAGATTAGCTGAATTATGCTCTCCATTGCTTGAAACTGTAGGGTCCAAAGAAAGGAGGAATCCACCCAGCAGCTGCCTTTAACAGACAGGTATCACAGTTTCTCAGAGCACTACAGCTTTTGTGAGAATTATAAGAATTACTGACTGAAAGCAAACTAGCTCTTAGATATAATTCAGAAAAGAAATTTAACTTATAGAATTAACTATGCCTCCCTGATGTTATCTTTCCTTCTTCTATAGGTTAGAGAGGGAGAGGCTATAGGCAACAAAAGAACATCAATCTTTTTTTTTTTTGTCAGTTGTGGGGCCTGAACTCTGGGCCTGGGCGCTGTCCCTCAGCTCTTCAGCTCAAGGCTAGCACTCACTACTTGAGCCACAGCTCCACTACTGGCCTTTTCTGCTTATGTGGTGCTGAGGAATCGAACCCAGGGCCTCATGTACGCAAGGCAAGCACTCTACCACTGAGCCACTTTCCCAGCCCAAGAACATCAATCTAATGTGAATGAAAAGTGGAAAATGTCACCAGTGTCTCAATGCATCTGAGGTGCTAGAAGTTCCCCTATGGTGCCTTTGTAGGACTCTGGGCAAGTCATTTAACCTCTGGTATGCAAAATGTGGAGACAGAGCGAAGGGGTTTGAGTCCTAGCATTCTCTGGGCTCAAACACAATCTTAAGGCATTTACTAGCTGAGTGTGGTGACATATACCTGTAATCCTAGCACTTGGGAGGAAGAGGCAGGAGAATGGAGAGTTGGAGGCCAATCTGGGCTACAAAACAAGATATTATATCAAAAAATAAATAAGTTGATGACATGCTGAGTTGAAACTCCTTTGTACAACTTAAAGATAAAAGAAAACTAAAATTAGCTGGACACCCAGATGTTCTACAATAGATGAGCGGATCAAAAAAAATGTGGAACTTATACACAATGGAATTTCACACAGTCATTAGAAATTATGTCATTTGCAGGAAAACAGACAGACCTAGAATAAATCATGTGAAGTGAGGTAAGCCCAGCTCAAAGAGAACAATGGTGCTTGTTTTCTCTTATATGTGGAAGCTAGATCTAAAGTACATGGGACAAGGACTCTAGGCACTCGAACAGTGAAACTAGAAGAGGATACTCTTAGGGGAAGACCATAAAATGTAAGGCCTTTGTGATCACATAAAATAACATTTATCAAAATGAACTCCAGGAAATGGAAACAGGAAGGTTTTTTTTCTTTTTGTCTTGTTTTTTTCAATTATCTGTCTTTAAGCAGGTAAGAAGGTGCACAGAAATATGGAGGGACAAAGGGTGCACAAATGCAGCAGTGGTACTGGTAGACACTATGCTAAAAATGAACTATACAACTCAAGGATGAGGATAGAAGGGAAAAACTGTAAGAGTGTGAAGGAAGGGATGATATTATCTAAAAAAGAAATGTATTCGGCCAGGTGCTAGAGGCTCACACCTGTAATCCTAGCTACTCAAGAGGCTGAGATCTGAGGATCACGGTTCAAAGCCAGCTTGGGCAGGAAAGTCTTTGAGACTCTCTCTTTTTTTTTGGGGGGGGGGTTGGTTGTGGGGCTTGAACTCTGGGCCGTCAGCTCTTCAGCTCAAGGCTAGCACTTTACCACTTGAGCCACAGCACCACTTCCAGTTTTCTGGTGGTTTTATTGGAGATAAGAGTCTCACGGACTTTCTTGCCTGGGTTGGCTTTGAACCGTAATCCTCAGATCTCAGCCTCCTCAGTAGCTAGGATTACAAGACTGAGCCACTGACACCCAGCCTATGAGACTCTTATCTCCAATAAAACACCAGAAAACTGGAAGTGGCACTGTGGCTCAAATGGTAGAGCACTACCCTTTGAGCAGAAAAAGCCAAGCAAGAGGTCTTGGAGAGTTCAAGCCCTAGTATTAGCACACGCATTTATCTATATAAAACTTGGGCTGGAGTCATAGCTCAGCAATACAACACCTGCCTAGCACGGGTGAAGCTCTAATTTCAAACTCTGGTAATATTTCATAAATAAGTGAAGGAATGAATGAGCAAAAACCATCAGAAAAGACTGGGCATGTAGGGATGAACGAAAGGCTGATAGGCTGGTTACAGTGGACATGGTAGCCATTTCTAACCAACAGATTAGTGTCACAGATGAGAGTTTAAGTTTGCTCTGAGCCAGGCGCTGGTGGCTCACACCTGTAATCCTAGCTACTCAGGAGGCTGAGATCTGAGGATTGCGGTTCAAAGCCAGCCCGGGCAGGAGAGACCGT
>NW_012267271.1:4393677-4412876 GCF_000151885.1 Dipodomys ordii | reverse complement strand
GGTTCAAAGCCAGCCCGGGCAGGAGAGACCGTGAGACTCCTATCTCCAATAAACCACCAGAAAACCGGAAGTGGCGCTGTAGCTCAAGTGGTAGAGAGCTGGCCTTGAGCTGAAGAGCTGAGGGACAGCGCCCAGGCCCAGAGTTCAAGCCCCACGGCCTACCAAAAAATAAAATAAAATAAATAAAAAAATATTATCTTATAGTTGGCTCCATTGATCATGACTTTGAGCCAGGGATCAACACCATAAGATCAAGTTAATAAATTAGCTCAATCCAGTGTGCAAATAGTGGTACTTTTCCCAATAGGCCATTGTTTTATTGCACTTGATGCTCACCCCCCCTTCTCTGATTGATCCTTCTATGGACCATCTTATCTACTCTGCCTGTCTGGTTAAACAATGCCAACTGGACATTAATGATCTTCCATCCAAACATTTCAAGTCCACAGGGATTGCCTCATGTGAGTACTGCTCAGGTCAAGGACAAAAAGAAAAAGGGCAGGGTAGGTTTCTCATTTCTTGCTAGGGGAAGTGAAAGGCTGGAGAATCTTGAAATGTGTAATTCATAAACAAAATGTGAGGCTAGGAAGGTGGCTCAGTGGTAGTGTACTTGCCTAGTATGCATGAAGCCCTAGGTTCGATTCCTCAGTACCACATACACAGAAAAAGCTGGAAGTGGCGCTGTGGCTCAAGTGGTAGAGTGCTAGCCTTGAGCAAAAGAAGCTTAGGGACAGCACTCAAGCCCTGAGTTCAAGCTCTATGGTAGAGTACCTGCCTAGCTTCCTTTTTACATCCCTCAAAAATGATTCTTAGACTAAAAATTAGAGGAGATGCCATCAGTTCTAGTCCCTATTCTGGTCTTGTTCTCTAATTCCCAAATGACTATTCTTTGTAGAGTGCTTAGTCCTAAGGATTGAACTCAAAGCTTTGGGCTTTCACTTGGCTTTTTCAGCTCAAGGTTGGTGCTCTACCACTTGAGCCACACCTCTAATTCCAGCTTTTTGGTGGTTAATTGGAGACAAGAGTCTCAAGGATTTGTCCATGTAGTCTAGCTTTGAACTGGGATCCTCAGCCTCCTGGGTAGCTAGAATTACAAGTATTAGCCACCAGTGTCTGGCTCTCAAGTGATTTTGAGGTTATTTCATTTTTTTCTTTTAAGAAAGCCCAAGCTGGTATTGAACTCAAGTGATCCTCCTGCCTCAAACCCCCTAAAACAGCTGGGACTATAAACATGCACCCCTATTTGCAGTATCACTATCCTTCTGAATGACTGTTTTGTCCCTTATAAAACAGTATAAAAGGTGGGGGGGGGGGAGATGGGAAGAGATGGGAAGTGATGGGAAGGGGAAACAAAGGAGGAGGCAACAATGCTTGATAAGAAATGTACTCATAAAAAAAAAAGAAAGAAATGTACTCATTACCTTGCCCATGTAATTGTAACCCCTCTGTACAGTATTTTCACAATAAAAATAAATAAATAAAACAGTATAAAATCATCTTACGATCTTATTGTAGAGCTCCAACTAGACACCAGCTGAGCCCACAAGCCTCAGCTAGACAGAAAAGTGTTTACAGGTAACACAGCTTGCTTTCTTCCTCTAATTGGCTACTCGAGTTCTAACCTATGTTTTAAATTTGTTTTAAGACAAAGATTTTGTTTGGTCACATGAAAATACCTGAAATAGTCCATGCTATAATTACCTCCGGCTGAGTCTCATCTCCCAAAATCATTACAGTTGTCATCATCTTTTTTTTCTTTAAGAAACCTTTCCCATCTTTTGTCCCAGGACAGGCTTCTTGCTCTCATGGGCTTTTACAAAGAACATTTCCCAGCAGCTCCTGATGGCTTATGCCTATAATCCCATGTAGCATATAACTCTTGTCTGAAAGAAAAACAAAAACTAAAAACAAAAAGGACTGGGGTGTAGCTCAAGTGTCAGAGCACTTGTAGGAGGCTTTGAGTTCAGTTCCCAGTGTGTGGGGCGGGGGGACAGGATGGGGGGAGAGAAGGAGGCAAGAAAGAGCAAAAAAAGAAAAAAAAAATCTTCCTTGGCTAGCTGCCCAGGTTCTCTGCCCATTTCCATTTTAAGTATTTTTTTCCCCTCTTCCCAGATCTGTTCTAAAACAAAAGCAGATGGCAAAACCTGCTGGTTTATTTTTTTAAAAGAAAACTTGACCCCAGACTGTTCTAAGCTAACAAGAGACTATGGAGTCACACGGTCTGGGCTCACCCACCAACAAACACTCAGTGGCTGACTCCTGTGCAAACCTACATCTCAGATGGTTTCATAGAGGTCACAGGATGCAGCTTCCAACATGTTATATGTTTTTGCAATGTCTATTCTTGGGCAGACACCCATTTTTAACCAATAGGCCCCTAAGTTCTCTTTCAGTTCCTGCCAGTTCTGCACAACTATAGCAAACTAAAACTAATGATAGCTCAACAGGAAGTGGTATGTGCATGCATGAGATTGGGCTGTCTTCCTGGTGGCTAGGTATTTATATTTGCAAAACACAAAGGGGGCGGGGTCTAGCTGCACAAGCTGGCCTTGAACTTGCTACACATGTCTGAGGCTGGACTCAAACTCTTCAAAGCTCCCAAGCCTGCCTCCCATGAGAGGATTACAAGGAACCCCCAATGCTAGGGTAGATCTTTCTTTCTGAAAACATTCTCTACAGTTGTAAATTGTGCTCCTTTGAAGGCAATAAACTAATGAGTCATTTCTAATCTTTTCAAAGCTGTATAACAATTTAACTTGCTCAAAAGCTCAAAGAGAGGTAGAAATAGAGTTCATATTAGACCCATCCCTCAAAGGAAGAAAGAACTGTTTCAGGAAGTGGAGCTGGGGCCTAAGTGGTAAGAGTGCCAGCCTTGAGGGAAAAAGCTAAGGGATAGTGCTCAGGCCCTGAATTCAAGCCCCAGGACCAGCACACACACACACAGGCACACAGAGGCACGCACGCATACGCACGCATGCGCGCGTGCACACACACACACACACAATTGTTTCATATCATAGAATTTAGGACAGTCACAGAGCCATGGATTTTGAAGCCAAAGTGGCTTCAAAGGATGAGGCTCCTTTTGGTAAGTCAAAAAGGTTTTCTTTTAGGTCAGGAAGAATGATTACTTTCTCCTTGTTTGCCCTTAGGCAAATTCACTGCAACAACAACAACAAAAGATCAGAATCAATATCAGATGTGCCATGAATTTCCAGAACATCCTGACTCTTGTTGAGGCCCAAACTTGGTGTAAACCTTGAATTCACTCATGGAGACAGATGTCTTCAATGTGCCTGAGGAGTATTCCAAGTAAACAGGTTGCTTAGAGGAGTAAAAAGATTCAGCTGGGCTCAGGCCTCCCTGAACCCTAAAACACAGATCCTCGAATTTATCCTATATTTTCAATTGATTTATTCATTAGATATCTATGGGAAAATCTCCAACTTACAGTACTATTCTGGGTAAAACTGATTTTTTTTTTTTGGCCAGTTCTGGGGTTTGAACTCAGAGCCTGGGACTGTCCCTGAGCTTCTTTTTGCTCAAGGCTAGCGTTCTACCACTGGAGCCACAGAGCCTCTTCCAGTCTTTTCTGTTTATGTGGTACTGAGGAATTGAACTCAGGGCTTCATACATGCTAAGCAAGCACTCTACCTTTAAGCCACCTTCCAGCCCATGACTCATTGGGTTATTTTTTGTTGTTGTTTTTGGCCGTGGGGCTTGAACTCTGGGCCTGGGCGCTGTCCCTCAGCTCTTCAGCTCAAGGCGAGCACTCTACCACTTGAGCCACAGCGCCACTTCCGGTTTTCTGGTGGTTTATTGGAGATAGGAGTCTCACGGTCTCTCCTGCCCGGGCTGGCTTTGAACTGAGATCCTCAGATCTCAGCCTCTTGAGTAGCTAGGATTACAGGCGTGAGCCACCAGCGCCCAGCAATGGGTTATTTTATTTTTTTAAGCTCACATCTGTGATCCTAGAACTAGGAATCAGGACTAAGGTTGAGACTACAGTATTCTAAATTCAAGGATGGCCAGGGCTACACAGCAAGATGCTACCTAAAAGTCATATTATAATACATGTAGGACTTTTAGTGTTTTTGGGTGTGTATGCCATTACTGAGGTTTGAATTCGCGATCAGGATCCTCCCTTAGCTCTTTCCACTGAAGCTCTACCTCTGAGGCACACATCCACTTCTGTTTTTTTGGTAGTTAATTGGAGATAAAAGATACACTAGACTTTTCTGCCTAGATTGGCTTTGAAGTGCAATCCTCAGACGTCAGCCTCCTGAGTAGCTAGGATTACAGGTGTAGGCTAGAATTGTCCTTTTACTTGTCTCTAGGAATAAGGGAGTGGGGATCTTGGCTTAAGCCTCTTGGACTGAGCTGAGTGTCAGTGGCTCACGCCTGTAATCCTAGCTAGTTAGAGGGCTGAGATCTGAGGATCCCAGTTCAAAGCCAGACTGGGCAGGAAAGTCCATGAGACGGCCATCTCGAATAAACCACCACCAGAAAATAGTAATTGGCGCTATGGCTCCAGTGGTAGAGCGCTCGCCTTGAACTGAAGAGCTGAGGGACAGTGCCCAGGCCCAAAGTTCAAGCCCCATAACCAAAAAAAAAAAAAAGCAAAAAACCTCTTGAACTTAACACAGTGATTGTGTGTTGCACAGTGTCAACCTTGGTCTTTCAAGACTGATCCTAAGTAGGTTAAATACCTTAGATGCAGATCCAAGATTATCTTGGATATAACAGTATGTATGCTGACCTGACCAATGAATTTGTAAAATGTTAGTCAAATTCACTGGCACCTTATCAGATTTTCTTCATACTTGGCTTTGAGATTCACTGTTGCATGCACAAATGGCCAAACTAACTTTGCAAAGAAACAGGTTGCTAGGTAAAAGTAGTCTAACTCCAGTTTGTAAATCAGGATAAAACAAAATACTTGAGAAAGGGCAGCTACAAGCATGAAGTAAAAAACAAAACACCATGAAAGACAGAAGAAAGGGGGGAAAAGACATTGTTCCTAGCCTCTTATAAAAGGACAGCACTTCTCTTTCTGGCAGGCCCAAAGGTGGTAATTTGTCTGACTTCATTCCCTCCCAAGTTGATCAAATGACCATTCCAGGGCAAGAACAACAAACCAAAGGAGCCTAGCTCCATCCAGTAATTCTAACTACTCAGTTGGCTGAGATCTGAGGATCACAATTCAAAGCCAATCAAGGCAGGAAAGCCCTTTAGACTTATCTCCAATTAAACAACAATAAACCTGAAGTGGAGCTATGAGGAGCTATGACTCAGTGATAGAAAGCTAGCCTTGAGCAAAAAAAAAAAAATAAACAAAACTAAGAACAGTGTCCAGGCCTAGTTCAAGCCCCAGTACCTGTGCCCAGACCCAGACCCACACGCACAAGAGAACAACTATCTCCCTTACCCCAGATTCTTCCACTCCATCTACACTCTAACCTTGCAAGAGATCACGACTCCAAGTTTTGGATAAGCCTCAGGGCTGGGCCTAAGCCATGAGACCTGTCAGTCCTCACCACCCACATCCACACAAATCTGCCTGAAACACCAGTTCCTTTTTTTTTTTCCCCCAACACCCACATGCTTCTGAGAGGAACCAGATCAGGACCCAGGGTGGCATGGAAACGAGAGGAAAGAAAAAGGGGGGGAGGGGTGCTGCTGAAGATGGACAGATGAACCTGACTAGGGGATTGGGATATCAAGCTTGGCCTTGAGGTTACCCTCCTGAGACTTGGCCTTCCTGGGAGAAAGCTCAAGCAGGAAGAGGCTTTTCGCCCATGGACAGGCCCGAGGGGGTGTCCATCTGTACCCACGACCATTCTCTCCCCGGCCAAAGCATCCACTAAGAAGCCCCACTTTCAACGAGGTATATACCGGGTGGCCATCTATCATCTGAGGTCACTCTCCGTGAACACCAGGGGTCCAGCCCAGCCTCAGGGGCCGTCCACTCAGACCTGCCGAGCTCTGAGTGCCTGCCAGCTCGATCGATCAATCGGCCAGGCCATCGGGACCTGTTCCCCGGCAGCCGGGGCCCCGACCCCCGTCTCTCTCCCCGCCCGCGCGGATGCCGCGCGCTGCTTACCCGGAGCTCGACCTCGGTGCGGTGCAGTCCCAGGCGCCGCAACCCCACGGCCAGGTCGTTGACACACAAGCCGCCGTCGCGGTTGACGTCGAGCGTCTGGAAGAGGCTCCACAGGCGCAGCCGGTGATCCGGGCCCCCGCAGACGGCGCCGCCGCACGGGTCCCCTATGGACGCCGGCGACGAGGCGGGCGACGAGGCGGCGGCGGCGGTGGCGTCCGGCGGCGGGGAGGCCACGCAGCGGCACAACACACTGCTCACCATCGGGCGCGAGACAGGGGCGCCGGGCGCGGGACGGGGGCGGGGGCCGGCGGGGACTGCGTGGAAACACGCCGGGTTCTCTACGACTGCTAGCGCGGGCTCCGAGAAGCCGGCAAGCTGGCGGGAGGGGCCACTTCCGGGAACTCCGCCCCGCCGCGCGCCGCCTCACTGGCCACGCCTCCAGGCCGGCAGCCGACCAGTCACGAGTCAGAACGAAGCCCTCTCTGAGGGGCGGGGCCTGTCCAAGGCCTACCCTGTTCAATGGGGAGGGCGGGGCCATCTCCACTCAAGCAGGGGCCGATTCAAACCAAGGAAGGCGGCGATTGGCTGAACCAGGCGGGAGGCGGGGATTCACACAGCTACGGGCTGAAATCCTGTGTAATTGGCAGGCTGGAGGCTCTGTATCCAATTGCCACTAAAAAGTGCTGTTTAGACCGCGAACTTATAAGGACGTGTACGAAGAGGTAGTAGCCTCCTGTAGGAAACAGAGTTGGCATAGAGCAATTGTGAACTGGACTTACCAGACAGAGTTTGCGTCCTTGTGAAATTAAAAATTAATTGGACAACATCTCAAGGCTGAAAGCACTAAATATCTTCAAAGGCCTGGTTATAATAGTCTTACCTCCCTAAACTACCAATAAAATAGCTGAATTTAACACCGTGATAGTCTTAACACCAACAATAGAACGACAGAATAACTTTCCAATGGAAGTGAATAAAGGCCAAGTGGGCGGGCTCCCTGGAGTGACAGACACAGCTTTAGACCAATGATCAGATTATTTCGAGCAGGTAGGCGTGCCCTTTGGCTGAATGACAAACTGGAAGAGCCAGTGATCAACTTGATGTTTGAGCCGCGATCAACCAGGAAGGCGGGCTTCCTTGGAGAAGCGTGGAGGGGCGGGAAGAAGGGAAGTGGGCGGATCTTCGCACACCCCGGCGGAAGAGGCAGATTCAGGAAGCCATTACGCAGCTGGCTGGTAGCGGCCGGGCGGGTCCGGTCTGGGCCCTACGCACTTTGCGTAGCGAGAGGGGTTACCTAAGGCCTGGAGCTTGGCCTTGAGCAAGCCTGGCCTGTCCCCTGGAAGGGGGTGGGCTAGTAAGGGGCGAGGCCGAGGAAGCAGGAGAGGGAAATTGGGGCTGTTGGGGACACTATAATTTTCTTTATATATAAAGAGGGGAGGGGAGAGGAAAGGCCATGGCAGTCCCAGCCAAGAAAAGAAAGATGAACTTCTCAGAGCGAGAGGTGGAAATCATCGTCGAGGAGCTGGAGCTGAAGAAGCACCTGCTGGTGAACCACTTCAACGCTGGGGTCCCTCTGGCCGCCAAGAGCGCGGCCTGGCATAGCATCCTGAGAAGGGTCAATGCTGTAGCCACCTGCCGCAGGGAGCTGCCCGAAGTCAAGAAGAAGTGGTCTGATCTCAAGACCGAAGTCCGTCGTAAGGTTGCCCAAGTCCGGGCTGCCGTAGAGGGTGGCGAGGCCCCAGGACCCACTGAGGAGGATGGAGCTGGTGGGCCTGGGACAGGCGGTGGCAATGGCGGCAATGGCCCAGCTGTAGCCCCGGTATTGCTGACCCCCATGCAACAACGCATCTGTAACCTGCTGGGTGAGGCCACCATCATCAGCCTTCCCAGTACCACAGAGATCCATCCGGTGGCCCTTGGACCCACAGCCACTGCAACAGCAGCCACGGTCACCCTGACACAGAGTGAGTGACCTCTCCTGCCCAGTTCCCTGTGATAAATGGGAAGGGCCAGCAAACGCTGGGGCGGCCTGGGGAAAGGATGACTGCCAAGGGTCAAAGGCCAGATCAAATTGATCTGCCGTCTAGCCAGCCTATAGCTCTCATATCATTTATGACCATGACTTAACCTCCACTGGCTGCACTATGTGGTCCTTGAAGACAGAGATTGTTATCTGCTCAGAACTTATCATAGGGCCTGACATACAGAAGGTAATCAGGATATATACTTGTTGGATGAATAGATGGGACTAATACTGCCCAAATGAGACATCCATTCTGGACAAAGACATTCTGTGTTCTCAGGATGGCAAATATACATCAGGTTCTGTTCAGGAACTTCATGGTCCCTGAGTCAGTCATCCGACATTGACACTCTAAAAACCCTGTGCCCAGCACAGGGATTACCAAAGTGTTTAGAATATAGATCTATGTAGATCTGGGGGCAGAGGATGTTGGTCAGTGGTAAAAAAAAAAAAACAAAAAAAACAAAAAAAAAAACACACTTTGTTTAGTGTGAGAGGCCCTAGGTTAAATTTCCAACACTTAAAAAAAAAAAAAAGAGGGGGAAGACTATAGGCCAATTGTGTCTTAGTAAAACAGATAAGACATCTATGTGAAGAGGTCTGCTATCAGTTGGGAAAGCCCAAAGACTCAAAAGAGAAGGGGGATTGAGCCAGATGGGGGTGGCTCAGGAAATAATAATAGCTGAGATCTGAGGCTCTTTTTGTTGTTGTCCTTGTTGATCATGGGGCTTGAACTCAGGGTGTGGGCGCTGTCCCTGAGCTTTTGTTAGCACTCTGCACTTTGAGCCACAGTGCCGCTTCTAGTCTTCTGGTGGTTAACTAGAGATAAGAATCTCAAGGGGCTGGGAAGGTGGCTCAGTGGTAGAGCGCTTGCCTTGCATCCATGAGACCCTGGGTTCCATTCCTCAGCACCACATAAGTGGAAAAAGCTGCAAGTGGTGTTGCGGCTCAAGTGTGGTAGAGTGCTCGCCGTGAGCTAAAGAGCTGAGGGACAGTGCCCAGACCCAGAGTTCAGGCCCCTCCACTGACCAAAAATAAATAAATAAATCTCACAGACTGGCTGAGAATGTGGCTTAGTGGTAGAGTTCTTGCCTAGTAAACATGAAGCCTTGAGTTTGAGTCCTCAGTATCATATGCACAGAAAAGGCCAGAAGCGGTGCTGTGGCTCAAATGGTAGAGTGCTAGCCTTGAGCAAAAGAAGCTCAGGAACAATGCCCAGGCTGGCAAAAAAAAAAAATAATAATCTCATGGACTTTCCTCTTTGACCTGGTTTCAAACTGCTAGCCTCAGATCTCAGCCTCCTGAGTAGCTAGTATTACAGACATAAGCCACCAGCATCTGGCTGAGGAGCATTATCTAAGACAAACTTGGGCAGAAAAGTCCATGAAACTTTTACTTCCAATTTAATCAGCAAAAATCAGAAGTAGAAGTGTGGCTCACATAGTAGAACAGCAGTCCTTGAGAGGAAAAGCCAAGTGGGAATGCCAGTCTCTGAGTTCAAGCCCCAGTACTGACATTAAAAAGGGGAGGTTGCCAGGTACAGGTGGCTCATGCCTGGAATCCTAGCTACTCAAGGAGGCTGAGATCTGAGGATCGTGGTTCAAACCCAGCCCAGGCAGGAAAGTCCGAAAGACTCTTATCTCCAATTAGCCACCAGAAAATGGGAAGTGGTGCTGTGGCTCAAGTGGTAGAGCCCTAGCCTTGAGCTGAAGAACTCAAGAGTTCAAGCCCCACGACTGACAAAAAATATATATATTATATATATACATATATATGTATGTGTAAAGCAGTATACATGTGTATATATATATGCATATATATGTGCGATGTTGTATTTCTCAAGGATGTATGGAAATGGAAAAGGGGGACAAATATTGGTTTCGACTGGATGCTACTCTGGAACAGGAAGGATGAGCCAGTCACTAATGAGATAAGGAGGCATTTATTGGGCACATTAGCAACTACTTCCCTTGTCTCTTTCCTACTCCTTTTCTGCTTGGCCACAAGAGACACAAGTCAAGAGAACATCAAAGGAGGTAGGAATGGTGAGGTTGCCAAGAGCTGTGTGGAGAGCTCCAAGATGCCTACTTTGAGCTGGCATATGACTCCATCTCTGAGGTACTTAATCAGTTAAAAGCAGCCCATTGAGATGGCTGTGGGTATGCTAGGCTCTGGTGTTGGGAGAATCTGAGTTTTCTTCTTGGCTCTGCAGCATGAACTATGTGATCTTAGGCAAGTCACTCCGTGTTTCTATTTTTTCAACTTTGAAAAATGAGATGGCTGCTATCTCCCTTTTGTCATTAGGAAGATTCATGAGCTAGTAATTACAAATTGTTGGGCACGGAAGCACTCTGGACTTTTTGCTGGCATTTTTATTGGCATCTCTTCTGCTTGATCTAGGACTGCCCTTTGGCTACCAGTAGATTAAGAACCTAAAGCCTTACTATAGAAGTGTTTTGGTGATAAACTGGGCACCGGTGGCTCACACCTGTAATCCTAGCTACTCAGGAGGCTGAGATCTGGGGATATCGGTTCAAAGCCAGCCCGGGCAGGAAAGGTCTGTGAGACTCTTATCTCCAATAAACCACCAGAAAACTGGAAGTGGTGCTGTGGCTCAAGTGGTAGAGCGCTAGCCTTGAGCTGAAGAGCTGAGGGACAGCGCCCAGGCCCAGAGGTTTAAGAACCAGGACTGACCAAAAAAAAAAGAAGTGTTTTGGTGATAGAGTGCTTGCTCTGTATGTAGGAAGCCCTTTTTGTCCCTGGGACTGGGAGAAAAAGATCTAGCCTCCCCTTAGAATCTATATTTATACATAAAGAATTATAAAACAAAGGGAGGCCTGAGCTTTCCTCCCCCTAGGACAGAACTTAATGTCTTCCTCTCCACATTGTACAGCCTTCCAGAAGGTGACCTGCCTGTACTTTGCCTTTTTCTTCTCTGCAGTCCCTACTGAGACAACCTATCACACACTGGAGGAGGGAGTGGTAGAGTACTGTACCACTGAGGCTCCAGCACCCCTGCCAGCTGAGGCCCCCATAGAGATGATAACCCAGCATGCAGATACCTCCGTGAAGCCTCAGGCACTCAAGAGTCGCATAGCCCTCAACTCTGCCAAGCTGATCCAGGAACAGCGGGTCACCAATCTACATGTCAAGGAGATTGCCCAGCATCTAGAGCAGCAGAACGACCTGCTGCAGATGATCCGGCGCTCCCAGGAGGTACAGGCCTGTGCCCAGGAGCGCCAGGCCCAGGCCATGGAGGGCACCCAGGCGGCCCTGAGTGTCCTCATCCAGGTTCTCCGGCCCATGATCAAAGATTTTCGTCGCTACTTGCAGAGCAACACACCCAACCCGACCCCTGCCTCTGATCCTGGACAGGTGCCTCAGAATGGGCAGTCGGACAGCATCATCCAGTGAGGACAGGGGTCAAGCCAGCCTTCTGCCACAATTGGGTGAAACCTCCATGGTCTTGTAAGTGGCCTCTGGGACTGGATTTGGAAGGGCCACGTGGACAGTTCCCTCCTTGGTAGACATTTGGTGGGGGAGGAGGGTCCACTGTTCTAAGAAATGAAAGAGACTGGGAAGAGGAACTTGCTGGGCTCCTAGTCTCTTATTCCACCATGGAGTGACCTTGCTAGGTCTGAAGACTGGATAGCTGGAGGGTCATGCGTGCTGGAGCTAGGACATGTGCTGTCATGAGCCAGGACTTGGGCTGTGACCCTGACTTGGTCTAGGACATTTCTCTCCTTGGGAGCCATGTCATAGCCTGGGGTCTGAGCTGAGCTGTCCCAGCCCAGATGCCATCCTTTTCAATACCACCTGGCAGCAGAGCTGCCAAGAGGGCAATAACATCCTCCCTGGGGAGGCAGCACCACTGAACCTGAGAAGGAAACCCTGTCCCTTTCTCCTCACTGTGCCTCAGTCCTCAAGGGACTCTCCTTGCTGCTCCGCACCATCTCCAGCCCCAGCCCAGGCACAGCACAGCCTGGGATGGGTACATTGCCCAGGATGCCTCTGTAATACACCCAGCATTCAGCCAGCCTGGTACAGCAATGCTGTGTGTGGTGGGGATGAGTTCCCTCTCTGTTCTTCCATGGTGTTTCTGGGGAGCTCTTAGGTGGTTTCATCCTCTCTCCCAGAGCTTTGACTCAGGTTAGGCTTCAAGTACTGTTAATCTTAGAGAAAGCAAACTAATGGGGAATCTTGTCCTGTCCAAACCCCGCCCCCTCCACACACACACACTGCAGGTGGTGTTTTCTCAGAAGGCTTGCTTCAAGCCAGTTGTATTTATTCTGTATTCACACCTCTCCTAAGAGGGCATCTAGGAATGTAACTTAGGGCTATTCCCTTCCTCTGCCCACAGACCCCAATTCCAAAATTCAGTACAAAAACCAGTCCTGGTCGGCATCCCACCTCAACTCCTCTTGCTTTCCAGGTCATTCAGTGCTTCCTGTTCTCCAGGGATCCTCTGGTTGTCTGAGTGAATCTAAAGCCACAGTTAACCTTGCATGTAAGAGGTAGGAGAAGTGAAGCCCACCCAAGAACTGGGACTCTGAATGCTGTGCTCTGGGGAGCAGAGCCTTGGAGATACTGAAGGAGGCGCTGTTCTGTCTGCCAGCTTTCTTCCCCAGATGCTTGTAAGGATTTCACCCAGAAATGCCTGTTTTATTTTCAGACTCACCATTGGTTTCTGGGGCCCTCTCCCCAGATTATGTTCCAAGTTTGCAGGTTTGCTGGCCATGGGACAATGATGGGTACAACTTTAGGCTCTCAGCCAAACAAGAGCTGATGCTGCCTTCCTGGGCATGCGCAGGACGTAGAATTATTTGGTGCCACGGGTGTGTTCACTGGGAAGGTGCCCCTGAGGACAGGTGGGAGATGGACGCCACACTGTCCACACTGCGCCTGCCCAAAATGCCAATTCTAGAGAGGCAGGACTGGAGAGGAGTTGAGTGGCAGAAGGGGAGATCGAGCTCTTGCCAGCATGGTCAGTTGGCAACGGCACGGGCAGCCTGATGGCTCCAGCAGGGCAGCTGCAGGGACTTCCGGAGGATTTTCGACTCAGTTTGTGTTTTTTTTTTCTGGGGTTGGAAATCTGAACCAATATTATGTTCCATTTGGGTAGAGAAGGGAACCCTGGATTCCTTAAACTGACTTATTCTTTCCAGGTCATAATTTTAAATGAAAGAAATGCCATTTTTTTTCTTTTCATATACACGTCGCTGTGTCTTTAATTGGTTATATTAAGAAGAGAGGAGTGACTACAGGCCAAATCTGGCCCATCATTTGTTTTTGTAAATAAAGTTTTAGTGGAACACAAACATACCCATTCATTTATGAATTTATGATTGTTTTTGTGCTATAAGAGTAGAACTGGAGCCGGGCGCTGGTGGCTCACGCCTGTAATCCTAGCTCAGGAGGCTGAGATCTGAGGATCGCGGTTCAAAGCCAGCCCGGGCAGGAGAGACCTTGAGACTCCTATTTCCAATAAACCACCAGAAAACCGGAAGTGGCACTGTAGCTCAAGTGGTAGAGCGCTCGCCTTGAGCTGAAGAGCTGAGGGACAGTGCCCAGGCCCAGAGTTCAAGTCCCACAACCGACAAAAAAAAAAGAGTAGAACTGGAGGGCAGGGAATAGTGGTAGAATTCTTGCCTAGCATGCATGACACCCTGGGTTCAATTCCTCAGTACCTCATACACAGAATAAGCCAGAAGTGGTGCTCTGGCTCAAGTGGCAGAATGCTAGACTTGAGCAAAAGAAACTTAGGGACAGTGCCTGGGCCTGGAGTTCAAGCCCCAGGACTGGCAAAAGAAAAAAAAAAAAGAGTAGAACTGGAGCTATGAGATGGTGGCTCATTCCTGTAATCCTAGCTACTCAGGCAGCTGAGAACTGGGGATCACAGTTTGAAGCCAGCCCAGGAAGGAAAGTCAATGAGATGTAGGGTGCTAGTCTTGAGCAAAAGAAGCTCAGGGATAGCGCGTAGGCCCTGACTTCAAGCCCCAGAAGGCCTCCCCCCCCCAAAAAAAAAAAAAAAGTAGAACTAGATTACTGTGAAGGACATCTGGCCAACAAAGTCAAAAGTATTTATTCTCAATGAGCATTCACACCAGTAATTGCTACACAGGAGGCTAAGATTTGAGGATTGCAGTTCAAAGCCAGCCAGGCAGGAAAGACGGATACCCTTATCTCCAGTTAACCAAAAAATCCTGAGAGTGGAAATATGACTCAAGTGGTAGAATACAACCTTGAGCATAAAAGCTCAGAGACAGCATCCAGGCTCTGAGTTCAAGCTCCAGGACAGGCATACACACACACACACACACACACACACACACACACACACTTATTCATTGCCAGTCCTGGAGCTTGAACTCAGGGCCTGGGCACTGTCCCTGAGTCTCTCTGTGCTCAATTCTAGCACTCTACCACTTGAGCCACACGACCACTTTGGGCTTTTTTCTGTTTATGTATACTGAGGAATCAAACCCAGGGCTTCATGCATGCTAGGCAAGCACCCTACCACTAAACCACATTCCCAGCCCTGGCCCTTTATTTTTAAAAGTCTATGTATTCCTGGGTTAGAAAAGCATTTTCAGGCTTGGGGAGAATTACTAACCCCAGGTCTTACCCAAAACCTAGATTAGACTCCTGCAGGGAGAGCTCAGACTAGCAGAATCACTCAGAGGGATTTTGAGATTTCCTGATGGCTCGAAGCTTTGGCTCCATAGCTGGAAGATTTAAACTCCACTGCATCCAGATCCTGCTCCAGACTGGGCTGGCTTTCAGGAGTTTCTGCTGAACAGGTAAGAATTACTGCCCAGCAGAAATACTCATTTAAATAAGATATTCTTTGATTCTGAAAAGAATTCAGCCTTCCTGGGCAAAGCTGGTATTCTTGCTGCTATTCACTAATAGTAAAAATTGGAAGTTGTTGGACTTCTACTTTGTGCAACCCTTAAAAGCAATATGACTTCTACAACAGCCTCAGGAAGTAAGTCCTGATACTGTTCTCAATTCTTTTATTTCCAGTTAACTAGCACAAAGCTGGAATGGCCAGGTGCCAGTGGCACATGCCTATAATCCTAGCTACTAAGTAGGCTGAGATTTGAGGATTCAAGTTTGAAACCAGTCTGGGCAGAAAATCCCAGAGACTCTTATTTCCAATTAACCACCACCACCAAAAATAATAACACAAAGTCAGAAGTAGTCTGGTGGGCACCTATGTGGCCCCACACCTGTAATCCTAGTTACTCAGAAGACTGAGATCTGAGGATTGTAATTCTAAGCCAGCTGGGAAAGTCAGTAAGACTCTTAATCTCCAATAAATTACTCAGAAAAAGCCAAAAGTGGCACTGTGGCTCAAGTACTATCCTTGAGCACAAAAAGGCTCAGAGAAGCTCCCAGACCCTGAATTCATGCCCCAGGACCAGCCAGGAAAAAAAAAAAAAAAAGGAATCAGAAGTGAAGTAGAGCTGTAGCTCAATTGGTAGCACACCAGCCTTGAGCAAAAAACTAAGGAGAGGGGCTGGGAAGGTGGCTCAGTGGTAGAGCACTTGCCTTGCATGCCTGAGGCCCTGGGTTCGATTCCTCAGCACCACATAAGCAAAAAGAAAAAAGCCGGAAGTGGTGCTGTGGCTCAAGTGGTAGAGTGCTAGCCCTGAGCTGAAGAGCTGAGGGACAGCACCCAGGCCCAGAGTTCAGGCCCCATGACCAAACCCCCCCCCAAAAAAAAAAAAACTAAGGAGAGTTCAAGGAAGGCCTTGAGTTCAAGTCCCAATACCAGCATACACACACTCACACACACACACACACACCCCTATATTACACATAATAAATACATTTTTTAAAAAAAGCCAGAGCTGGGTGCTGGTGGCTCACACCTGTAATCCTAGCTACTCAGGAGGCTCAGATCTGGGGATATTGGTTCAAAGCCAGCCCAGGCAGGAAAGTCTGTAAGACTCTTATCCCCAATAAACCACCAGAAAACTGGAAGTGGCACAGTGGCTCAAGTGGTAAAGCGCTAGCCTTGAGCTGGAGCTCAGGGACAGCACCGAGGCCCAGAGTTCAAGCCCCACAACCTGGGGAAAAAAAAAATGAACCATCAGGTCTGTCTATGGAGATACTATTTAGTGATACAAAAGAAAAAGACAAGCTGGGCGCCTGTGGCTCATGCCAGTTATCCTAGCTATTCAGGAGGCTGAGATCTGAGGATTTCAATTCAAAGCCAGGCCAGGCAGGAATGTCCATGAAACTCTTTTTTTTTTTTGTCTTTCGTGGGGCTTGAACTCTGGGCCTGGGCGCTGTCCCTCAGCTCTTCAGCTCAAGGCAAGCGCTCTACCACTTGAGCTACAGCGCCACTTCCGGTTTTCTGGTGGTTTATTGCAGATAGGAGTCTCACGGTCTCTCCTGCCCGGGCTGGCTTTGAACCAAGATCCTCAGATCTCAGCCTCCTGAGTAGCTAGGATTACAGGCGTGAGCCACCAGTGCCCGGCATCCATGAAACTCTTATCTCCACTAAACCACCAGAAACAGGAAGTAGTACTGAGGTTCAAGTGATAGAGCATAGCCTTGAGCTGAAGAAGTGACAGCACCCAGGCCTAGAGTTCAAGCCCCTGGACTGACAAAAATTAGTAAATAAATACAAAAAAACCAAGGCCAGGCACTGGTGGCTCATACCTGTAATCCTATCTACTCAGGAGATCTGAGGATCATGGTTCAAAGCCAGCCCAGGCAGGAAAGTCTGTGAGACTCTTATCTCCAATAAACCACTAGAAAACTGGAAGTGGCGCCATGGCTCAAGTGGTAGAGCACTTGGCTTGGGCTGAAGCTCGCAGGGACAGTGCCCAAGCCCAGAGTTCAAGTCCCATGACTAAGGAAAAAAAAAAAAGGAAAAAGAAAAAGTTTCTTAGCACCAGTGGCTCATGCCTATACTCTAGCTACTCAGAAGGCTGGGATCTGAGGATCATGGTTCAAAACCAGCCTAGGCAAGAAAGTCTATGAGTCTCATCTTCAATTAACTACTAAAAGCAAATGTGGCATTGTGGCTCCGCACAGGCCTTGAGTTCAAGCCCCAGGACAGACAGACAGACAGACAGACAGACACACACACACACACACACACACACACACACAGAGTTAGTAGCCATCTTATTGATCCCAGTGGGGTGTGGGTGGTCCTGCTTCTTTACAATTTGAGTAGTCAGGAGGTGTCCTGCTGTGATACAGTATAGCTGTGTTTACCTCAGCCTTCCTGCTACTGTGCAGTTTGCTTCTTCTTTTTATCCCTATGTCAATCTAGCATATCTCAGGAAGATCACTAACCATCTCTCAACCCCTCACTCTCTAAGCCCACCTTCTCTTGCACTTACAAGCACCTCCACCAGCCTTCTACAAAGCCTCCCTGCCTCCAGGACTTTCTGGGGAAGTCTTCAAAAAGCTGCTCCTTAATCTATCACTTCTAGGACTTCCCTAAATAGCTAGGATGGTCTAAGGCCCTGGAGCATGAACAGAATAGAAATTTGTTTGTTTTTTTTGTTTTGTTTTGTCCGTCATGGGGCTTGAACTTTGGGCTTGGGCGCTGTCCCTCAGCTCTTCAGCTCAAGGCAAGTGCTCTACCCCTTGAGCCACAGTGCCACGTTCAGTTTTCTAGTGGTTTATTGGAGATAAGAGTCTCAAGGACTTTCCTGCCCTGACTGGCTTTGAACTGTAATCCTCAGATCTCATCCTCCTGACTGGCTAGGATTACAGGTGTGAGCCAACGGTGCCTGGCTACATTTCTGGTTTTAATACTATCTTTCCACCCTGCGTTGGGTATTCTAGCCACACTGAAAATTTATTTCCTTAAAGGTACCAGCTCTGGTTTTGTTTTTTATTTCTTTTCCTTTTATATGTGTGTTGCTACTAGGGCTGGAACTTAGGACTGAGTTTTTCCACTCAAAGCTGGTGCTCTACCACTTAAGCCATACCTCTACTTCTGGCTTTTTGCTAGATAATTGAAACTAAGAGTTTCATGGACTTTCCTGCTTGGGTTAGCATCAAACTTATCCTCATCTCTCAGTCTCCTGAGTAGCTAAGATTACACGTGTGAGCCACCGGTGTCCAGCTGGTTAGGATTCTCTTGTTTGCCTATCTCCCTACTTGGTAAAACTTGTTGATTGGTCGGCTCTTTTTCAGATGAGGCTTTAAATTTCCTGCATATAGAATTAGTAGAGTGCTTGGTTTATATATCAATATTTTATCTGGTCCATTTTGTAGGATTGACTTACTCTCTTTCCTTTAACCTGGCCCAATTTGCATGTGTGGCTTATTGCATTTCATCTGGATCCAGGTATTTTTCTGTCTGACATGACCTCTTAAATGGGGACTTCCTCCATATTACCATGACATCTGACTTATTCACAGTTTGCTGTTAAAGTATGATACACAGCCCTGGTCTATTTTGATGGATCTTTTATTGTAATATCAGCTGAATGCTAACAGTATTCCCAGAATATGCTTTACTTTTACCCCTTGGTGAGATCGAGAGCCAGGCCCACCCACTGGAAAGCACATATTTGTAATTGACAGAGCCTGGAATCCACCTCAGGTGTGCCGGGGTTGGCAGCCTCCTTTGTGAGTCAAACTCCCGTGAGAGCCTGAGAATGAATCATCCTTCAGGAACTGCAATCTGGACTCTAGATTGGTGACAGGTGTATCTGGAGTCCCCACCCTGAGTGGCCCAACCCCTCCTAATGCTGTGAGTTCCTTTCTTGTGCAGCCCCTGCCTGAGGGCTGACAGGATTCCCCCGGTTTCAGTGGAGGTGAGGAAGGTGAGGCCTACTCAGGGCCTGGCCTTGGAGGGTACTGGGGATGAAGAAATCAAGAGGGCAGGAAGGGTGGCTCCCACCTGTAATCCTAGCTACTCAGGAGACTGAGAGCTGAGGATCATGATTCCAAGACAGTCAGGGCAGGAAAGTTCATGAGACTCTTTCTCCAATTAACCACCAGAAAGTTGGAAGTGGAGATATGGCTCTAGTGGTAGAGTAATAACCTTAAAAAGCTAAAGGGAGGGCTGGGAAGGTGGCTCAGTGGTAGAGC
>NW_012267271.1:4392500-4392967 GCF_000151885.1 Dipodomys ordii | reverse complement strand
ACACACACACACACACACACAGAGGCAGTAAGGGACATCAAGGCAACTAACAGAACATAATTCTCCCAGGATTGGGCTAGTAAATCTCTTTTGTCTGTATCCCAAGACAACTCAGATAACCCAGCTGGCTCAGATTAGGAGACCTAAGCCTGCCCCAGCTAGATCCCAAGAGAGACCAGGTAGAACTTGAGTCCAGGCCATTTCAAGATCAGGAATGTGACCTGCCCCACCTGTCCCTTTTTTACACCAGAAGCTAGAATCCCAGGTTTCAATTTGACCTCTCCCAGTTTAAACATATTGATTACCACTCGCCTTGAGCTGAAGAGCTGAGGGACAGTGCCCAGGCCCAGAGTTCAAGTCCCACAACCGACAAAAAAAAAAAGAGTAGAACTGGAGGGCAGGGAATAGTGGTAGAATTCTTGCCTAGCATGCATGACACCCTGGGTTCAATTCCTCAGTACCTCATA
>NW_012267271.1:4298480-4392170 GCF_000151885.1 Dipodomys ordii | reverse complement strand
GGCGAGTGCTCTACCACTTGAGCTACAGCGCCACTTCCGGTTTTCTAGTGGTTTATTAGAGATAGGAGTCTCACGGTCTTTCCTGCCCAGGCTGGCTTTGAACCGCGATTCTCAGATCTCAGCCTCCTGAGTAGCTAGGATTACAGGTGTGAGCCACCGGCGCCCAGCACCAAGTGTTTCTAAATGCCCTGCCAGCCAGGGAGGAGGGGGGTCAGGAGGGAAAAAAACTGGGTGAAAATGAGGGACAGGGTGACACTGTTCAAAAAGAAATGACATGTTAACTGTAACCCCTCACCTTTACAATAAAAGGAAATAAATAAATAAATGTTCTCCCAGCCAAACAGTGCCCACCCCCTTCTCCAAACATATGCAATTCTCGGAAGCCAGTTGCTGGGTTCCACACTTAACCCTTTGGAAGCCAGTTTGTAGCCTTCTAGGAGGAGCCAGAAGTACACAGCTGGAGGCAAGAGGTAGGTTGAACGGTTGGCAGGTGGCTGGAATACCAGATCCCTTTTCCTTTGGCATATCTACTCCTCCTTAATGGGAAGAGCCATTCTATCTAAGTAAGGACACCTTCTCCTTTGCCCACGCTGGCCTGACTCACTGCCAACACCTAGGCTAGGCCCTGCTTTGTTCTTGGCTGAGTCAGAGCAAACACGCTGGAACCACACTCAATGCCATCTACTTGTCAGGAATCTGGTACAAAGGAAAACTGGCCTTGGCAGGGGACCCACCTGGGCTGAGGCCTCCAATAGGGTCCTGTTTGGGTGAGAGGTTGTGCTGCCCAGAGTAATGCCCAGGTAATCTTGCTAGGCTTCTGCCCTGCTCTAATCTTGTTTCTTTGAGGACAGGAGGCTCCAAGGCCAGATCTTCCACAGGTGACTTAACAGAAACTGGATGAATGTAAGGTAACCTGCAGACAACCTCTAACCTCATCAGAATGTCATCTGCATGCTCAGTGCCTCACCCTCTAATGCCTTGACAGTTGGCATTTGCTGTGGCCGTGAATGGAAAGAACCATAAAGGAAAGGCTGGGAGTGTGGCTCAAGTGGTAGAACGACTGCTTCACACGAACACAGGGAGCCAGGCACTGTTGGCTCACAACTATGATCCTAGCCTCTTAAGAGGCTGAGATCACCGGGTGCTGGTGGCTCACACCTGTTATCCTAGCTATTAAGGAGGCTGAGATCTGAGGATCTTGGTTCAAAGCCAGCCCAGGCAGGAAAGTCTGAGGCTCTTATCTCCAATAAACCTCCAGAAAACGGGAAGTGGCATTGTGGCTCAGGTGGCAGAGCTCTTGCCTCGAGTTGAGTCGCTGAGGGACAGTGCCCAGGCCCAGAGCTCAAGCCCTATGACCACCACCACCACCAACAAAGGAGGCTGAGTTCTGAGGATCACGGTTCAAAGCTATCCCAGGCAGGAAAGTCCATGAGACTCTTATCTCCAGTAAACTACTCAGAAAAAGCTGGAAGTGGTGCTGTGGCTCAAGTGGTAGAATACTAGCTTTGAGCAAAAGAAACTCATGGACAGCATCCAGGCCCTGAATTCAAGCTCCAAAACCAGAAAGAAAAAAAGAAGTACATAGGTTCTGAGTTTATACCGCAGTTCTACAAAATACAAAGCAAAACAATAATCATAAAAGGAACAAAAATTGGCAGCATCTGAATTCTTGGAAAATTCCCACTCAGTCTGAGACATGACTATTGTACACCTGGACTGTAATCTATTTGTGCTTCCCTTTTGTTGTGAGATGACAGGCCATTGGTTGAGATGGAATCTCACAAAACTCCATCCCCAGGTGGGCTTTCAACCACAATAAAAGTCTGCTTTGCTGCTTATTTATTACTAGTTCCACAACTGCAAGAGGGAAAAAGGACCCATTTGCAGGGCAAAAGCTGGCAACAGTTGGGCCAAAAAACTTGCCTGCCTTCTTGGAGTGTATGTGTGCTCTTTTGTTTTTTAACCCTGCTCATCATCACCCAGGGCTCCCCCTAGCTGTGACACCCTGGTTTTGCATCTTTCCTAACTCAGTCCAGGCAGTTTGGTAGAGGTTGCCGGATTGTGCTTCAGTGGTGAGAATATGCCTCAGGACTGGGCCACAGGAGTGCAAACCAAGGGAATAAGTAATTCAGGAGGCTGAGGCTGATATCTGAGGATTGCAGTTCAAAGCTAGCCCAGGCAAGAAAGTCCATGAAACTCTGATCTCCAAATAACAAGCAAAAAAGCCAGAAGTACAACTGTGGCCCAAGTGGTAGAGCAATAGCTTGAACACTTAGAAACTTGACACTTAGAGATAGTGTCCAGAACCTGAGGTTCAAGCCTCAGTAACACACACACACAGATACACACACACACACACACACCCTCTGCCAAACTGTTTCCAAAGGAGTGAAGCATTTGACATCTTTTCCAACAGAGCAGGAGGCAGGGATTGGCTGACAGGACAGGTAAAGGACAGCTCAGGGCTGGTGCCCCCACCCTCTGCCACATCCCCCCCACCTCCCCCCCTCCCTGCTCCACATTTTAGTCCAGTCCACTCTGAGTCTGGGTGGCATGAAAAGGCTTCAGGATCTAACCAGCCACCACGAGTACATCCCTGGGGCTGGGCTGACTACAACTTCCTGGAATCATAGCAGGGGCAGCCTTTTGCTCTCTAGAAGCAACAATTATAACCGTTTCTAGTAGGGCTGAGTGCTAACTCATCACTAGGTTTTTATTTTATTTTGCTTTTTGTTCAGTCCTGGGGCTTGAATTCAGGGCCTGGCTGCTGTCCCTGAGCTTTTTTGCTTAAGGCTAGTGCTCTACCACTTTGAGCCACAACACCACTTTTGGTTTTCTGGTAGTTATTGGAGATAAGAGTCTCTGGACTTTCCTGACTGGGATGGCTTTGAACCATGATCCTCAGATCTCAGCTTCCTGAGTAGCTAGAATTACAGACATGAGCCATTTGTGCCCAGCTCATCATTAAGACTAAGACTAGTATGGAGCAGTTTTTCATTCAGATGGCTCTCTCTTTGTGTGTGTGTGTGTGTGTGTGTGTGTGTGTGTGTATGCATCTGAATATATTTTTTGGGGGGGGATCTGGTCGTGGGGCCTGAGCTCTGGGCCTGGGCACTGTCCCTCAGCTCTTCAGCTCAAGGTTAGTACTCTACCAGTTGAGCCACAGCACCACTTCCGGCTTTTTGCTTATGTGGTGCTGGGGAATCTAACCCAGGGCCTCATGCATGCAAGGCAAGCGCTCTACCACTGAGCCACCTTCCCAGCCCCTGTGTATGCATCTGTACATGGGTGTGTATGTGTGTGTGTAATCAGTACTGGAGCTTGAACTCAAGGCCTAAGCGATGTCCTTTAGCTTTTCCTTTCTAGCACTTGAGCCATAGCTCTCCTAATTTTTTTTGATAGTTAATTGGAGACTTTCCTGCCTTGATCTGATAATCCTCAATCTCAGCCTCCTGAGTAGCTAGGATTACAGGGGTGAGTCACCAGTATCCAGCTCAGATGGCTCTTTTGTCATCTAAGTTATCTCCTTTGATGAAATATCTATTAAAGTGTCCACCAAGTGTTAAGGATTCCTTTTAAACCAGGCTTGGTGATTCACACCTGTAATCCCAGCACTCTGGATGCACAGGCCTAAGGATCATGCATATTTGAAGCCAGCCTGGGCTGCATAGAGAGACCATGTCTTTAAAAAAGAAAAAGAAGGGCTGGGAAGGTGGCTCAGTGGTAGAGCGCTTGCCTTGCATGCATGAGGCCCTGGGTTTGATTCCTCAGCACCACATAAGCAAAAAGAAAAAACCCAGAAGTGGCACTGTGGCTCAAGTGGTAGAGTACTAGCCTTGAGCTGAAGAGCTGAGGGACAGTGCCCAGGCCCAGAGTTCAGGCCCCACGGCTGGACCCGAAAAAAAAAATTAAAAAAAAAGAAAGAAAGAAAAGAAGCTGGGTGCTGGTGGCTCACACCTGTAATCCTGGCTACTCAGGAGGTTGAGATATGAGGATCATGGTTCAAAGCCAGCCCAGGCAGGAAAGTCTGTAAAACTCTTACGTCCAATAAACCACCAGAAAACCAGAGAGGAGGTGTGGCTCAAGTGGTAGAGTACTAGCCTTGAGCTGAAGAGCTGAGTCAGCACCCAGGCCCAGAGTTCAAGCCCCACAACTGGCACAGAGAGAGAGAGAGAGAGAGAGAGAGAGAGAGAGAGAGAGACTAGCTAGGATTATAGGCTGAGCCACCAGAGCCTGGCAACGCTCTATTAACATAGAGAAGAAGAGAAGTCTGAAAACATCTCTTCAATGACCAACTATGCTTACTGAAACATTGCAAGGCGCTGGCTGGTGGGGCTAACATAGATAAGAGAGAGAGGGTCCTTCAGCATCACTGGAGAGGGACCCATGGTTGGGATGACATGATGCTCCTTATACCCAGAGAAGGAGTAGAAATTGCTGGAAATTTGTAGGAGGACTATATGCTCATGTTGTATAGAAAAGAGCTTTTTCTAAAAAAATATGTACTTGTATTGTTATTATTAAGATGTTGTTTAGAGAGGTTACCATTTCATGTTAGATAATGAACACATTTCTTTTTTTTTTGGACAATGTCACCCCTTCCTTCAGTTTCCTAGTTTCCCCTCCTATCTCTGTGCACAAGGTACAGAGTTCATTTTTCACATAGTGTATACTCAATGGCATGATTGCATTTGTTCACCCTTTCTCCCTCCCTTTCTGTACCTTCCCTTGCCTCCCCCCCCCGCCTTAAAAAAAAACCCCAGCCAGGTGTGGGTGGCTCATGCCTGTCATCCTAGCTACTCAGGAGCTGAGATCTGAGGATCACAGTTCAAAGCCAGTCCAGGCGGGAAAGCCCATGACACTGTTATCTTCAATAAACCACCAGAAAACCGAAAGTGGTGCTGTGGCTCAAGTGGTAGAGCGCTAGCCTTGAACTGAAGAGCTGAGGGACAGCGCCCAGACCCAGAGTTCAAGCACCACCACCAAAAAAAAAAAAAAATCCAAACTATTCAGAAGTATATAATCAGCATTACTTTTTCATGTATTATTCTTGTATCAAAAAGCAAGCACCACCAAAAAAAAAAAAAAAAAAATCCCCAAAGTAAAAACATTACCACCAATACAACAACAATAATAATACCCCCCTCATGTTTCCATTTCCTGGAATTCATTTTAATAAAATAGTATTTTAAAGGTTCAGAGAAGTTATACCTTTGGGTTCCTCCCCTAAGGGTATCCTCCTTTAGTCTGACTCTGTGTGTGTGTGTGTGTGTGTGTGTGTGTGTGTGTCTGTGTATGAGTGCCTAGAATCCTATATAGGCTATCATGTCTGGTTATATTTTAGGTCTAGCTTCCACATGAGTCAAAAAAAAAAAAAAGCCTTTAAGCTAGCTACTGGTGGCTAATGCCTGCAATCCTAGCTACTAAGGAAGCTGAGATCTGAGGATCAGGGTTCAAAGCCAGCCAAGGGCAAGAATGTCTGTGAGACTCTTATCTCCAATAAACTACTCAGAAAAAGCCAGAAGTGGTGCTGTGGCTCCAGTGGCAGAGCACTAGCCTTGAATACAAAGAGGCCAAAGAGGCTCAGAGACAGGCCCAGGCCCTGAGTTCAAGCCCCAGGACCAAGAAAAAAATAATCCAGTTTCTTTTAACTAAGCAAGAAGGCTAGCATTCAACCACTTGAACCACAGTTCCACTTCCAGGCTTTTAAAAAATTAATTTATTTTATTGTTATTATAAAGGTGATATACAGAGGGATTATAGTTACATGAGTCAGGTAATAAGTACACATTTCCTTTCATACAGTGTCTTCTCCCTCACTCTCTACCAGTCCCTCCCTCCCATCTCCACCTAGGAGTTCACTTTCTTCTGTGTCCACTGCTGCACTTTTTTACCCTTTGTCCCTTGAGTTCTGTACCCTCCCCCAACCCTCCTACGATATTCATTTGAATACACAATACATAAAGAAAAGAGAGAATCACCAAAAAATTAAAATTAAAAAAAGAGAAATCTCTTGTTTCTATATCTTGGAGTTTGTTTCAAGATATAGATAGATAGATAGATCTGTATATACATATGTGTATATATGTATATATGATTTTATATAAATATATCACTTCCAGATTTTTGGTAGTTAATTAGAAATAAGAGTCTATGGACATTCCTGCCTGGGCTGGCTTTGAACCATGCTCCTCAGATCTCAGCCTCCTAGTAGCTAGGATTATTGGGATGCGCTCCCAGTGCCTGGCCAGAGTTTTTGTTTTGTTTTGTTTGTCTTTTGGAAAAGCTAAACAGATGTGCTCTCACTCCCTGGCTCTCTGGTCCTGAGGTTGGGAAGGGCTGCAGGCATGCTTGGCTGCCTGTCCCAGGATCTCTGTACCATGCCCTGAGCCCTTTTACCCCGAGCTCTTTCTGCAGGCAAGCAGAGCTGGTAGGCCTGGGCAGGTCTGGTGTGGCTGGAATTCGACCCACCCCCAGCAGGGTGGCAGGTCTCAGTCACTGAATCAGAAGTCTGGGCCCACTCTGAGCCTGCGTGATATGGGAGGGCCCAGGATCAGGCTCTGACCAGCCACTACCTGTACAAACTGAGCAGCAGGCACAGGCTGACACCGTTTCTTGGAACCTCAGGAGAGTTTCCACTGCTCTCAGCAGTAGTGGTTTCCTAGAGCTCAGAAAGTTGGAATCTCTTTCAAGCCCTAGGTATGGCTACTGGAGCTAAGTGGGAGTGGGGAGCTAGAAGTCTAAGATCTGGGTTCTAGATGACACCCTGCCCTGCCCTGCTACTCAGGTCAAGCTCCTTCCTCTTGCTAGATCTCCAGTTTATCAGCTGAATAATACAAGCGAATCAGAGAGACTGTTTTCTCTGCCTTATGTTCCTAGCAGAGATTGAAAACTTCAATGTTGGAACCAACCAGACCTGAATTCCATTTCTAGCTCCATTGCTGTGACTTTGTTGGTTCCAGAATGTTACTTTTATAGTCATTTGCTGAATTTGAGGCTGTACAATGGTACCCCCATTGTACTTTGTGAAAAAGACTACAGGATCTCCTTTCTACCCTCTCCAGCTCCTGTTCCTGCCCCCTCCTTCATCACACTCCAGACACACTGGGCTTCTATCAGTGCAGGGAGCTCTGAACCTACCCCCCTCCAGCCCCAGGTCCTTTACACATGCTCTGGCCTTTGCCTGGCATAGTTCTCTACCTCTTTCCCCAGGTGGCTCCTTCTTCTCACTGCCTATGTGCTACCTCCTCTCTAGATGCTGTGGTTTGAATATGTCTCCAAAAAGTTCATGCCTTGGAAAATTAATCTCTCAGGTCCTATGAAGAATATATTTGAAGTTGGGGGTCTTGGGGAAATAATCGAGATTAGAAGAGTTTAGGGCTCCTAGTGGGTTTATAAGGAGGGCTGCGCACAGGGGAAGACAGTGAGTTTGCTAATGTCATTGTGACAATACCAATAATTCAGGGGACTTGTCACATCACAAAATTTCCTATTAAAAATGTCAATCAACATACAAAACAGGCCACAATGAAAACCAAAGGGAAGTCACTTAGGACTGGAGGTGTGGCTCAGTGGTAAGCAAGCCTGCCTAAAAAGCTAGCCTGCCTAAAAAGTGTGAGACCCTTAGTTAAAAATCCCAGGACTATGGGTGTTGGTGGCTCACGCCTGTAATCCTAGCTACTCAGGAGGCTAAGATCTGAGGATCTCGGTTCAAAGCCAGCCCGGGTAGGAAAGTCCATGAAACGCTTATCTTCAATAAACCACCAGAAAACGGAAAGTGGTGCTGTGGCTCAAGTGGTAGAGTGCTCGCCTTGAGCTCAAGAGCTGAGGGACAGTGCCCAGGCCCAGAGTTCAAGTCCCACAACTTACCAAAAAAAAAAAAAAATCCCAGGACTTGGAATCGGTAAGGCATAGTGGGAGAAAAAGGAGTGGGTAACAATGTTTGACAAGAAATGTACTCATTACCTTACTCATGTAAACCCCTCTGTACAGCATCTTTACAATAAAATTTTTTTTAAAAACTGGAAAAAAAAAGAGAAAAAGGATGGCATTGGAGTCTTAAGCATGTAATCTTAGCTACTCAGGAGACTGAGATCTGGAGGATGGAGGTTTGAGGCCAGCCATGGCAGAAAAGTCCAAAAACTCCATCTTCAATAATCTAGCAAAAAGCTGACCTGAAGGCATGGTACAAGTGGTAGAGCAGGACAAGTGGCTATGAGTGGGAGAAAACAAGAAAGCCCCAACAGAAATAGCAAGCCTGTTTTCCACTGTTTCTGTTTGCCCTCATTCTCTGCCTCACACCCCAAATAATTAACCTATAAACTTAACCATGCTGGGCCAGAAAGATAAGGGAAAGCTTCAGAGGACAGGAGTCATAAACCTCCCGGTCAGTGATACTTTGTTAGGTTTCCTGACTGGCTGGGACACCTGAGCAGCAGAATCACTCAAGACAGTTAACTGCTGTAAGAATTAATGACCATGCAAACCCCATGCAAGCTTTGCACCTGCCCTGGCTTTACCGATTAGTGTTAGAACCTTTCAAGATCATGGTCATTAAGCAATCCAGCCTGTGTGATGTCTGCCTGCAGGACATGGATGAGTCTGTATTGTTTGGGGGTGTTCCTGGGTCCTACACAGGCATGACACAAGTAGGCCCCAATACTTTTTCACTATTTGGTTGTGGGACTTGAACTCAGGGACACAGCTCCTCTCTGGTTTTCTGGTGGCTTATTGGACATAAGCGTTTTACAGACTTTCCTGCCAAGGCTGGCTTTGAACCAAGATCCTCAGATCTCAGCCTCCTGAGTAGCTAGGATGACAGGAGTGAGCCACTGGCACCCGGCATGTTATTCTTAATATATCCTGTAGGTGGAGCTAGATAATCATAGTCAGTGGTGGCCCTGGGCAGAGCTGAGCATGGCAGTCTTTTCTAGAGGTGGTTGGTTCTGAGTGCAGAGGAACTGGATACTCAGGAACAGGGGCCCGACTGTTGTGGGCCAGCTATGTGATCTTGACCATCTCCCCACCCCCCACCCCTTGCTTTTAGGGCTTCAGTGTCCCTCGCCATGCTCTGAGAGCTTGGGAGCCTGCATGGCCTCCCTGAAGAAAACAGTGAAGAGAAGTTGCACGTTGAGATGATGGATTAAGTTGAAGGCTAGCGGCTTATAACTGTTATTCTAGCCACTTGAGAGACTGAGTTTGCTGGGATCCAGGTTTGAGGCCAGCCCATATGTAAAAGTTCAAGTGACCCCTTTGTCAATGAAGAGCTGGATGTGCTGAGAGTTGGTGCCTCACACCTGTAATCCTAGGGACTCTGGAAGCTGAAAACTGATCGTGGTTTGAAGCCAGCCTGAGCAGGAAAGTCTTCGAGACTCTTATCTTTAATTAACAACCAAAAAGCCAGAAGTGGAGCTGTACCTCAAGTGGTAGAGTGCTAGACTTGAGCATAAAAAAGCCAAGTGAGAGTACGAAGCCATGGGCTGAGAAGGTGGCTCAGTGGTAGAGCGCTTGCCTTGCATGCATGAAGCCCTGGGTTCAATTCCTCAGCACCGTGTAAGCAGAAAAAGCCAGAAGTGATGCTGTGGCTCAAGTGGTAGAGTGCTTGCCTTGAGCTGAAGAGCTGAGTTCAGGCTCCATGACCGGCAAAAAAAAAAAAAAAAGAGAGAGAGAGAGAGTACAAGGCCCTGTGTTCAAACTCCAGTACCAATACACACACACACACACACAGAGCTAGCTGGACACAATGGTTGGTGTGTGCCTGTAATTCTAGCTACCAGGAAACTTAACAAGTGGATTGCACCTAGGAAGCTGACTAAATGGGAAGACCTTCTCTCAAAAATAACCAGCAGGGGCTAGAGCTGTGGCTCAGTGGTAGAGCACCTAGGAAGCTCAAGGCCCTGAGTTCAAACCTCAATACTACCAAACCAAAAAGAAAAAAGTGAAGGCAAAAACAGGTAAATAAAAAGATGTTTAACATCAGTAATCAAAACGGAAGGACACATTAAAACCACAACAAAGGCCAGGTGCCAGTGGCTCACGCCTGTAATCCTATCTACTCAGAAGGCTGAGATCTGAGGATCACAGTTCAAAGCCAGCCCAGGCAGGAAAGTCGGTGAGACTTTTCTCCAATAAACCACCAGAAAACTGGAAGTGGCTCAAGTGAAAGAGAGCTTGCCTTGAGCTGAAGTGCTCAGGGATAGCACTCAGGCCCAGAGTTCAAGCCTCATGACCAAAACAAAACAAAGCAAAACAGCAACAACAACAACAACAAAAACCCCACAATGATAGCAAGGTGCCCCTACCTACTCAGAAGGCCTGAGGATTGTGATTCGAAGCCAGTCTGGGTAGGAAAGTCCTTGAGACTCTTATTTCTAATTCATCATCACAAAGCCAGAAGTGGAGCTATATCTAAAGTGGTAGAACACTAGCTTTGAACACAAAAGCTTTGGGACAATGCCCAGACCCTGAGCTCAAGCTCCAGAACCAGAAAAAAAAAAAAATAAAAACAACAAAAAACCCACAAAGACAAATCCACTACACTCCAATAGCCAAAACGAGAAAGAAAGAATTCCCAAAGATGACCAGAATGTGGAACAGCTGGAACTCTTTGCTGGTGGTAGGAATGTAAAATGGAATGAGTTTACAAAACAATTTTGCAGTTCTTGGAAAGTTAAACTTGAACTTAATCTGTAGCCAGAAAATCCACTCCTAAGTATTTGCCCACAAGGAATGAAAATAAATGTTAACTTAGGCCTTGCTAAGAAATGTTCATAATAGCCTTCTCTTCCCTTCCTTCTTTCCTTCCCTTCCCTCGTTACCTTCCCTTCCTGTCCCTTCCATTTCCTCCCTTCCCTTTCCTTCTTTCTGCTTCATTTCCCTTCTTTCTTTTATTTTTTCCCCCTCTTCCTCTCTCTTCTTTGTGTCTGTCTCTCTCCTCTTTTCCCCCCATTTCTTTCCTAGACATGGTCTCACCTTGTAGCCTTAGGTGGCCTCAAACTGGCCACTGTACTAGGCTACCTAATAGGCAAAAACAATCGCGATATCTGTCTGCAGATAAAAGTGAGTTCATGCACCGGTACAGGGCGCCAGGCAGCAACAGAAAGCAGCGACTTGTCCTGGACATGTGCCCTGCACCTGTGGTCTCAGCACTAGAGAATTGTGAGTTCCAAGCCAGCCAGGACGACAAATTGAGACTCTGTCTGAAAAAAAAAAAAGGAAGAGAAGAAAAGGGAAGTATGGGCTGGAAATGTGGCTTAGTGGTAGAGTGATTGCCTATGTATGAAGCCCTGGGTTCATTACTCAGTACCACATGCATAGAAAAAGCCACAAGTGGTGCTGTGGCTCAAGTAATAGAGTGCTAGCCTTGAGTAAAAAGAAGCTCAGGGACAGTGCCCAGGGCCTGAGTTCAAGCCCAGGATTGGCAAAAAAAAAAAAAAAAGGAAGTGTACAAATCTAAACCAGGACTAGAGATTTAACCTCAAATGCATCCTTTTCTGAGTCTGGTGGGAGAGGAGTGGCTGGCCCATGTACTTATCACGCCACGCACTTCTCTCACAATCTTCTCACACACTTCTCACACCAGGCAGGCAGGTGGACAAGCAGCACATAAGCTTCTGACTTAGAAATGAGTTGTGTCAGCTTTGGGAAAAGGCAGCTCTAAGCGCAGAGACTGGCTGTGGTTGGGAGGTGGCGGGGGGGGGGGCGGGGGGGAGATCGCCTACAGGAAACCACTGTGCGTTATCTGCCTTTAGTACAAGTTTATTTTGCTCTCTCTGCACACAGTGCATTTCATCAATTCCGAGAGGCCCACTTCCTCCCATGTTACCATCGTCCACATCAGGAGGCAGCCAGCTAAGCGCCATGGAGTTCCTATGGTTACCAGGGGCCATGTTTTTTTTCTTTTTCTCATTTTATGCTGGTCCTGGAGCTTGAACTCAGGGGCTGGGCAGTCTCCACTGGTCTTTTTATCAAGGCTGGCACTCTAGTATTAGAGCCACACCTTCACTCTGGCTCTTCACTGGTTAATTGTCAATAAGAGTCTCTCAAATTTGTCTGCTCAGGCTAGCTTTGAACCTTGATCCTCTGATCTCAGTACCAAAGTAGCTAGGATTACAGGTGTGAGCTACTGGCGCCTGGCCAGTGTTCTCTCTTGATGGTCCATTTGTGGTGGTAGGGCCTCAACCGGTGATGTTTTAGGATCAGTGGAGCGTGACATTATTAGAGATAAAATCAACATTATTGTAAGAGAAAAAAAGGACTAATTAGACCATCTGATTGCACTGATTCCCTCTACTCCAAGCAAAGCACTATACAGGTCCTCATTTAGTGTGTCTATGAGGCCTCTTCCCCTCCTGTCATTATCAGGGCTTGAACTCAGGCCCTCTCCCTTGCTCAGTTTGCTTGCTCAGCAGGCCCTCTACCACTTGAGCCATGCTTCCAGCAGGGTTTTTCACTGATTATTTTAGAGATGGAATCTTATAGATTCTTCTGCTCTGATAGGCCTCAAACAATGATCCTCCAAATCTTAATCTCCTGAATACCTAGGATTACAGGTATAAGCTACCAGAACTAGGCTCCTCTTCAGCATTCTAAAAAAAAAAAATCTTGATTATTAGTCAAACTTTAAATTGGAGGAAATTTGCTGAGAGAGGTTAAGTGATGTTCTAATATCACTCAGCCAGCAAGTGATATACACAGAGTCAAAACCCAGAAGAGTATCTGACGCCTGTGAGTGAGCCACGCTGCAGTGTCAAGGCCTGTGTTTTGGCTGGTTTGACTTCTACCATTGGTTGTAAGGGTCGGAGAGGAGCAGGGGTTTATTCAATACCATACAGAGAGATGAAGGCTGAGGATGGACCTCCGACACCTTGCCCAGTGTCCAGTCCTTGGCCCTGACCGTCCCTTCCTGTCATCCTAGCACTCAGGATACCACTGAGAGCTGAGGCTGCAAGTGATACTTCTGTGCCAGGCAGGGCCCTGAGAGGTGGGCTCTCTGTGGGGAGGGGCCGGGCCCTTGCCTCTCTGGTCCTGTGAAACAGCTGGTACCTGGCTGAGGCTCAGCTAGCCTCTGTCACAGCCTGGCCTTGCATGTCTGGCTCAGTGGCTGAGCCAGAAAGTCCTCAGGCCCAGGCCTCCCAGCCTGGGCCACCCATGTGGAGGGCAAGGCCCAGAGGTGGGACTTGCACAGCAGGTTCGTCCTTTGTATTCAATGGCAGGTTTATTTGGTATGGCTGGGGCAAAGCCTAAGACAGATTACAGCTGGCTAACCCACTCTGTTGATTCTGCATTCTTCTCCAACATTGCAAAGAAAGAGCCGGGGCTGGGAATATGGCTAAGTGGTAGAGTGCTTGCCTAGCATGCACAAAGCCCGGGGTTCGCTTCCTCAGTACCACATAAACAAAAAACAGAGTTCTTGTCTCTTTACCCAGTGCCTCTTCATTGGCCCTAACAGCCTCTACACGGTAAGTTCTAGTCCAAGACCCAGAGAGGTCAAGCCACAAATCCATTGTCACGCAGGCAGGAGCCTGTCTGATTCCAGCAAAGGAGTGCTGACCAATTAGCCCCATTGCCTCTCCTGTGATGCTCACGTGTGTCCAATGGCATGTATCACTTTGGAGCTCTAGTCTCTTAAAGGGAAACCCACATCCTGTTTCTGCTTCTGCTGTAAAGATATGAATTTGTGATAAGGGCCATCAAGAGTTGGTCTGTCCTGTGAGGCTCCACTTTCCTCTTTCCTTCCTCCTTCCTCCACCCCTTCACAAAGCTCCCCCCAAGCCCCCCAGTCTGCACGTAGCCATGACACCCACCAAGCCTCCTGTCTTGATGCCTGACTTTCCTCTGCTGTTGAATGGGAGGAAGGAGGAAGCTTACCTAAGGGCTTCTGTGGGGTCTGCGGTGCTGACACACGTCCTGTGCCTGGCCAGGCCTGGTGGGAACCTGGGTGGAGGGTCCAGGATGTGGCTGTGACTTCTGGCTCTGTTGCAGACTGAGGCTTGCCTTGGCCCTCTCCGAGCCTCAGTTTCCCCATCTCTGAGATGGAGACGGAGGCCTTGCTGGACCTCTCGTTTGCAGGTCCAGATATGAGAGCCTCATCATGTCAACTTCGCTGATCCTCTTCTGTTGAAAAAGCCCATCGAAGCTGGGACTCACGCTTGTAATCCCAGGTACTGGGGATGAAGTAGGAGTCCAAGTCTAGCCCAGACAAAAGAGCAAGACGCTATCTGAAAAACAAACTAAAAGCAAAAGGATCAGGCAGTATGGCTCAAGTCGTAGTTACAGCTCCTTCTTGGCAAATGTGAAGGCCTGAGTGAACTCTAGCCCTGAGAAAGAAAAGAAAAGAAGAGAAAAAACCAAGATAACTCTGTCCCTGAGGGAGCTACAAGAATCCTAGAGGGCTGGGTGCCGGTGGCTCAAGCCTGTAATCCTAGCTACTCAGGAGGCTGAGATCTGAGGATCACGGTTCAAAGCCAGCCTGGGCAGGAAAGTCCATGAGACTATTTTTTTTTCTTTTTTTGTCAGTCATGGGGCTTGAACTCTGGGCCTGGGTGTTTTCCCTACGCTCTTCAGCTCAAGGCGAGCGCTCTACCACTTGATCCACAGCACCACTTCCGGTTTTCTAGTGGTGTATTGGAGATGAGTCTCACAGAGTTTCCTGCTGAGGCTGGCTTTGAACCGTGACCCTCAACTCTCAGTTTCCTCAGCAGCTAGGATTACAGGCATGAGCCACGGTACTGTGGCTCCAATGTTAGAATGCTCGCCTTGAGCTGAAGAGCTGAGGGACAGCGCCCAGGCCCAGAGTTCAAGCTCCATCACACACACACACACACACACACACACACACACACACACACACACATCCTAGAGGGCTCCTAGGGTCCCTGACTCCTGACTTTTAATTTTAGTTCTTTTTTGCCAATCCTGGGGTTTGAACTCAGGGCCTAGGCACTGTCCCTGAGCTTCTTTTTTTTGGGTCAGTTGTGGGCCTTGAACTCTGGGCCTGAGTGCTGTCCCTCAGCTCCTCAGTTCAAATCTGGCACTCTACCACTTGGGCTACAGTGCCTCTTCCGGTTTTCTGATGGTTTATTGGAGATAAGAGTTTTATGGACTTTCCTACCTGGGCTGTCTTTGAACTGTGATCCTCAGATCTTAGCCTCCTCAGTACCTAGGATTACAGGCGTGAACCACTGGCTCCTGAGATTCTTTTTGCTCCAGGCTAGCACTCTACCACTTGAGCCACATCACCACTTCTGGCTTTTTCTGTGTATTTAGTACTGAGGAATTGAGCTCAGGGCTTCATGCATCTAGGCAAGCACTCTACCGCTAAGCCACATTCCCAGCCCAACTTTTTTTTATATAATGGGAATTGAATGCAGAGCCTTATGAATGCCAGGGGAGTACTCTACCACTTGAGCTATATCCTTATCCCTTATTTTCTTTTTGACCCTGAGCTCCAAATCCTCCTACCTCTGCCTCATGAGTAGCTAGAATTACAGATGCGCATGCTCTGCCTGGCATATTAAAAACTATGGTCCCTGAATTGTCTTCTAAGACTTTTCAAGTGTTGAATTTTCACTTCAATAATCCAGTAAAGGCTGGGTGCTGGTGTCTCATGCCTATAATCCTAGCTACACAGAAGGCTGAGATCTGAGTATTGAGGTTCGAAGCTAGCTCAGGCAAAAAGAGTTTTTATCTCCAATTAACCACCAAAAGGTTGTAAGCTGTGGCTCAAGTAGTATAGCCCCAGCCTTGAGCAAAAAAAAAAGGTAAAGGACAGAGACTAGGCCCTGAGTTTAAGTGCAAGTATCAGCACACACTGACACACATGCATACACAAATCCAGTAAAGTTATTAGCCTCCATTCTGGACCAAGTATAGGCCAACACCTAGAGTCTGACTTGTGCCACTGTTTCTGCCTAAATCTTAGCCAAACAGGACTATATCAAGACCCCAGACCAATGAGAACACTAAAGCAAGAGGGCAACTGTGTTAGTTATTTATTTCAGCATCATGCATCACTCCCCAAATTTTTATAAGTTTCAAACAAGCAACATGGTCTTCCCTGCTGTGGGTGGGAAACCAGGGGCTGCTGAGCCATCCTTTGACTCGGGTCTCTTACAAAATCACAATGGGGGAATCCACAGGGGCCAGTTTCCTGTCAGGGTCACAGCCTGGTGGATGTCAGGACTTTGTTTCTTTGGCTGTGGACCAAAACCCCTCTGTTTTCTTTGCCACGTGGGCCTCTTCTCCATAGGACAGCACTTGTAACATGGCAGCTGGCTTCATCAGAACGGCAAGCAAGACAGGAAGTCTAATCACCTAGGCTCAGAAATGCCATCCCATCCTTAATTTTTTTTTTTTTTTGTGGGGCTTGAACTCTGGGCCTGGGCACTGTCCCTCAGCTCTTCAGCTCAAGGTTAGTGCTTTGCCACTTGAGCCACAGCACCACTTTCGGTTTTCTGGTGGTTTAGTGGAGATAAGAGTCTCACAGACTTTCCTGGTTGGGCTGGCTTTAAACTTCGATCCTCAGATCTCAGCCTCCTGAGGATTACAGGTGTGAGCCACCGGTGCCCGGCTTCATTTTTTTTTTTTTTCCAAATAAGCTCTTTTTTTTATTGTATTTTTTTGGTTGGGGGAATCTGGGGACTGAACATGGAGCCTCACACAGGTTTGTCGCACCCCAAATCCATACCTTGAATTTTGAGTCAGGTGTGTGTTGGTACGAGGACATTGAACTCTGGGCCTTGTACTTTCACTTAGCTTTTGTTCCCCCTTAAAGTTGGCAGTTTACCACTGGAGCTATAACTCCACGTCCAGCTTTTTGCTGGTTAGTTGGAGATAAATGTCTCACAAACTTTCTTGCCTTAGATCTCAGCTTATTCAGCTGGGATTAGAAGTGTGAGCCACCTGTACCTGGCTAAGAAGACATACTTTGAAAGTTCTTACACCTGTTTTCCAAATCTGGCCCTGCGTGGGCCCCTCCACCTTCCCCCTGCACACACACCAAGAGCTACAGTTTGCCTCCAGTGGGCCTAGCCTCTCTTGCTAGTCCATGACCAGTGCCAGCCACCTGCAAGAGCTTTTTTTTTTTTTTGCCAGTCCTGGGGCTTGAACTCAGGGCTTGGACACTGTCTCTGAGCTTCTTTTGCTCAAGGCTAGCACTCTATGCCTGGAGCACCACTTCTGGCTTTTTCTATTTATGTGGTACTGAGGAATTGAACCCAGGGCTTCATGCATGCTACGCAAGCACTTTATCACTAAGCCACATTCCCAGCCCTGGAAGAGCCATTTTAACAGCAACATGTCAGAGTGAGCATGTGAAAGACAGAATGGCCGGCAGGGTGGGAGCCAGACTTAGGAAGGTCTGGTTGGGCCCCAGGACACAGTGTCTGCCCCCCCCCCTCCAGTTCCTTCCTCTTCTGCCTGCTCTGCTGTCCTCAGCACATCCTCTCAAAGGCAGCAGACCTGCATCCTGGTAGACCCCAGTTCTTCCAGCCATGATCTCCCACTCACAGCGACCTCTCCTCTTCCAGTGCACCTGATGGCTTTGTACAAAGCGCTGATGTCATCTGAACATGTTTCTAAAAAAAAAACAAACAAGGATAAGAACAATACTGATCTTTGGGTTTGTTGCTTTTCCTTTTCAGTAAACAGACATGTATTTATTTCCTTAGTTCCTTGTTTATCCATTCAGCAAATATCTACCATCTTAGCATCTTGGTCCTCATGACCTAGTGGGGGATACAGGATCCAACCAGGTAAGCGCGCGCGCGCGCACACACACACACACACACACACACACACACACATCTGTATGTACTTACAGACAACCAGCTATACATAAAAATCAAGGGCAAGTGTACAAGGTCCTGATTTAGTTGGAGGGTGAGTAACCACAAGGCCATCGAGCAGTGGATAGAAGGGGGCTCATCAGGTGGAGAGGAGGGTGATTGCATTCCTGGTAGGTGGAATGGCTTGTGTAAAGGCGCTGAGACAGGAGGGGCCAATCACATTCATTTCAGGTGATTACTGAAAGGTGATTACAGAAAGTGATGAGAAGAGACGTCTGAGAGGAGACCCAAGAGGAAAGCAGGGCCACACCAGGCAGGGCCTTGTGTCACCCAGTGGGAACAGTTAACCGTAAACCAAAAGCAGGGGAGAGTATTGACAGGATGGGGAAAAGATTAAATAAGAGGCTGGGGATGTGGCTTTGTGGTAAAGTGCTCACCTCTATGTTTCTGGGAAATGGAGGGGGGGGTAGGGCAGGGGAAATCCAGACAGCATCTGTAACTTATCTCCAAGGTTACCCAGGGAGGTGGTGCTGAGATTTGGACTCAGGGCTCTGACTCCAAGTCCATAGCTCTTTTACTTTCCCTTCCAATGTTAAAGTCCAACTTTATCATCTCTCTGCCCCACTCAAAGCTCTAATGGCTGGCTCCCCACTACTTCTAGAATGCCCACGCCTGACATTTCAGGGCCCTGTATACCTAGCTCCCCTTCTCCTCGCGTGTGAACAGATCACACAAGAGCCCTCACCCCACACTTATTCATGGGGTTCATCTATCAGGATGTCTGCAGCAGAACCCTCTGGTTAGTTTCAAGTTATTATAACAGAATGCCTAAAGCAACTAAATTAAAAAAAAAAGAAATGATTTATTTAGTTCACGGCTTTGGAGGTCAGAGATTAAGCTACTATTGGTTTGGGCCTCTAGTGAGGGCCCTGGGTGGTAATGGTGGAGGCATGTGTCAGCCAGGAAGCAGAGAAAGAGAGGAAGAGAGGGAAAGGAGAGAGAGAAAGGGGAAGGGGGTTGGGGGAAGAGAATTGACAGAGTCCTGGAGTCCCATAACCCCTTTTGAGGACTGTCCCCAACAACCTAACGACTGCCCATAAGGCCCCACCTTGGGGCATGGTACCTTGGAACACTTGCATTGTGAGGGACACTTAGTGTTCAACCAGAGCACACACCATTTCCTCCCCAGTTATTCCTACAGTCTGTGATACCTGTCCGTTTCTGAGGGTGATCGTAAGACAAAACAAAACAAACAAAATTTTTTAACATGATTATAACATGACAATTTAATTTTTTTGCCAGTCCTGGTGCTTGAACTCAGGGCCTGGGCACTGTCCCTGAGCTTCTTTTTTGTTCAAGGCTAGCACTCTACCACTTGAGCCACAGCACCACTTCCAGCCTCTTCTGTTTATATGGGACTGAGTAATTGAACCCAGGGCTTCATGCATGGTAGGCAAGTACTCTACCACTAACCACATTCCCAGCCCACTCCCACAAAATGTATAACTTAAAACAACCCATCCCTCTTACAGTTTGGAGGCTAGAAGTTCACGTTGGTTCTCACTGGGCTAAAAATCAAAATGGCTGCAGGGCGGACAGAGCTTCTGGAAGCTCAAGGGAAAAATCCTTTCCTTGTCTCTTCTATCTTGCAGGAGTGGGGAATGTCCAACACACAAGCCAAACAAAGTCTGTAAAATTGTGTGGTACATAACAAGATAGACAGGTATGTTTCTGTATGCGTTGTGTTGCTTCTTGCAGCCTATCTGCCTATATTAATAATCTTGCATGGCACATGAATGGTATTATATAAATCCAAATGGCCCTTGGCAGAAAAGTTTCCCTACCCTTGCCACATTCCTTGGTTCATAGTCCTTTCCTCCATCTTCACTCAGGGTGGAACTATCATGCTGCTGTCTCTGTTCTTTCTTCTGTCTTTCTTGTCCACATCGAAGAATCTTTGTGATCATATTGAGAGCACAGGGAAAATTTAGGATGATCTTACTTTAAGTTCCACCAGGAACCTTAGGCTAGAATGTAAGTTCAGTGTCCCCTGAAGGTGTACAGACAAAAGCTTGGTCTCCAGGGTGTTGCTATGGGGAGATGGTGGGACCATTGGGAAGTGGGGCCTCCTGGGAGGCTCTTAGGTCATTGGGGATTGCTCTTGAGGAGATTGTGGGACTCTACCTGTCCTTTCTCTCTTTCAGTATGAGATATGATTGTTTTGTCCCCATAGCCCTCCTGCCAAGATGTGTTACCATCTGTCACCTTCACTGGAATCATGGCTGATATGGGTACCATGCATTTGAACCTCCACAATGGAACTAAATAACTCTTCTCTCTTATGCTAGCTGCCATAGGTATTTTGTAGCAGTAACAGGAAGCTGACTAATATATCAAGTACCTTAGCATAAGCACACAGGAACACAGGATTAAGGTGTGGCCATCTCTGGGGGAATCCATCGTTCTACGTGCTGGTCTTCCCTCAGCTTCTTCCCTAGGCGGATTATCCAATAGGCAACAGGAAGGAAATATGAGGGATCCACACTTCTGGAGAAGAAACAAAAACTCCTCACATCACATCTTTGGGACTTATGCCTGCATTTAGAAAGGGGTTCACCTGTGCAGGCTACTATTATCTGTTCCATTCTACATCTGGGAAAAAGTGTGGGCAAGAAGGCCAGGTGTGAGCGAGGCACTGGGGGCTCAAACCTGAACTCCTAGCTACTCAGAAACCTGAGATCTGAGGATCATGGTTCACAGCCAGCCTGAGCAGAAAAGTCCATGAGACTCTTATCTCCAATTAACCACCAGAAAACTGAACGTGGCACTGTGGCTCAAGTGGTAGAGTGCTCGCCTGGAGCTGAAGAGCTCAGGAATAGTGCCCAGGCTCCAGAGTTCAAGCCCCACAATTAACAAAAAAGAAGAAGAGGCCACATGTGGTAAGGGAGCCACTGTCATTGCGTGAGGGCAGATTGTGGCTGGGCTCACCCCCAGGCCCGACCCTAGCTCTTCTTCCCCTTTGTTTCCAACACTGAAACAGCTGCACTTCCCTCCTGCTCAGGAGACTGCTTTTCCAAAGCTGCTCCGAGGGAATCTTGTGCCCAGCTTGCCCTTTAGTTCTGGCTTCCTGCCAAAAGTCATGGGGTCATATTTGAAAGACTTCCTTCAGCCCTACCAGTCACCATTCCTCACCCAGAAACGGAAACTGTTTCCTCTATGCTGCCAAAGGGGCTGTGCTGAGCAGGTGCAGGTTTCCAGGTGGGCGACCTGTCAATGTGATTCCCATCCTGCCCATCCATCCGTGCCACAGGAAGGAACGAGACTGTGTAGAAATGCACACCCAAGGTGTGCCCTAAAACTGTGTGCCACAGAACCCTTCAAAGATGTCCAGCAACAAGGCCTTAATTAAAGCAAAGGAGGCATCTAATGCTGTAATCACTATTTTGACATTAAAAATGGCAAGATAGCCATGTGATGGTGGCTCACACTTGTAATCCTAGCTACTCAGTTGGCTGAAACCTGAGAATCATTATTCGAAGCCAGTCTGGGTAAGAAAGTCCATGAGACTCTTATTTCCAATTAACCATCAAAAAGCTGGAAGTGGTTTGCCAGGCACTGGTGGCTCACGCCTGTAATCCTAGCTACTCAGGAGGCTGAGATCTGAGGATCACGGTTCAAAGACAGCCTGGGCAAGGAAAGTCCGTGAGACTCTTATCTCCAATAAACCACTAGAAAACTGGAAGTGACGCTATGGCTCAAGCGGTAGAACCCTTGCCTTGAGCTGAAGAGCTGAGGGGTAGCACCCAAGCCCAGAGTTCAAGCTCTACTATCAACAACAACAACAAGAAAAAAAGCTGGACGTGGAACTGTGGCTCCAGTGGTACAGTACTAGCCTTGAATGAGAGAGCTCAGGGCTAGGAACCTGAGTTGAAATCCCAGGAATAGCACACATACACAAAAGAAATGGTAACACAGAGCCAGGAAAGAGGGCTCATGACTGTAATCCTAATGACTCAAGAGGCTGAGATCTGAGGATCATGATAGGAAACAGGACTGATAGATAAATTGGAGACTCTGGTCTCCAACTAATAGCAAAAAGCCAGAAGAGGTAGTGTGGCTCAAGTGCCAGCCTTAAGTGAAAAAGCTAATGGTCAGTGCCCAGGCTCTTAGTTCAAGCCTCAATACTGGGCTATACACACAAAATATCAGATTCCAATATTAAGTGCAGTATGTACATCTTGATTTCCTCTCTGGAAAGAAAAGGGTGTGTGTGTGTTTTCTGGATGAGGATCAGAGGTGTAAGCTTTCTTTTTTCAACTTTCCCGCATGTGTGTAATGCTTAAAAAAAAAAAAGTCTTGGGTCGGGAAGGTGGCTCAGTGGTAGAGTGCTTGTCTTGCATGCATGAGGCCCTGGGTTCAATTCCTCAGCACCACATAAGCAGAAAAAGCAGGAAGTGGCACTGTGGCTCAAGTGGTAGAGCACTAGCCTTGAGCTGAAGAGCAGAGGGGCAGCGCTCAGGCCCAGAGTTCAGGCCCTACAGTTGAAAAGAAAAAAAAAAGTCTGCATTTGTATTTATAGTATGTAAAGCAATTTCCATTTTACAAGAGGAAATCAAAACAAGGGCTCCAAGCAGAGCCTGGGCCCTGCTGACCTTCCAGAAGCTCCCCACCGGTGGCCAGTCCCCTCCAGCCGGAGACGGAGGTGACACAGACTCAAGGGCTTCCTGTGCTGGCTGGCTGAGCTCTTCCCAGGAACTCAGCTGCCCGTCAGGCAGTGATGGGAGCAGCCATGCAGACGCTTCCCGGAAGGAAGGCCCAGGGTCAGCCCGGCTACATCAGTAAATCAGCTGCTGTCCTCACTGTGCTGCTGGCCACAGGGTCTAGAGCCTTTCCTCTCAGAGGCAGGACTAGCATGGTGGGGAGATGCATGCACAAGGTTTGCATGAAGAAGGTGAGGGAATTTGTTACACAAAGAAAGGGTCTGCTGGTAGAGGGCAGCGCAGTTCTCCAGGGAATGAAAGAAAGACCTGGAAGACTTGCCAGGCTCCTCCCCCGCCCTGCCTTTTTTTTTTTTTTTGACAGTTGTAGAGCTTGAACTCAGGGCCTGGGCACTGTCTCTGAGCTTCTTTGGCTCAAGGCTATCACTCTACTACTTGAGCCACAGTGCCACTTCCGGCTTTTTCTGTTTATATGGTACTGAGGAACTGAACCCAGGGCTTTATGCATGCTAGGCAAGCACTCTTCTACTAAGCCACATTTCCTTTATTCTTAGTGCCCCAACTAATGTTTCATTCTCTACTTCCTGGGCATGTAGCTCCCCTCTGCTGGCTAGTTTGTGAGCCAAAAAAGATTTGCCCTAAGCCAATTCTCAGGGTAGAATCTGATTGGTCCATCTTGAGCTATGTGGAACTCAGTCAGCCAATAGGATAAGGTCATGTATGCAGAGATATCTTTTAAGAAAAGCACAGAAAACTGAGAGAGGACAAGGGAAGGAATGACATTGTCCAAAAAGAAATGTATTCTTTACCTGACTTAACTGTAACCCCTTAGTACCTCACCTTTATAATAGCAATTTAAAAAATTTGATCAAAAAAAGGAAGGGCTCAGAGAATTGCTTCCCCAAAGTTCTATACTATCCTCCACTGACAGAAAAGTTCTGGTTGGGTGATGAAGCTTCTGGACAAACACAGTGGGACCCTATGTGGCAGCTATCCTAAGGAGTTCAAGCTGCCTCTTTCTCCATGGTGTGAGTCTCACTGGTGTCTGTCCCTGGTTAATCTTGCTGTTCAGATACTAGCCTCAGGAAGAGCAAAACTCACTCTAACAGTCCTCTTACTGGATGGAGAGAAGGCTCTTGTCAACTGGAACACAGGCAGAAAGGTATAACAAAGTGAGCAGAGGAACAGCCATACCTTCTGAGGGGCTTGTCACTGTCATCCAAGCTATCGCCCCCAGGCTACAACACTGACCTTACAACAACTACAGCAGAAAGACAACTTGCAACTCATTAAGTAATTCCACTCTGGAGGCTGCTTGGGTAGATAACCCTCCCCCTTCACCTTCTGGACTTATTTCAATGGAACCTCATAGACCCTCAACTAGCTCCTAACATGAGCGCTAGTACCTTCTACAGACCAGATTCCAAAGCTAATGTAATTCTCCTAATGACCCTAAAAACCAGGTAATATTAAAACTCTCATCTAGGCACCAGTATCGATAATCCTAGCTACTCAAAAGGCTGAGATTTGAAACCAACTCAGGCGAGAAAGTCTGAGAGACTCTTATCTCCAATTAATCAGCAAAAAGCTGGGCGTGGGACTCTGGCTCAAGTGATAGAATATCAGACTTGAGCAAAAAAGTCCTGAGCTTGAGTGCTGGCACCAAAAATAAGCAAACAAACTTCCATTTCACAGATGGAGAAACTAAGGTGGGAAATGGTTCTATAACTTGCCTTGTAAGATGGATGAAATCTGCGCAGCTTGGTTCTGAGGTCCTGCTGGGCTACACTGTCCCTAGGCAGGTGCTTGTCTCTATTTCAGACAGCGAATACAGATCAAGATACAGGTGTTATACACAGGGACCTCTGCCTGGGGCAGACAGACAGGAGAAGCAATGGCCCCCAGGATTGTCACTGTTTTAAGAGCAGTTCTCTAAAAGTATCTAGAAAGGACCTACCCACCCTCCCCACCGGTCAGGGAAGACTTCCCAGAAGAAATGACACTTGACTCCAAGGCCTAAAGAGTGACAAGGAGGAGTTGTACATTTGTAGATCAAACCTGTAATCCCAACTGCTGTGAAGGCTGAGATCAGAAGCTCCCCCACCATTGGAAGCCAGCTTTGGGTGTACAAATTCAAGAGACTCTTATCTCCCATTCACTAGCAAAATGCTCAGCTTGTAGGGTACCAGCCTTGTGTGAAAAAGCCAAGTGAGAGCAAGAGACCCCGAGTTCAAGCCCCAATATTGGAACAAAAGATTTTTTTTTGAAGTGACAAGGAGAGACCAGGCAAAGCATAAAAACATGCAGGTGAGAGGGGACAGCATGTACAATGCTCCCCAGATGAGGTATGCACTTTGCCAAAGGTCGTCTGGCTGCTGGGGATGGGAAGGGACATGATGAACACTTTGCCCAGGTCTCCCGATAAGTGGCTGCTGCCTGAGACTGGCCCTGCCCACCCACCCCCACTCTGCAGTCACCATGAATCTGCATCAGGACAAATCTTTGGATGTGCCCAGGAGACATTTGTTCCCAAGTGTCCACAAGCGCCCCACTTGCAGCAGTCATGATGAGTCAGGAGAAAAGGCTGCTGGCTTTTTCCTGATGTTGGGAGGGAATTCATCCGGCTGGCCAGTCACCCCTGCACAGAGATGCTAATCAGAGGCCTCCAGGCTCTGGCCTCTCTCCCAGGTCTCATTTGGGACATTCCTACTTTCTCCAAGTGAGCTCAAAGGCAAACACTAGGATTTTGACAAGTGCTTTAGTTTCAGCCACCTGCTGGAGCCTCTTGACATGAAAAGGTCAACTTCCGGTCCCTGATGGCACAGCAGGACCCATTACCAAGACAGTCTGGGCCACGGATTGGTTGCTACACTGGCCAAGACAACAGCTGGGCTCCTATTAACCTGGTGAGCTAAACCAGCAGCTACCTTAGAGAGGGAAAGGGACCTTTCCTGCCCTCTGGCAGAGCTGCTTTGGCCTCCTGTTCTGGCTCTTTGACAAAGAACTTCTACTTCTGGAAACTACCCTTCAGGTCACCCCAGCCTTGGAGTGTGTATGTGGGGGAGGGGGGCAGGGCACGCAGGTCCAAGGGGGCAGGTTCCAAGAGTGCTCACTGCTGCATAGCTTGCAATAGTAAAACAAAAACTATAAACATCCCAACAGAACCTGGTAAAACTGGCTGAATCCAGTGTGGATGTTCTCACCCAAGAGGGGCTGAGCTGGCCTGAAGAGAATGTTCTAGACAGGAGCAGCCTCTAAGAGTCGTTGACTATTTATTTTGTACAACACAATGAAACAGTATGTGCTACATGCTCCCTATTTTTTGTTTTTCTAAAAAAATAACCGAAACTAATTACATTGCTATATATTAACAATAAGCAAGCTAAAAAGAATTATGTCCATACTACCCAAAGCAAGCTACAGACTCTAAGAAATGCACTCTCTAGCAAAATATAAATGATTTTTTTTAAAAAATAGAAAATCCATCTCAGGGGACCCCAACTAACAATAACAACAAAATCTTGAAAAAGAACAAAGTTATTGGACTCACAGGTTGTGGTTTCAAAACTCTCTACAAAGCTTCAGTAATTAAAACGGTATGGCCACTGGCCTGAAGACAAGAATTCTAGACCAGTGGAAGAGAATAAAGAGTCTAGAAATAAACCTTTACAAAAGTGTCCAAATGATTTTTCAACATGGTTGCCAAGATCATTTGATGAGGGAAAAACACTCTTTCAACAAATGGTGCTACAAAGGAATGGTATTAGATCCTTATCTAACACTATACACAAAATAATCTTACAGATCAAAGATCCTGTAAGATTCAAAGCTATAAAAAAAAAAGTCTTAGAAGACATCATATGAAAAAGTTTCACAGCATTCGTTTTGGCAATGATTTCTTAGATATTACACCAAAGCCAACAACAACAACAAAATAGACAAACTGGACTTCAGGAACATTGAACAATTTTGTGCATCAAAGCCAGAAGTGACACTAGCCTTAAGAAAAAGAACCTCAGGGACAGTGCCTAGGCCTGAACTCAAGCCCCAAGATTGGCACCAAAAGGGAGATTGAGAGAGAGCAAGAAAGTGAGAACAAGAGAGAGAGAGAGAAAGAGAGAGAGAATATCTTGAAGCTGACTCTTAGTGGCACATGCCTATAATCTTAGCTACTTGGGAGGCTGAGAACAGGAGGATCACGGTTCAAGCTGGGAGGACAGCAGTTCATAAGCACTTCTCAACTCAGGTGTGCTATGACACACACCTGTTACCCTAAGATACATGGGAGACAGATTGGCAGTATTATAGTTCTAGACCAGAAAAGTCTATAGGAGCCTGTTTCAATGGAAGATGCTGGGTGTGGTGGTACCGCTGCCATCCGGCTACAATCATAGTCGGGCACCAACCAGCGTCTCAAAAATAACTAGTAAAGGGCTGGGAAGGTGGCTCAGTGGTAGAGTGCTTGCCTTGCACGCATGAGGCCCTGGGTTTGATTCCTCAGCACCACATAAGCAGATAAAAGCCAGAAATGGTGCTGTGGCTCAATTAGTAGGGCACTAGCCTTGAGCTGAAGAGCTGAGGGACAGTGCCCAGGCCGAGTTCAGCCCCCAAGACTGCCACAAACAAACAAAAACAAACAAAAAATAGTAAAAAAAAAAAAAAAAGGACTGGAGGCCTGGCTATTTTAGAGCACTGGCCTAGCAAGCAAAAGGCCCTGAATTCAAACTCCAGCACTGCAAAAGAAGGTATGGTGTCATGGCATGCCTGTGATTATAGGACTCAGGAGGCTGAGACAGAATGCTAGAAACCTCTAGCCAACTTGGGCAATGTAGCAAGACCTTAGTCTTAAAAAAAAAAAAATAATAATCAGGGGTAGGAATGTGGTTTAGTGGTAGAGTGCTTGCCTAGCATGCAAGAAGCCCTGGGTTCGAGTCCTTAGTGTTACATAAGCAGAAAAAACCAGAAATGGTGCTATGGTTCAAGTGGTAGAGTGCTAGCATTGAGCAAAAAGAAGCTCAGGGACAGTGTCCAGGCCCTAAGATCAATCCTCAGGACTGGCAATCAATCAATAAAATTAAGAACAAATAAAAATATCAAAAATCAAAAAAAAGTGCTGGGTGCTGGTGGCTCACACCTGTAATCTTAGCAACCCAGAGGCTGAGATCTGAGGATCCCAGCTCAAAGCCTTCACAAGTAGAAAAATCTGTGAGACTCTTATCTTCAATTAATCTTTCAAAACCAGGAAGTAGAGCTCAAGTGGTAAAATACCCCAGTCTTGAGCGGAAAAAGCTAAGGAACACCCTTATTATAAATATGCTCTGCAGCTGGGCTCCTGTAGCTCACACCTGTAATCCTAGTTACTTAGGAGGCTGAGATCTGAAGATCATGGTTAAAAGCTAGCCCGGGCAGGAAACTCTGTGATACTCTTATCTCTAATAAACTACTCAAAAAAGCAGGAAGTGGCGCTGTGGCTCAAGTGGTAGAGTGCTCACCTTGAGTAAAAGAAGCTCAGGGACAGTGCTCAGGCCCAGAATTCAAGCCCCAGGAAAATAAATAAATAAATAAATATATTCTCCAAGAATCACTGGATCCATAATAGGCACAAAAATAAAGAATTGTCTCAGCAAGGCAGAAGTTACTTCTGCAGAAGGATGCATTATTAGTTAAAAACTGGCAAGCAAGCTCACAGAGCAGGAAGGCTGCCCCACTAATCCGTAATACAGCACGCCCTACCCCTTTGCTCAGATTGGTTGAGCTCAGGTTCATTATCTGCTCATGATTGGCTAGTTTGAATAGTGCAAAATGTATTTACGTAATGTGACTTTGAAATAAGATTAACAGTACACAAGTAATCTCAAAATATACCAGAACACTCTGCTATTTTAAAAAATTTATTATAAAGGTGATGTATAGAGGAGTTACAGTTACATAGGTCACATAGGTCAGGTAATGAGTACATTTTTTTTTTTGGGTCAGTCGTGGGGCTTGAACTCTGGGCTTGGGCGCTGTCCCTCAGCTCTTCAGCTCAAGGCGAGCGCTCTACGGCTTGAGCCATAGTGCCACTTCCGGTTTTTGAGTAGTTTATTGGAGATAAGAGTTTCACGGACTTCCCTTGCCCCGACTGGGTTTGAACCGTGATTCTCAGATCTCAGCCTCCTGAGTAGCTACAGGCGTGAGCCATGGCACCTGGCTACATTTCTTTTTGAACCGTGTCACCTCTTCCTTCATTTTCTCCCAATTTTTCCATCCCCAACCCTCTCCCCACCAAGTTGCATAGTTCATTTTCAACATAGCTTCTGCTATATCTTGAACAACTTGAGGTATATCTTAATTCCATCTTGAAAAGAAGCTAGTTTAAGACAAAATCTTACATTTCAAAAATGCTTCCTTATGCGCTAAGAATGTGTCTCAAGTGGTAGAGTGCTAGCCTTGGGCAAAAGAGGCTCGGGGACAGTTCGTAGGCCCTGAGTTCAAACTCCAGGACTGAAAAAAAAGAAAAAGATTCCTTATCCAAGAGCCAAGCTACTAGACCAAAGCAGGAACTTTTTTTTTTTTTTGTCGGTCATGGGCCTTGAACTGTGGGCCTGAGCGTTGTCCTTCAGCTCAAGGCTAGAGCTCTACCACTTGAGCTACAGCGACACTTCCAGTTTTCTGGTGGTTTATTGGATATAAGAATCTCACGGACTTTCCTTGCCCAGGCTGGCTTTGAACCGTGATCCTCAGATCTCAGCCTCCTGAGTAGCTAGAATTACAGGCGTGAGGCACCGGTGTTCGGCTCAAAGCAGGAACTTTTAAGCAACACACCTTGATAGAAAAGACAGCTTTTCTGACAGCCTCCAGGCCCGAGTTCAAGCCCTAGTAGCAGCACATACACGTACACACACACTCACAAACACACATGCACACTCACATAAAGAAAAAGTAGGCAAAGGATTTGAATTAACATTTGAATAGACAGTTCTCCAAAAACATTTTACAAATGTCCAATAAGTAAACAAAAAGATGCTTACCATCATTAATATTTAGGGAAAACAGAGTATAAAATCACATGATCAGGGTTAGGATGGCTGTTATCAAAAACAAGGATAGGGCAAGGATATGAAAAAAAATACAATATCCTAGCTACTCAGACCCACCTGGGCAGGAAAATCTGTGAGACTCTTATTTCCAATTAATCACCAAAAAAAAGCTGGAAGTGGAGCTGTGGTTCAAGATATATAGAGTCGGGGCTGGGAAGATGGCTCAGCGGTGGAGCACTTGCCTTGCATGCCTGAGGCCCTGGGTTCGATTTCTCAGCACCACATAAGCAAAAAGAAAAAAGCCGGAAGTGGTGCTGTGGCTCAAGTGGTAGAGCACTAGCCTTGAGCTGAAGAGCTGAGGAACAGTGCCTAGGCCCAGAGTTCAGGCCCCACGACCCGACCCCCCCCAAAAAATGTGTAGGGTTAAGGTTTTTTGTTTTGTTTTGTTTTACTTTCCAGTCCTGGGGCTTGAACTTAGTCCAGGGGTACTGCCTATGAGCTTCTTTTTGCTCAAGGCTAGCACTCTACCACCTTGAGACACAGCACCACTTATTGAGGAATCAAACCCAAGGCTTCATGCATGCTAGGCAAGCACTCTACCACTAAGCCACCTTCCTAGCCCATAGTGCTAGTTTTAAGCAAAAAACAAAAGAAAACAAGACAAACTCAGAGACCGCAGCAGGCCCCAGGAATGGCACCAAAAAATAAAATAAAATAAATCCAAGGGGGGGAAATTGGAAGGTATGGTAAGGGGAAACAAAGGAGGAGGCAACAATGCTTGATAAGAAATGTACTCATGGGCTGGGAAGGTGGCTCAGTGGCAGAGTGCTTGCCTTGCATGCATGAGGCCCTGGGTTCGATTCCTCAACACGATAAGCAGAAAAAGCTGGAAGTGGTGCTGTGGCTCAAGTGGTAGAGCATTAGCCATGAGCTGAAGAGCTGAGGGACAGCGCCCAGGCCCAGAGTTCAGGCCCCACAACTGGCCAAAAAAAAAAGAAATGTACTCATTACCTTGCTCATGAAATTGTAACCCCTCTGTACAGTATTTTCACAATAAAAATAAATAAATAAATAAAATAAATCTAAGGGTTCTCTGTTTCTGGACCTGGGATATCAAGAGATGGAAAAAACTCAACAGGATAAATTTCTTTCTGTCTCTGGAGTAGAAAGATAGATTACAAAACACATTGAGATATTACTAGCCAATATTTGTTGAGTACTTCCTGTTGCCAGGTAAATTTGCAAAGCCTTTTTATATACATTATATAAAATAACTTCTTTTGAGCCTTGTTGAAATCTGTAAAGAGCTCCACAGAGTTAGAGTGGCCTCTATACCCACTTCCCCGGTGTAGTACAGAAACTCCAAGCAAGCTGGGCGCCGTGGCTCATGCCTGTAATCCTAGCTAAGGAACTCGGTTCAGAGCCAGCCTGGACAGGAAAGGCTGGGAGTCTCTTATCTCCAATAAACCACTCAGAAAACCAGAAGTGGTACTGTGGCTCAAGTGGTAGAGCCTTGAGCTGAAGAGCTGAGGGACAGTGCCCAGGCCCAGAGTTCAAACCCCATGACCAACACACAAAAAAAGAAACTCCAAGCAACAGGCTTAACATAAAAGCTGTCTTAAGCACCTTGGTTGGTATCTCTAGTCCGGCTGTTCCACCATGCTCCCTGCCCCCACTGTGTCCCCACCCATGCTCTTGACATTTAAAGACAGCCCTCGCTAACATCAATGCCAGTGACTGTGACTAAGAATTCAGCAAAACAGCTAAGCTCAGCAAAGGTGGGAAGGCGGTGCGCAGTGTGCACACAGGTATCTGAATGGACAGGCTGACGACCTGAGAACACCTCTCCAGGGTAAATACAGCTCTGATCACCGGGTGAAGGGTGTTGGACGCTTGCCAGGTTATGTAAGCTCTGTGCATGTGGCTAACTCCTGGATACTGGGTAGAAGTCTAGAAAGATCCAAAAGAACCAAATCGAATCAAGAGGTCTCCTTCTAGGTAGCCAAGCACATGACCAGGCTGTCTAAGAGAAGTCTCAGCCAACTGTTCCCTCTATGCCTTTCAGGGCTGGAGCTAAGTGACACCTTGCTGAGACTTGTCCTTTCCCCTTGGGAAGCCCCTCTGAGAGAAGGAATCCAGCAGGACTCCATATCCCAAGCGACTACGCCTATGCACTTTTCCCTTCTGGCTTATATAACTGTGTACAGGAAGGTATCATTATCTCCACATTACAGGGGAGGACACTGAGGTAAAAGAGGTTAATGGCCACAAGGCCAGGGAGTGGCTAGACTGGAACCCACACTGGGTCACATTTAGTGCAGAATGTACTTTATGACCCAGGCGGCAGGAAAGGTGGAGGAGATAAGTTTCTGAATTCTATAGAGAGGCAAAAGCCACATACAGGGCTGGCCTGGCTTAGTCATCCTTTCCCTGATCCCTTCTATGGCTCCCTATTACCTTCAGAATAAAGTATATCATTAATGTGGCCTACAAGCTAGGCACTGGTGGCTCATGATTGTAATCCTAGGTATTCAGGAGGCTGGGATCAGAGGATCCAGGTTCAAAGCCAGCCTGAGCAGAAAAGTTCATCAGAAAAATCAAAGAGACCCTTATCTCCAATTAACTTCTCACCCACACACAGAATCCATTCTACAAGGCTCTCTTATGGCACTGGACCTTCCTTTCTGTCTAGCTTTTCCCACGCCTCTGGCAGATCCTGGGCTTCTACATTCCCTCCTGCTCTGCGACAGCTCTCAGCATCTTCTTGGCCAAGTTCCCTCTCTTCTGCCTGACTTCCTCATCCTCATCAGACTTTGGTGTACACACAACTTCTTCAGGGAAGGCCACTCTGCCTGCCTACACCAGGGCAGGCCCCCTCTGTGTTCCCACTGCTCCAGCCCAGGTATATGAACTGTTATCATCTGGGCTACCACTGCCTTTCCCTCTTGGCAACCCTAGTCTTACAGCAGATGGTAGGATATACAAATGTGAATAAAAATAATGAGCAGGGTGGGGCTGGGAAGGTGGCTCAGTGGTAGAGTGCTTGCCTTGCATGCATAAGGTCCTGGGTTCAATTCCTCGGCACTACATAAGGAGAAAAAGCCGGAAGTGGTGCTGTGGCTCAAGTGGTAGGGCACTAGCCTTGGGCTGAAGAACTGAGGGACAGTGCCCAGTCCCAGAGTTCAGGCTGGCAAAAGAAAAAAAAGAGCAGGGTGCTAATGGCCCATGCCTGAAATCTTAGCTACTCAGGAGGCTGAGATCTGAGGATCGCAGTTCAAAGCCAGCCTGGACATGAAAGTCTTATCTTCACTTAACTGTCAGAAAACCAGAAATGGAGCTATGGCTCAAAATATGCTAGAGCACTAGCCCTGAGCAGAGAAGCTCAGGGACAGTGTTCAGGCCCTGAGTTCAAGCCCCATGTCCAACAAAACAAACAAACAAAAAATGAAACCAAGCATGATAGTGTACAACTGTGGACCCAGCTATTTGGGAGGCAGAGGCAGGAGGATGGCAAGTTTGAGGCTGGCCTGGCAAAGGAGGCGGCAAGACTTTGTCTCAAAAACAATAAAAAAGAGAGCTGGGACTACAAGTGGTAGTGCAAGGCCCTGGGATCAATCCCTAGTGCAGAAATAAAGAATGAGTGAAGTCAATGAATGAAGGGCTGAGCAGACCTTAGGGTAAGAGGCAGACTCAGGCAGGTGAGGGTAGCTGGGGAGGTTGCTGGGTGATCTGCAGACTGTGTAAATGGTAAGACTGCTTGGGCAGAGCCAGCTCTCTGGCTCTGGAACATAGGCGGAAGGTGGGACTTTGCCCTATCAGTGCTTTGCCTGGAGGAAAGGTCCGCAGGAGCTAAAGCCCTGGTTTAGAAAGCAAAACTGGCTTCAGAGGTGAAGGGGGAAATAGGAAGGAAGCTGTGGGGAAGCCACCCTTGGGTCTCTGGATATAACTTATATGGGGGCAAACACACTCTTAAGTTCTAACCCTGGCCTGAGTTTGCAATGTCAGGCCTGAGCCTTCACATAAAAGGGCACCCTCCACCTCCCACCCTGCTCCCGACTTACAAATAAAATATACAAAGACAGGGGCCTGCCTCTTGTGGATTGCAGTGAACAGACAAGGAAACTGAGGCTCAGAGAGGTGAAGTGAGCTGACCCAAGTCACACAGGGATCATCAGACTCTGCCTAATTATGTCAGTATTGCAGCTTCCTTAGGAGTGTCTCCCTGTATGCCTGCCCTGTCCAATATGGTAGTAACTAGCCATGCAGAACTATTTACATTTTAATTTGAATTAAGTAAGATTGAAAATTCAGTTCTTGGGAAGTGGAGGCAGGAGGATCTCATGCCTGGGTTACATAGTGAATCCTAGAGCAGAGCAGACTACTTAGTAAGGCCCTGTCTCAAGAAACCACAACAAGCAGGCACCTGTAATCCTACCTACTCAGGAAGCTGAGTGAGGATTATGGTTTGAAGCCAACCTGGACAGAAAAAGTTTAAGAGAATTATTTTTTCCCCATCTTGGGGCTTGAATTATGACTTTGGGCACTGTCCCTGAGCTTTTGTGCTCAAGGCTCATGATTCAGTACTTGAGCCACAACTCCACATCTGGCTTTTTGGTGGTTAGTTGGAGATAAGAGATTCAGGGACTTCCTGTTTGGGCTGGATTAAAATTGTGATCCTCAGATCTCAGCATCCTAAGTAGCTAGGATTGCAGGTATGAGCCACCAGCATCAGGCCCAAAGAATCCTATCTCCCAATTAACCACAAAAAGTCAAAAATAGGGGCTGGGAAGGTAGCTCAGCAGTAGAGTGCATGCCTTGCAAGCATGAGGCCCTGGGTTCAATTCCTCAGCACCACATAAACAGAAAAAGCCAGAAGTGGCGCTGTGGCTCCAGTGGTAGAGCGCTAGCCTTGTGCTAAAGAGCTGAGGGACAGCACCCAGGCCCAGAGTTCAGGCCCCATGACTGGCAAAAAAAAAAAAAAAAAGTCAGAAATAGAGCTGTGGCTCAAGTAGTAGAGCATTAGTTTTGAGCAAAAAGTTCAGGGGCAATGCCCAGGCTCCGAGTTCAAGCCTTAATACTAGCACAGGACCAGTTTACCCCTCCCCCCCAAAAAAGCGTTCCTTTGGCATATATTAACAGTAGTTAATCTACAGTATGTAATAAACTATTACAAATAAACATTCTACTCCAACTTTAAAACAATGAAAAATGTGCTAATAAAAATTATGCAAGCTCTCCAGGATTGCTCTTTTGTTTGGTTTTGTTTGTTCAAACAGATTGTTAAAGGTGAGTACTTTCTGGTACTTTTGGTGGGAATTTGAATGTGTCCAATCTTTCTAGAGGGCAATTTGTCAGCATCTCTCACTTGTAAATATGCAAATACCCTTTGACTCAGTAATCCCTGGAACCCGCCTGACTCCAGATCTCGTGCTCTGAACCATGACTGCCCTCTGTGAGTGCTGGTCAGGCTTGGGTTGGACAGAGTTGGCTGATCAACAGGGGGACTTGTGGGCTGGGCCGTGGGAGGCATAAGCCGGATGGATTGCTGTGGGCGAGTTCTTTAGAGCCTTTATCTTCTCATGTGCTTGGCTCAGATAGCAGCAAGGAGCCCAGTGCAGATCAATATGCCCTTGGTCAGCTGCTTTGGTGGCTCAGCTGCCATTCCGGTTCTGCAAATAATTGAAACCCAGTCACCGGTGAATCAGCACTGACTGCCCTTGGCAAGCAGGATGGGAAGGTGGTTTGGCATGGCCTGGCTGTGTGAAGGAGCTTCTGTGCTGGGGGTCAGGTGACAGAGAGTACCAGGCCAGCTGGGTGGCTGTCCTCAGGATGACTTGGACAAGTGACATTCACCACCCCACCGTCAGTTTCCCCTTTCTTTCTCTGTTTCTTTCTTTTCCTTTCTTTCTGTCTTCCCTTCCTTCCCTCTCCTGCTTCCAATGAATGTATAGGTATTATCCTGAACTCTGCAGGAACAGGAAACATGAGTGTGAGCTCTCCTTTTCCTCTGCTGGGTAACACAAGGGCACAGAGCAGGAGGGGGTATTGTCCTTGGTGGGGAAGGAGGATCGTGAGGGCTTGAGCTAAAGACACAATGTAGAAATGTCACCAGGTGGGCAGGTGGGGGTTAGCCGAACCCCTGAACAACAGGGTTGCTAGGGCACAAAGGAAGCAGGCAGGGAGGGACTGAGCATTTGCTTGCAGAGAGGCCTGAGCATCTAGCTAAGAACCTTGTGTTCTTTCCAGAGAGACACAATGAAGTATGGAAGAACTTTTGTTAATAATGTTCTTAGAGGGGCTGGGAAGGTGGCTCAGTGGTAGAGCGCTTGCCTTGCACGCATGAGGCCCTGGGTTCAATTCCTCAGCACCACATAAGTAAAAAGAAAAAAGCTGGAAGTGGTGCTGTGGCTCAAGTGGTAGAGTGCTAGCCTTGAACTGAAGAGCTGAGGGACAGCGCCCAGGCCCAGAGTTCAGGCCCCACAACCGGACCCAAAAAATAAATAAATAAAATAATGTTCTTAGAATTATATATTAGGGGGGGCCAGGAATATGGCTTAGTGGTAGAGTGCTTGCCTAGCATGCATGAAACCCTGGGTTCAATTCCTTAGTACCACATACTCAGAAAAAGTAGGAAGTGGTGCAGTGGCTCAAGTGGTAGAGCACTTAGCCTTCAGTAAAAGAATGTCAGGACAGTGCCCAGGCCCTAAGTTCAAGCCCCAGGAGTGGAAAAAAAAAAGAGGAAGAAGATTTATATATTATGGTAGTTTGTACTTTAAAGTACTGGGTTTTTGTTGGTCTGTTTTTGTTTTTGTGCCAGATCTGGGGTTTGAACTCAGGGCTTGGGCACTGTCCCTGAAACTTTTTGTGCTTAAAATCAGTGCTTTACCTCTTGAATCACAGCACCACTTCAGACTTTTTCTGAGTAGTTTATTAGAGATAAGAGTATCATGGACTTTTCTGCCTGGGCTAGCTTTGAATCTCGATCCTCAGATCTCAGCTTCCTGAGTACATAGGATTATAAACATGAGCCACCGGCACCTGGTTTGTGCATTAAATATTAGCAACCTGATACTGGTATATACTACATATATAATGTAGATACATACATAATAAATCCATCTATGTATACACAGACACATTCCTTTAGCTACATTTACAGAGCATCTGTCATGTGGCAGGTTAGAACTGGACAAGGAGACCCCAGGGTAAAGTGTCCAGTCAGACAGAGAGCTAACTAAACAACATCAAGGAAGTGGTACTGTGGCTCAGTGGTAGAGTGCTCGCCTTGAGCTGAAGAGCTGAGGGACAGCGCTCAGGGCCCAGAGTTCAAGCCCATGACCGACCAAAAAAAACAAAACAAAACAAAAAACCATTAACGGTCTGTTCAGGATCAGGTAAGGTGAAGATTCTCTAAGGTGCTCCTCCTTCTGGCTGACCTTCTTTCCCCTCTATACCATCCCTACACCTTAATCTAGTGCCAAAGCTCACCTATTCAGGAAGCTACACTTGAAGATCATAGTTCAAAGCCAGACCAGGCAGAAAAATCTACAAGATTCTTAGTCTGATTAACTAGCAAAAAGCTGGAAGTGCAGCTGTGGCTCAAAAGCTAGAGTGCTAGCCTTGAGTGAAAAAGCTAAGTAAGAGCGTAAGGCCTTAAGGTCAAACTCTAGTATTGCATGTGTTACACATGCACATGTACACATATACAACACACACACACACACACACACAGAACCTTGTAGCATTTTAATCAAATTCAAACAGGATATTCAGCAGACTCTACTACTTCCTGGATTCTTTAACTTGACCATGATTTTGAGTAACTTATCACTTGAGTATTACCATTGCTTCATTGCTCAGCAAGCGCTCAGTATTTCCTCTGAAATGTGTCCTCTTTTTCTTCCCATCTCAGTCTGGGCCATGGTCTGTCAGTCACCAGATAAGCTGAAATAGCTCCCTAGGCTGCTTGCCTTATTCTCATTAGTCTCACAAGGGGTAAGGTAAGTAGAGTCCTGCATACCCTAACCCTTTCTCTGCTCCTCTACTGACTCCATTCTCGTCACTTGGAGTCTCCCCAGACCATACCAATTCCTCACACAATGCCTCTACCCCAGAGCTTCCTGGATTTCCTGGGTTTCCCTAATTATTGCGGTCTTGGCTAAGATGACACTGCCAAGACACGTTCCTTGACCATTCTACCTGAAACTCAGTCATTTCCCTGGGTTTCCTTTTCTAGATAACTTATCTGAAATGCTTGGTATCAGATTCCATCTCTAGTCAGGGGTCAGGGAGATAAAATAGGCCATGCCTTGGAATTTGGGATTTGGAGAAATATAGAAGTAAGTAGTTCAGAGCTCCCCACTTGTCCCTTGTCCCTCCAGACCTAAACCTTTCACAGACATAGCCTGAGGAAACCCTCACAACATTCTAGAAAAAAAGGTTGGCTTTTTTTTTTTTGTGGGGTTCTGGGCTTGAACTCAGGGCCTCCTGGGTACTATCCTTGAGTTTTTGTTTTTGTTTTTTTTTTTTTTGCTCAAGGCTAGCACTCTGCCACTTTGAGCCACAGCTTCACTTGCAGTTTTTAGGTGATTAATTGGAGCTAAGAGTCTCATGGACTTTTCTGCCCAGGCTGACTTCTAACTGTGATCTTCATATCTTAACCTCTTGAGACCTTTTTGTTTTTGTTTTTGTCAGTCGTGGGTCTTGAACTCTGGGCCTGGGAGCTGTCTCTTAGCTCTTCAGCCCAAGGCAAGCCCTCTCCCACTTGAGCCACAACACTACTTCTTAACCTCCTGAGTAGCTAGGATTACAGGTGTGAGCTACTAGTGCCTGGCAAAAGTTGGCATCTGAATTTGTACTTTTTGGTAAAGAGATGCTTAAGAGATGGAAATGTTTAGGGTAGTGCCAAGATTTCTTTTCTTTTCTTCTTTCTTCCTTCCTTCCCTTCCTCTCCTCCTCCTCTTCTTCTTCTTCCTTCCTCTTTCTTTCTTTCTTTCTCTCTTTCTTTCTTGTGGTCATGGGGCCTGAACTCTGTGCCTGGCCACTGTTCCTCAGCTCTTAACTCAAAGCTAGTGCTTTACCACTTGAGCCACAGCACCACTTCCGGCTTTTTCTTTTTCTTTTTGTCAGTCATGGGGCTTGAACTCTGGGCCTGGGCGCTGTCCCTCAGCTCTTCAGCTCAAGGCGAGCGCTCTACCACTTGAGCTACAGCGCCACTTCCGGTTTTCTGGTGGTTTATTGGAGATAGGAGTCTCTCCTGCCCGGGCTGGCTTTGAACCGAGATCCTCAGATCTCAGCCTCCTGAGTAGCTAGGATTACAGGCATGAGCTACCAGCGCCCGGCACTTCCGGCTTTTTCTGCTTATGTGGTGCTGAGGAATCGAACCCAGGCCTCATGCATGCAAGGCAAGCACTCTACCACTGAGCCATCTTCCCAGACCCCAAGATTTCTTTTTATGCATGTAAAACTATACCCAATGTGTATGTGTCACAAGCGGTCAGTGGCATGTCCCCCAGATTTGGAACTCAAGTTGGCTCTAAGACAGAGTCCTAGCCATACCATCCTGAACCCCAATCCCACTAGTAGACCCCCAAGTCTTAGTATGCCAAACTGAACTGATATTGCCAATATGATAGAGCCAAGAGTCTAATCCAGGCTAGCCTCACCCCAAATTTGCCATGCTGTTCTGGGAAATGAGGGAAGGGAAACATCCTGGGAAATGAGGGAAAGGAAACTTCCTGGGTTCCCAGCCTTCAAGCTGGAGAGAGATAATATGTGGAGCCAAGCCTGGCAGTAAGATCTACCCTACTTCCTGTTAGAGTGGTTAGGGTTACTCATGGTCACAGTTGAGAAACCATCCATGCCTAGAGAGGTCTTGGGCTGGCTTCCTTCTCTAAAATCCCCTCCTGGACTCAGGTAGCCACCAGTTCTTTCTTCCCTTGTAAGCAGACCCAGTCAGGATTAATGAGAACAAACTCTCTCTGCTGGGCGGACCATGTATAGCCTAACACTCTGAGCTTGGGCACCAAAGTTAAGGGATTGAAATCCTCTAGGTCTCAACTTCCTTGCATATAAAAGGCAATAGGTGGAAGGGGTAATAATGCTTGACAAGAAATATACTCATTACCTTAAGCATGTAAATGTAACCCCTCTATACAGCATCTTTACAAGAAAATAAAAATTAAAAAAAAGGACAATATGTGGGCCAGGTGTGATGGTGCATCCCTGCATTTAGAAGGCTGAGGCAGGAAGGATTGCAAGTTCAAGTCCAGTCTGGACTACTTGATGAGATATGTGTATATATGTGATATGTGTATATATGTGATATGTGTGTGTATTTATAAAATACCTACTAGGACAAAAACTTACTATTATCTCTCTTCTCTAAACAGGCTATGTTTTCTAAATTATAAGAGAGAACCATGGACTTCCACTCCCCTGCTCCTCCCCCCATCACTGATAAATAGTATTAAAGCAGAAATGGGCTGGATGATAGTTGCTCACAACTGTAACCATAGCTACTCAGGAGGCTGAGATCTAAGGTTAGAGGTTCAAAGCCAGCCTGGGCAAGAAAGTCCATGAGACTCTTATTTCCAATTAACTAGCAGAAAGCCGGAAGTGGAGCTATGGCTCAAGGAGTAGAGCATCAACCTTGAGCAAAAAAGTTAAGGCCCTTAAATTCAAACCCTAGTACCAGCACAAAACAAAAAAGAACGAAAAGCAAGTGAACAGAAATAGGGGTCCTTGTTCACAACTCATCTCCAAGCATAAGTCCTGAAGTCCAAAAGCCCAGCCCTTCTGCATCTCCAATGTCCTCTTTTTTGTAGCCCCCTACTAGCCCTACCATGCTTTGATCCTGTATCACCATCTGCCTGTACCACCACAAAGGCTTCTCACTCATCCATTTCTCATCTCATCTCCACAGTACTTGAAATCAGAACCAGCTCCCCCCCAACAAAAAGAAAGTCTCTCTCAGTCACTGTGACTCAAAACCAGGTGATGGCTTCCTCCTTACTCTGATGTACAAGACTGCCAGATCAGGCTGCTACAGTGCCCACCCCCCCTCCACCACGCAGCCAAATGGAGGTGCTCAAAACGATTTAGATACCAGATCGCTGGCGGCTCTCTCTGCCTGTACTTTGCCAAGCAGGCTGGGCTGCTTTGTGCCAGACTCTTCTAAGTCCTTTTCCTACCACATGCCATGTGCCTCCCCTCAGTTCCTATTACAGCTTCCCGTGTGCCTATTTGCTGCTCTAGTGGTTTAAAATATATATATATATATATATATATATATATATATATATATATATATATATATTTTGCATCTGGGCTTGAACTTAGGACCTTGAACTCCATTGCACTCTTCTAGGCTTTTTCTGCCCAAGGCTAGCATTCTACTATTTGAGCCACACCCCACCTCCGGCTTTTTGCTGGTTAACTGGAGATATGAGTCCCATACCTCTGTCTCCAGAGTAGCTAGGATTACAGGTGTGAGCCACTTGAACCCAGCTAGACCTGCTCTTCAGCTTGAAACAATGTGGGAGAGCAAGCACACCACTGGGTTTTGCCTGGCTCAGAGCAGACCCCCTAAACATTTGAGGACTGAGTGAATGAACTAGAAAATGCAGAGGGCTTCCCTGCGTTCTCTGCCCCTAGAGCAGTTAATCTAACCAATGAGATCAGCCGTAGACAAACTGAGACCCCAAAAGCCAACACGAGGCCTAGATAAAAGCCTGGAATCGAGACAAGCTGGGTCTTGACAGAAACGACTTCTGACACCTCCTCAGATCTGCTCGGGTCTTGGGCTATAGTTCTGGGGGGGTCAGTTTTCTAAGAAATCGGGCTCACTGCTTTCCGGGCCTGCTTGAGTGTTCAATGACCTCAAATCTGGCAGGACCCTGGAAGGCTGTTGCAGCCAGAGTTTTCAGATTGTTTCTCCTCAGCATTGTTTCTTCTTTTCTTCGGCTGGAGCTCCCCTCCAGTCCCCGCCAGCTCCAGCTCCCCACCCCGAGACCTCCCACAGCCAGGCTGCACACACTTTCCCCCGCCCCACTCGGGCTCCTTCGCCCCGCCCGCCTGAGGAGGCGGGTTAGGATGTACCATGCACCAATCAGAATGCAGTAGCCGCTTCGGCCTCCCGTGAGTCCCGCCCTGCGCCACCATCCACCAATGACCCTCCGCGCACGCCTCGCCGGCTCGCCCAATCGTGGGTAGATTGAGCCGCCGGCGCCCCGCCCCTGCCGCGCTCGTCCGCGGCTCCGCGGGCGGCGGTGTAGGGCCTTGGCATTCTCCGAGCGGTGTTGCTCAGCTGAGGGTTCAGGCGGCCTGGTCCGAGGTGCCGGCGGCGGCGCTACTGCTGCTCGCCGGGTGCTGGGCTGAGGCGGCGGGCGAGGCGGCAGCCACCGGCTGGGCCGGAGGGCGCCTCAGCTCCGCCAGGCCCCGCGGCGCGGGTCCCGGGACCGAGGAGGAGGCGGCGCCCCTGCTGACTGGGGCCGATCGGGTGCCTGCCCGGAGGAGCCCTGCGGTCGGACATTCCCAGCCCTCAGCGTTCCCGCCGCGCTTTCCGGGAACGCGCTCGGTGCTTTCCTATCGCCCCTGGGTGCCCTCCTGCCTCCCGCGGCCTCACCTGCGCAGGCCGGCCGGCTCCAGGTGCGGGGGCGTGTGCGCGGGGGAGGCGCCTCCCCCGGCCGCCAGCGGGGCGGAGGCGGGGCCGCCCGCAGCTCCGGGCCGCCCCGGCCCGCCGCTCCTCAGTCTCCGGGGTCTGCCCGGCCGCACGGCGTGATCTCCCTGGGGTCCGCGGCTCGGGATGCTGCAGGGCTGCGCCGCCGCTCGCGCGCCGCCCGCCACCTCTGTCCTTGCTTCTTGGTCCATGCTCCGCTGTTTACATGCCGGTGAAGCCCCGGGCCGCTCAGAGCCCCTCCGAGCCCTGGCGCCCCGAGGGTGAAGCCAGCCAGCCAGCCAACTGGATTGATCGTTCAGACCTGGGGCTCCGAACTCAGATCTCGTCCCGCTTCGGCGCCTCGGCCACCATCTGGGTGGGATCCGGCTCCGGTGTTTTGGAGGAGGGGGTGTGGTGTAGAGAAAAGGATCCTGGGGGTTTCTGGCTCCTCCTTATATTTTGGCCTTCGGGGCTTCAGACTCAGGGAACTCGCTCATGGCTTTCTTGATGAAGAAGAAGAAATTCAAATTTCAAACCACTTTCACCCTGGAGGAGCTGACTGCGGTCCCCTTTGTGAACGGGGTCCTCTTCTGCAAGGTCCGGCTGCTGGATGGCGGGGATTTTGTCAGCTTGTCTTCAAGGTAAGAACTGGGTCATTGGTACTTGCAGGGGAGGGGGCTGACGAGCCAGACCTAGCCACTTGACAAAGACGGAAGCCCCCTGTGGGGTCGGGTGAGCCCTAGAGATTATATATGTTTGGGTAGTTTTGCCCAGGGCAGGACTGGATCTATGCAATCTGGCACCTGTATGCACCTGACCAGCCAGATATACCCGGGGTCTTTTTTCCCCAGCTCTTTTGGGGCCTTGAATGCTGCACACAATAGGGCTATTCTGCAGACTTGCATATAGAGCCCAGTGGGACTGGCTCCTTAAGAGAGTGAGTAGAAAAGGGGTGGTCCAGGCTACCTTGCACCCCAGCTTGGCCACCGAAGCTGTCGTGTGATTTAAAGCCTGAGCCAGCTACAGGTTCTCTGGCAGTGTTGAGTGACTAGGAAGGCCCAGTCCCAGGTCTTCCTAGGTCAGCGCTGGAGGTGGTGGCTGGATTTTGGCTTGCCCAATCTGCTCTGAGTGTTGGTCCTTCTCTGGCTGGAGCTGGACTGCTTTGAATTGCAAATACCCTTGTCTGGAAGCTGCTGCCCTCCCTAAAAGCCCTGAGTTTGGTTTTGTGTTGATCCCCGTCCTGGCAAGTCCAGCTGCCCAGCTTATTGCTGAATGTAACGGAGTGTCTAGGCTGCCCCCTTGCAGACTGGGCCCACCTGAGGTCACACAGTCTTGGCCAGTCCAGACAGGTCCTTGGATTTGAACAGATAGGGGATACTGCCCTAGCTCTTTCTGGCTCATATTTCCTTTTTGGAAACGGCCTCACACAGGTTTCTCCATCAGAGTTGTGGGAGGGTTTTCAGTAGCTAGATGGTGGTACAGGTTCTGGCCCAGGGTTTGGGGCACTATGCTACCCTTAATTGGTCAGTTTTTTGCTCCTCAGATGACCTTGTGAGCCCAGTTAGTTGGCACTGCCTTAAACTATGGTGAGATAACAGGTGTGTGTTACAGATGTAGAAACTGAGGCCCAGAAAGAGGAAGTAACTAGTTTGCAAAGGACCTAGCAGAAGGCAATTGTTAGCAGAGCTTGGCCAGTTTGGAGACCTGTTGGATGAACCCAAAGGCCAAATGCTGTGCCAGAAGGAGAGAAGTTGCTTTGGCCTAACAGATTTTGGAATCTCCTGTGTGGACAGGGTGGGGTCCTTCTCTACCCGCTGCTCTCTGTTCTGCTGGGAACTATTTATCTGAGGAATTTGACAGGGCTGCCCCTTGTGGTGGGAGGGTGAGGGTGGTAATCCTCTGTAACCCCAGAAGCCTGTGGTCCTATAGCCACCCCACAGAGTGGCCCATCGTTCAGAGGGCTGTGCTAAAGCTGGGGTCTCGAGTTGGCCACTCAGTGGCTGAGTGACTTTGGATGATTTACCTAACCACTCTGATGAAAAGAGCCAGCAGTTACTGGTGTTGTACTCTGTGTCTTACCAGTATCTCTCATTTAATGCCTTGTCTGTTGACATGGAGCAGGGGTAGATGCAGGGTGGGGGAGCTGGGAGTCTCATGAGATTGTTACCCCCATTTTACAAAGGTAAAAACTGAGACTCAAGAGAGAGTGATTTACTTTGCAGTGGGGCCCAGCTTCAAACTGGGTATGAGCTTTTAACCACTACCCTGTTGTATATCTGAACCTGTTTTCTCTTTTACAAAATGGGGAAGTGACACCCACCTCTGGGTTGTGAGGGAGATGGATAATGTACCATGTTAGCCCAGGCAGTTGCAGCAGCAGTAGTGTGAGCAGAGGGGCATGTTGTAAGAAAACACCGCCATGGGGTCAACAGGGGGCCTACATGTGAGCTGGGAATGGATGGAAATGGTGCCTTGAATCCTGTCAAGTTCAACCTGATGTTCTCGCCTGGCTTCCCAGGCCCTGTCAGCACAGTCACCCTTAACTGTCAGTATTTCCATTGCCCTAACCTGCCCTCTCGCATCTGGGAAAGTCTGGAAAGTTCCAGGTCTCAGGCCACATGGTCTGGGTTTCACCTGTTTTCCCTTCTTCCCTCCTGGCAAGGAGCCTCAGGTTCTGTGAACCAAGCAGCCTTTCCAAATCTTTATCCTGGAGGAAGCCTCAGTGGGCTAAGGAGGCAGGAGCTGACTGCTGTGACGCCCAGCCTGGGCACTTGGGCACTTGGGCATTTGTGTGCTGCTGGGCAAGTGTGGCTTGAAGAGCCTGTGACATTGAAATCTGAGGCCACTGTAGAGCTGCTTTGTCTTTTGTGGGCTTTTGGTCAGGTGGTGAGGATTCCCGGATTCCTACTCCCTCCACCCACACCCCTACCTGATCAGTATTTCAGAGACCTGACCTCAGCCATCCTTCCGTATTGCCAAGGTCTCAGAGGACTAGAGTAACTCGGCCAGACTAGATCCTAGGCCCAGATCCAGGCAGGGTTGCCCTCTGAGGTGGCTCAGGCCTAGTGTTGGCAGTATGGGTGGTGTCAGAATGATAGACGGAGGTCCCACCCTTCAGTATCCACCCTTCCAGCTGGAGTGTGTTGCTCTATGTGTGAGTGCCATGGCAACAGCTGGGAAGACAGCTCCACCTGACCCGATTTGTGGCTGTTCCTCAGCCTCATCGTGTGTGTGTGTGTGTGTGTGTGTGTGTGTGTGTGTGTGTGTGTGTGTGGCGGGGGAGGGGAGGAGGTTGATGTGGGACTTCCAACTCTGGGTCTGGGCGCTGTTCTTCAGCTCAAGGCTAGCATTCTACCACTTGAGCCACAGCACCACTTCTGGTTTTCTGAGTGGTTTATTGGAGATAAGAGTCTCACAGACTTTCCTTCCTGGGCTGGCTTTGAACCATAATCCTCAGATCTCAGCTTCCTGAGTAGCTAAGATTACAGGTGTGAGCCACCAGTGCGTGTCAGCCTCATCTTTCTGACACCTGTGTACCAAGTCATCTTCACAGCTACCATGTTCTGAGTACCTGTACTTTGTGACAAATACTGTACTGCGTGTTTTACAGATGTTTTCCCTGTTAGCCACTCCCCTCTTCCAGCCATCTGGAGAGGAACTAAGGCCTGAAAGGTGAAGCTACACTCTGCTAGAGGTCCCCACTAAATGGTATTTGAGAAAGTATTACTTTGTTTTGTTTTGTGTCAGTACTACGGCTTGAACTCAGGGCCTGGGCACTGCCTCTTAGTTTTTTTGCTGCCACTTGAGCCATAGCCCTACTTCTTGATATTTGCTGTTAATTGGAGATAAGAATCTCATAGACTTGTTTGTCTGGCTGGCTTCAAATGGTGATCTTCAGGTGTCAGCCTCCTGAGTAGCTAGGATTTATGTCTGAAGCCATTATTTTTTGTTGTTATTTTTGTTTTGTTTTGGTGATGATGGGGGAGGAGCTTGTGCATATTCAATGGGTCTCTGCCCCTTAAACCCTGCTTTTTTTGCTGGCTATTTTAGAGCAGCCTCATGGCCTTCTCTGCATGGGCTGGCTCAGTCTTCAGATCTCAGCCTCCTGAGTAGTTAGGATTATTATACATGTAAGCCACTTTTTTTTTTTGCAAATTCTTTATTGTGATTAAATATACAATTTCAAAAATTTTACAGTATTGTGGGATAGTGATGCTTAGTTAAATTCACAAACACATTCTACCTTTCATGGAGTAAGCCGCTTTTGATTGTAGACTTACTCTATGCCAGTGATTTGCAGGGCACTTCAACTATCATAACTACCTCATGAGCTGAGGTGTCCTCCGGTTGGTGAGAACACTGGGGTTTAGAGAGTTGAGGTGACTGGGCCAGTGTCAGCAAGAGAGTAAGAGATGACTTGAACTTCAGCTCATCCAGCTTTAAAGCCACTCTACCTTGATGACAGTGTTTCAGAAGCCCTTCCTGGCCCGTGTGACACCTTTAGGCCCTTGAAAAGGCTTCTTTCCATGGGTTTGTGGTGCAGGAAAGTCCAGAGCTGGACAGTCTAGAGACAGGACATAAGAAGGTGATGAAGCTAAAGTCTCTGTGTGGATTTGATGCCAGACACAGGCTAGCATTAGGACACAGTGGGGCAATTGCCTCAGTCCTCATGTCTCTCACCAATGCAGGGAGATCTAAATGGCAGCAGAGAAGCTTGGGGTAGGAGTAGTTGTAGAGGTTCAGGCTGAGTCTGATAGTCAAGAAGTAGCCAACCTGCTGAAGGTAGCTTTTGGGCAGGAAGAATCCAAACATCCCAGGACTGTCCTTCTGGCTGGCACTGGTCTTTTGGCTTGTAAGTAGTTGGTAGTGCCAGGAAAGGGGAGTTAGAGGGAAATGCTGACTAAACCTACAGCAAGGAAGAGAGGAATGCCAAAAATACAATGGGTGGGGAAACTGAGGCCTGGGGCAAAGAAGTGACTTGCCAGGGTTGAGTCATTGGATTTCCAAATGATCCAGTCAGGCAGACCCTGGTCTGGCCTTCATTTCTGTCCCTTATGCCTCAGAGGAGGCAGGCTGGGTCCAGAGGAGAGGAAGGGCTCCTCCTGCTCTAGACGTGAGCGCCAGGCAGTCTGAGAAGCAGACTGTGACTTGGAGAGGCCCCTCCCCGGCATTTCTTTGGCAGCTTTGAATCCTTGGTTGGCCTTCAGTGGGGTTTTTATTTGAGCAACCTGTTGAAAGAGCCCTGGCTGCTTAAACCTCAGGCACTGCCTGCTTTCTGTGGCTACGGCCTTGTGCCCACTGGGACAGGAGACCTTGGAGCATGAAGGAAGGCCTTGGGCAAGACAGTCCTGAAGCTGTAGGCCCTGTGCCCAGTCCCAGAGCCTGGGGCCAGGCTGGCTTGACCTTTCCTCATATAGGCCATAGACTTGGTCAGGGCCCTGCCGCCCCTCATTCCCTCACCCATCCTTCTTGGAAAAAGCTGTGCAATGCCATTCAAGTCTACTGTCATGAGCTGCCCTTGTCTGGGTATCTTGGTTCAACTCTGAAGACAGATTGGAGATGAACACCCAGTATCATACCTAGTGAGTGGAGCAGGTGTCTGACGATACAGAGGGATCTCCCAAGATAGGCAAGACATGCTGGACAGAGTCCTCAGGAGGGAAGAGGGGCTGGCAGGCATGGGTCCCTAAGACTGTCTTGGCCTTGTGCTTCTAGAGGTGAGTGGGACCAGATAGCCCTGCTTCCCAGTGCTTGCAACGTGTATGGGACGTATCTGGTAAGTGTCATGGAAACTTGGGGGCTAGGCAGATCTGAAGTAGACATACCTGCCAACGGGTAGACATTTTTTCAGGCATCTGTCCATTCATTTGGCAGGCATTGAATGAGCACCAAGCCGGGCAGGACACAATCCTTGCTCTCATGGAGTCACTGTCTCATTATAGGGCACATTGCTGACAGAAGGAGGACTTCCCTGAAGAAGGAACACTGCATGGGAGCCTTAGGGCTGAGGGGGATTGGAGAAGGTGGGGAAGAGTCCTTGAAGTAGAGGCCCCTAGACAGAATAAGGCACTTGCTTGGAGCTGGTGGGGGGGAGGTTGTCTAGGAAAGGGTTGGAAGGAGGAGGTGAAGGGAGGGCAGGGAATTGTAGTAAATTAAGGTGGAAGGTATCCATGCCAGACTGTTCCTGGCCTTGGGAGTTCTGTGTGGACCAGGGGTACAATGTGATCTGATATGCTGGCTAGGATGATAGTTGTTGGCTGGGAGGTATTGAAGATACAGGAAAGTTTAACCTTCACTCAGTGAGAGACAGTTGGAGTGGGTGGCAGGCAGTGCTGGCCTGGCCTGGGTGGGTAGTGACAGGTATAGGGAGAAGCAGGGACAGACTGGAGAGGGTGACAAGTAGAATGGGCAGGGGAGTTAGAAGGTGTTGGAAGACCAGCGTTTAGAGTGCGCGGTAGCTGAATGTAGCTGGGGGTTTGTTGACCTTTTTTGTTGTTCAGTCGTTGTTGATCATATAAAAATCCAGACTTTTCAGTTTAAGTTGGAAGATCAGACACATTGCTGGCAGCAGTTTGTTTGGCTCAAGAGGCTTTGGCCCAGGGCTCTGCTTGACCCCACTGTGCATCCCTGGGCCCCTGGTATGGTGTTTGTTCCTCATTTTACCTGGGTCAGCCTGGACCCCAGATCTCCTGTGGAAGGCCTTCCATTTGTTGGCACAGGGGCAGAAAGACCTGTGGAAAGTGTCCTTCTGGCAAGTGGGCAAGGCTAGGAGACCTCAGAGGTGAGCCTAGGCACTGAGGCTATGGGACTAGGTCAGCTGGCTCCCATCAAGGTCAGATCAGATTATGCTGCTAGTGGCCTTGATGAGAGAACTGAGTCTGCCCAGCCTGTGCCTGGCTTTTGCATCAACTCCATGGAGCTGGCAGATGCCACCCTGGCGCAGCCCCTGTCATCTCCCTGCCAGCAGCCCTGACCTGAGGTGATCTGGTTCCTTGGAGCCAAGGCTGCTCCCTGAGGCCTGTTTCTTGCTCGGTGTTCCCTCTTGGGAGCTGCTCTAGCGGTAGTGGAGGTGGTTAGCAGCAACCACATGGTAAGTCTGTGGGTGCTGCCTAGCTGGGGGAGGCCTGGAATCGCTTTGAGCCCTGACTGTTTAGTTCTTGGAAGTCCTGACTTGCTTTCTAGAGGCTCTGCCTGAGCATTGGAATGGCTGCTAGTGAGTCTGTGCACAGCCTCAGGAGTCTAGGGATTCTGCATGGATTCAGGGACTACTTAGTAAGCCCTCTTAAATCCATCAGAATCTTAACCAGGGAGCCACTGAAAGGTTTGAAGATAGGGGTAAGACAGATCTGTTTAGCAAGAGACCTTGAGCTAATGTGTGTGTGTATGGTGGGATTGGTTGTCCTCATTACCCACCTCTCTTGACAGGTGCTTTGAATTGCCAGGACACTGGGTCTGATGGGTTGGCTCAGAGCTGCTCAGCCTCTATCTGGCTTTGGTATCCTTGGCTGTAATTAGAAAATCCTTAGTCTTTTTTTGCTCTGAACCTCTCTTGATGCCCCAGGCTTGGAAGACTTTTTTTTTTTTTCTTGCTGGGCCTGGGGCTTGAACTCAGAGCCTGGGCACTGTCCCTGAGCTTCTTTGGCTCAAGGCTAGCATTCTACCACTTGAACCACAGTACCACTTCCATCTTTTTCTGTGTATGTTGTACTGAGGAATTGAACCCAGGGCTTCATGCATGCTAGGCAAGCACTCTTATCACTAAGCCACATTCCCAGCCCCAAGAGTTTTTAAATGTAGGCCCAGAAATGCCCTCACCCTCATCTGATTCTACGTTGCTTGGCAGCCGGCAGCCCTCAGCCTCTGCATCCAGCTTGTTTCAGTACTTGGAGGAAGGGGAGTTCCGGTAGGGACTGTCTCTGCCGGTAGGTTTCTTCTTTGCCCTCCAGAACTGCCATTCACTGCCTGTGTTCTTGGCTATGACCTTCCTTTGCAGCTTTCTTCTTTTTTTTTTTGGGGTCCGGTCATGGGGCCTGAACTCTGGGCCTGGGCACTGTCCCTCAACTCTGTAGCTCAAGGCTAGCGCTCTACCACTTGAGCCACAGCGCCACTTCCGGCTTTTTTCTTTTTGCTTATGTGGTGCTGAGGAATCGAACCCAGGGCCTCATGCATGCAAGGCAAGCGCTCTACCTCTGAGCCATCTTCCCAGCCCCTTTGCAGCTTTCTTAAAGCAAGGCTGCTTGGGCCTGCCTCACAGTGCTCTTGGATGGATGTGGCCAGATAACTACCTGCCAGACATCCACTTGGCTCCTGGTCTATGCTAGTTTGTCCTCCTGTCTCTGGGCTGAGACATGAGGCAGGCCAAGTGTTTGTGCCTCATGGCAGCTGGCACTGCCCTGTAGGCCAGGACTGATGAAATGCTGAGGAGACTTCTTTCCCTGCTCAGGGCCCAGGGTCATCGCAGCGGGGCCTGCATGCTTTCTTGGCCCTGTTGGCTTGGACTGTCCTGGCTGGAACATCTGCACAGCCAGCTCAGGGACAGCTCTGGCAGATGGTAGAGAGCTCTTCACCAAAGTGGAGGCACTGGCAGAACATGGGTGACAGCGCCTGGAGCCCTTGGTATCCCTCATCCCACCTTCCCTCCCCTCCTCCCCGTTTCTCAGCCCAAGCACCATCTCCTCTGGGAAGCCTTTTCTGGCCTTTCCTCCATGTCACCCCTTGGGCCCTCATTACACTGTACTACAGAACATATCCATATGTCTTAACTCCCTCCCCAGACTGGAGCCCTTCCTGGACAGGGACAGCCTCCATGGCTTCTCAGTCCTGGGACTTAAACTGTGGCTTGGCACTGCTCCTGCCTGGGACTTTTCTCCCCTGGCTCTGAACCAGCATGGGTGCTGGTGCCTGCGTGTTGCCTACTGCCAGCTGCGGAGCCCAGCCCCTCCCTGCAGTGCCCAAAGTATCAATCCGTGTCAGGAGCAGCCCTTCACGGCTTACCAGGCAGCTGGGTGCCACCATGGGCTCAGTGATTGCAATTGAGAGGCAGTTGAGGGCCCCAAGGACTGGGTTGGATGGACCCCCATGGCTGGTAGCCAAGCAATAGCAGGCTGGCAAGGGGCAGAGAGAACGAGGCCTGACTCAGGTTCTGCAGTTGGCTCTGTAGTGTTCCCAGATTGCTCTGACTGGGCTTTGCCCCTACAGCATCTTTTCCTCCACCATCAAGTGGAGTTTACTCATCTGGAGTAAAGAGAGCCATACAGCTAGGTCCCTAGCAGCTAAAAAACTGGCAAACTCTGCTGAGAGAGTAGGCGAGCAGCCTGGCACAAGGAGAGCAACAGTCTAGATCCTTCCTATACATGAAACGCCCTCTCCTCCCACTACTTCTGCTCTGTTTGGCCGGACTCTACAGAGATCTGGAAGCAGCATGCTTGTGGCTTGCACTTCCCCCAGTTCCCAGGCACCTTCTGTGTCTGGAACCCTAGTCCTGTCACCAGGATGTGGCTCCCATCCTGCAGGACACCTGTGGCACATGAACCCAGTCAAAGCGTGGCATTGGGGGATGGGTAAGGCAGAGGCAGAATCTGAGCAGGGAAAGGCTGGTGGTCTGGGAGGGAGCTTGAGATAGGGAAGCTCTTGGGAATGGCCTAGACAATAAGCTCTGGGAATGAACCAGAGTTAGATTTGTCATGTTTGTGTGTTAGAACCAGCAAAAGCATGGGCTCGGAAGGTGGCTCAGTGCTAGAGTGCTTGCCTTGTGTGCATGAGGCACCCCATAAGCAAAAAGAAAAAAGCAGGAAGTGGTGCTGTGGCTCAAATGGTAGAGTGCTAGCCTTGAGCTGAAGAGCTGAGGGACAGTGCCCAAGCCCAGAGTTCAGGCATCAGGACCGGACCCCCCCCAAAAAAAAAAAAAAACCAGCAAAAGCAGTCAGTGGTGGACCTACTGCAGATTGTAGAAGAGCAGGTAAGCAGCTAAGGATAGCTTCTTAGTCCTGTCACTGTGAAAGCAAAACTGAGATTGTCACCTTGCATTGTTGAGCACATAGAAGGACAAGTCACACAACAAGCACCATTGAACGATGAAGACCTAAGTCAAGAGTATACAATGAAATTTATATCATGTTCAAAAGCATGCCAGTTGCTGGCCAGTGACTCGCCTCTGTAATCCTAGCTAATCAGGAGGCTGAGAGGAAGCTGAGGATCATCAGGATCGTGGTTTGAAACCAGCCTAGGGTGAAAAGCCCCTGCGGGGCTCTTTTTTTTTTTTCGGTCCGGTCGAGTGTGGGGCCTGAACTCTGGGCCTGGGCGCTGTCCCTCAGCTCTTCAGCTCAAGGCTAGTGCTCTACCACTTGAGCCACAGCGCCACTTCCGGCTTTTTTTCTTATGTGGTGCTGAGGAATCGAACCCAGGGCCTCTGGCATGCAAGGCAAGCGTGCTACCACTGAGCCACCTTATCTCCAATAAACCACCAGAGAACGGGAAGTAGCACTGTGGGTTAAAGTGGTAGAGCACTAGCCTTGAGCAAAAGAGCTCAGGGACAGCACTTAGGCCCTGAGTTAAAACCCCACAACTGACCAAAAAAAAAAAAACTTTCTAGTTCAATTAAGGTAAAGTTATCCCAGCTGGGGTAGAGGTTGTTCTAGAAGGGACTTTTAGGCCTGCAAAGTTCTAGTTTTTTGTTTTGTTTTGGTTTTGCAGGAGTGACTGGTTGCATGGGTGTGTTCTTTTTGAGGATCTAAGAGCTGCCCATTTCTTTTTTTTTTAACTTTCCTTTTTTTTTTTTTTGGTGGGTCATGGGCTTGAATTCTGGGCTTGGGTGCTATCCCTGCACCCTTCAGCTCAAGGTGAGCACTCTATCGCTTGAGCCACAGCACCACTTCCGGTTTTCTGGTGGTTAATTGGAGATAAGAGTCTCATGGACATTTCTGTCTGTACTGGCTTTGAACTGCGATCCTCAGATCTCAGCCTCCTCAGTAGCTAGGATTACAGGCGTGAGCCACCGGTGCCCGGCAGAGCTGCCCATTTCTATGCCCAAACAAGCCTGCCTCACACCTCTTACACCTCTGGAAGGTTCTGGGTGGGCACTAAAACTCTATAAACAAAACAAGACATCTTTTCTGGTGCCTGGAGAAGTTCCTTGGGACTTTTTTGGAGTCTTTGTAATGAGTGTATCTTGTTTACAAGGCAATAGCTCATCTTGGCAATTGCTAGCAGTTTGCTCTAGCTAGGGATTTTCCTTTGTCTCTTGCAAATCACTGCAGGGATTGTTAGGATGTGAGGCTTAGCAGTTCAGAGACTTGGTCGGCTCCTGAACTTGCCAGACAGCTGGGTCTCTGAACTTTGCCTTCATCTTACGAGAAATGGATAGTAAGTCCCACTGTGGTACCTGGATTCAGTGGCTGAACATCTATCATACTCCATCTAGCCTTTGGCTCACAGCATATGTTCAGTAAAGGCTGGAGTGGGGGGCGGGGGTAACAGTCCAGGACAATAGTTGGAAGAAATCTGGAGCTGGGAGCAGAAAGGAAAGGTTCACATTCCTCCCTATCTCCCTTGAGTTGTTTCTCTTCGTTCTTCCTGAGGTTCACCCATTGAAACAATTGTGATTAGTGCTGGACCACTGCCCTGGCCAAGACACTGTGCTCCCTGTCTGGGGCACAAGAGCAGGAGGAAACCATTAGACACAGACATTAAGAGAAGCACTGCCAGTCACTGGTGGCATCACACCTGTAATCCTAGCTACTCAGGAGGTCGAGATCTGAGGATTGTGGTTCAAAGCCAGCCTGGGCAGGAAAGTCCATATGACTCTTTTTTTTTTTTTTTTGGGTCCGGTCATGGGGCCTGAACTCTGGGCCTGGGCGCTGTCCCTCAGCTCTTCAGCTCAAGGCTAGCGCTCTGCCACTTGAGCCACAGCGCCACTTCCGGCTTTTTTCTTTTTGCTTATGTGGTGCTGAGGAATCGAACCCAGGGCCTCAAGCATGCAAGGCAAACGCTCTACCACTGAGCCACCTTCCCAGCCCTCCATATGACTCTTATCTCAAATTAACTACCAGAAAACCAGAAGTGGAGCTGTGGCCCAAAGTGGTAGAGCAGAGCCTTGAGCAGAAAAGCTCAGGGACAGTGCCCAGGCCCTGAGTTCAAGCCCCAGGACTGATAAAAGAAAAAGGAAAAAAATGGGAAAAGTGCTAAGCACAGCATGGGAAGGGAGGGAGCATTACTACTTGTCCTGAATATTCTCTTTGGGGATATAGTGGTGTGTGTGTGTGTGTGTGTGTCCGTCCGTCCGTCCGTCCTGAGGCATGAACTCAGGGCCTAGGTGATGTCCTTGAGCTTCTGTGCTCAAGGCAAGCATTCTACCACTTGACCCACAGCTCCATTTCCAGATTTTTGGTGGTTAATTGGAAATAAGAGTCAGCACCTGGCTCACACCTGTAATCCTAGCTACTCAGGAGGCTGAGATCTGAGGATCAAGGTTCAAAGCCAGCCCGGCAAGAAAGTCCATGAGACTGGTAGAGCACTAGCCTTGAGCTGAAGAGTTGAGGGACAGCCCCCAGGCCCAGAGTTCAAAACCCACGACTGACCAAAAAACAAAAACAAACAACAACAACAAAAGAGTCTCATGAACTTCCTTGCGTTGGTGGGCTTCAAAACTATGATCCTCAGCTCTCAGCCTCTTGAGTAGCTAGGATTACAGATGTGAGCCACCTGCACCCAGCTGGAGATGTATAGAATAACTGATGTGCCTCCTAAGGGCAAAGAACATGTTGACCCTGGGCAGCTGCAGCTCCTAAGGGGTTTGTTTGTTTCAGCTAAGAGGATCACATGATACATCTGGACCTGGTGATGCTAGCCATGTCCATCTTGGGTTTAGACCAAAGCCTGGCCCATTTGGATGTATTCCCATTGTCCTGCTCAGCCCAGCTCACATAGTAAATGCTCAGTAAATACCTATAGAGTTTGTGACAGAGACAAGGATGGGTCTAGAGTTGGTCAGCGAGTCTACAGAGATCCATCAAGTGGCCAGGGAGGAGGTGGATACCAGTGAGTCAAGGCCTCGTGGTCCTGCCTGACCCTGAGCCTTTCATCCTGTGGCTGGAATCTCAGATTGCTGCTGAGGACAGCTGGAAAAACAGGTCTGAGTTGGTGCCAGGCTGTGAGGAAAAGTGACTGCGGCTGAGAAGTCCCTGATTATCTGAGAAGTCCCTGATGATCTTGTGGTCACTTCAGACATGGAGGGAGCCACAGGGAATAGTGTGTTGATCCGTGGGAACACCTGGATTGCAGATCCAGTGATGGCCATAGTCCCTGACCCTTTGGACTCTGTAGAGAACAAGGTGTGACCACACCTGGGAAGCCCTGACCAAGAGCTGGTTCAGGAAGACCTAGGGCTGCCCTTATGGAGCAGGGGTACCAGGACTTTCATTTAATTATCAGGTGCTCACTGAGCACCCAGCTGCTATTCTTGGATGGAAGGTTGTCCTGCCTCCGCTCTGGGAGCCATACTGTCTCTAATACACCTAAGACCCAGGCTGAGGAGAGGGAACCCTGCATGTTAAGGTGGCTGGCATTGCCCTCAGGATGAGCTCAAATAAAGGATAGAGACTCAGAGGACAGGTGACACCATGACCTAGGCCCTGGGGACAGGTATCTCTCCTTTCTCTCTCTCTCTCCTTCCTCTTCTGGTGCATCAAACACCACCCAGGCCTGAGTCAGCCAGGAGCCAACACATTCCTGGCCACCTGCCAGACCTTCTCCCTGGATGTTGTCGCAGCCCAGTTCCGGGCCTGAGGAAATGACCAATCAGGTCTCTGGTCCTCCAGCAAGGAAAGGGGAAGAGGACTAGGTCAGGGGCTTTTCCTGGACCGCCTGCCTTCTGAGGAGAACTTGAGGTTCTTAGATACTTCTGAAAGGCCAGACCCTGCCCTCAATTCAGTGTGGATGCCAACCATGTTTATGCCAGGCCTTGTACAATGCCATGAGATGGACAGTGTGGTGTCAGAGACCCAGAGAGGCCAAATGTCCTTTGGCTGATAGAGGCTGGCCTTGGACCTGTCTCTGCCTCCTCATGCCTTTTGAATGGGCCTGCTGGGAATCTGGGAGGTACAGAAAGGAGAATCCTCTGAACAGAGCCAGCCCCCACCTCTGAGTGCTCAAGTCCTGAGTTCTAGGAGGGGAGGTTGTGACTATATCCATACCTTATGCCTACTGTGTCTTTTTGCTTTGAATTCCTGGGGTCTCTGGCCCAGCGTAGTCCTGGCACAGGGGTTCAGTTTAGGAGCCAGATAGTTGTGTGTTCAGATTATAGATTTCCTGGCTGGAAGTCCTTGGGCAGGTGACTTCCCCACTCTGGGCTTAGGTTCCTAGCCCATGATGGAGGAGGAGGGGTTGGACTGTAGATCTGGGAGGATGAATAGGGAGAGGCTTGGCTTAGTGCCTTAGGTACTTTTGCAGGCTTTGGTCTGGGCTCTGTCACTGAGTTTCTCAGTGCTCTAGCACTTTACCACTTGAGCCACAGCATCACTTCCAGCTTTTTCTGTTTATGTGGTACTGAGGAATTGAACCCAGGGCTGCAAGCACTCTACCACTAAGCCACATTCCCAGCCTTGTCAGTTGTTCAAAGCTGGTGTTCTATTACTTGAGCCACACTTCCATGTCTGGCTTTTTTTTTTTTTTGGGTACAGGGGGTTACAGTTCAAATCAGTTTATAAGTTCAGTATACCTTGTCACCCTTTCCATTGTTCTCAGTAGTTAAGTGAAGTTAAGAGTCTCATGGATTTTTCTGCCTGGGCTGGCTTCCACCTGAAACCCTTAGATCGCAACCTTCTGAGCAGCTGGGATTATAGGTGTGAGCTCTCAGCTTTCAACAGGAAGACAGTGTTGGAGAAGCACCTAGGACATGGGAGGGTACCCTGGAAGCAAGAGTTGGGCTGGGCCACACTAGGTGGTAGGGTTGGACCAACCAGCACTTGTGTTGGAGACAACAATTTGCTCTGGATCCCTTCACCTAAGCAAGAGGGAGTAACCAGATTTAGGGGTGGAGTTTAAAATAGGAAAAAAGAGCACAGGACTCCTAGCATCAGATGAGAATCACATTCATGGATGTTTGTCAAGGGTGTAGCTTGAGCCACCCACATCATCTGGTTCTTGGGCAAAAGGCAGAGCAGGACATTTACTTGTCTATATCTGTAAGCAGGGAAGCTGGCATCAGTCTGCCTTGAATTTTGTGTTTTTTGTTTGTTTTTAGTTGTTTCCTGTGGGGCTTGATCTCAAAGCTCAGGCGCTGTCCCTGAACTCTTTTTGCTCAAGGCTAGTGCTCTACCAAATTAGCCACAGTTTCACTACTGGTTTTTGAGAGGTTAATTGGAGATAAGAGTCTCATAGACTTTTCTGCCTGGGCTGACTTTGAACCATAATCCTCAGATCTCAGCCTCCTGAGTAGCTAGGATTACAGGCATGAGCCACCAGCGCCTGGCTTGACCCTGACACTTTTAACCATAACTCTTTCCCAGCAAGCCTAAATTTCCTGGCCTGCCCCTCACCCCTTGTCTGTCTTAAAGAATTTCCAGAGCCCCAGATGGCTGTCTACTCTGCTTCTTTGGGTCAATGATGCCAACTAGTACTACCAGCCCATGACCAATCCCTGAGCCATTCTTAGGGCTCTCATTGGCAGGAGAGCAGAAAAGGCAGCTTGGAGCTGGTGTGGGTGTGGGTGTGGGTGTGGAGGCGGTGGTGGTTATTGAGCACTCTGGTTTCAGGCACCAAGTGGTTTGGCTTCTGAGAACTTCTTGCTGCCCGTGCTATGGAAGGAGGGGCTTGGCTGGGCCAGAGCTGCTTCCCCTGCACGCGGCCCTGAACTCCTGGCAGGAGCCAGGCACTGCTGGGCTGCCACGTTGGCTCTTCTGGCCCACAGCCCCTGGACAGATGCCTTGGCTGGTCCCTGGGGTGGGCCCCTCCCCAGGCAGCCGCACTCTTCTCTTCAGGGAAGCACTGGCAGATGTTGCCGATTTAAATTATTTCCTTATTAGACTCTTGCTCTCCTGGCCAGGCCTGGCTCTCACCAGCTGGGAACCTAGATTGCATCAGTGAGACTGCTCACGCCTCTAGAAACCTACGCCTTGAGAGTCAGGCCAGGAGTGGGCAGAGCTGAGAAGCAGCAGGCTGGGCAGCAGGTGATGGAGGACTTGAATGACACAACTTTTCTAGTGATTCTTGTCATAGGGGCTGAGCCAAGGGGCTGGGAACTCCCTGGGGTCCCACATAGGCGCTTGGCTCCCTGCACCAGAGTCACCTGGAAGCTGTTTAAAGTACCCTTCCTAGGTCCCTAGCAATGAGTTCTTAAGTTCTCAGTTGGGAGAGATTTGGCACTATCTGGGCCCCCTCCCCCCCCCCCCCCCCCCGCCTCGTGTTGCTACTGGGCCTTGAACTCAGGCCTGTGCTCTGTCCCTTAATTTTCTTTTTACTCTAGGCTCTATCATTTGAACCACAGCTCTCCTTCCAGCTTTTTGGTGGTTAATTGGAGATAAGAATCTCATAGACATTCCTGTCCCTGTTGGCTACAGACCTTGCTCCACAGATCTCATCCTCCTGAGTGGCTGGGATTCCAAGTCTGAGCCATTGGATCCCTGCTGCTTAGTGTGCCATAGTACACAGGACCTTTGTCCTATGGAGTTTGCAGTTCTAGTGGGGACTGTTGGGAATCTGTACTGGGGATCCCACTGTTGGACACGCTTCTGTCTTGCAGGGGGGCCACACCTGCTTTGTGCTTGACATTGAGTACCTGCTCCCTGCCAGGTACTCACAACTGGGGGGTGAAGGGCTGAGGGTGGCCACAGGGTCACCTTGCGGTCACCGGTCTTGTGGGTTCCTTTTCCCTAGCCTTCTGCTCCTTGATGACTACCAGACGGGCATGTACCAACTGTGGAGAGAGCCCCTGAGGGCCCCTGGTAGCTGTGGACAGGAGCTAGCTCCCAAGATAGCAACTGCTTTGTTTCCAAGTGCTGGGGATGTGGCAGCAAGCTGACCTTGGGGTATCACAGAGCCCCAGACTTTGGGGCCACTTTTGCTGGAACTTCCAAACTTCTCTGAGAAGCCAAGGCCTGTGGTTCCCTGCAGCCTGGCTTCCCACCCTCCATCTCTGAGGCCTCTTCAAGAAGTCTTTGATTGATGGGAGCGTGGGAAGGCAGCATCTTCACCATTCCTGCCCTGTTGCCTGCTGTTGCAGCCATTCTCTTTCCTCTAATATGCCAGTGATCCTGATCGCCAGTCACTTCCTGTGTAGTGTCTTCTGTCCCCTGCTCTGCCCAGATTCCTGCAGGAGGTTCACACAGGTGCTCACTCCCAGAGTGAATACCACAGTAAGTCTCTGTAGCATAGAGGGCCAGCTCAGCATGGAAGTCCAGTTCTGGGTGTCTCCACCCTGCTCTGCAGGGCTGCCAGAGGCAGTCAGGTTGCTGGGCTGGCCAACCTGGGGCCAGGAGAGCCTGGGAGATTGGGTGTTCTGAGGACAGCTGCTTGGGGGGCCTCCACTATTTCAGGACAGCTCAGAAATAGCTAAAATCAGCTTCTGTGGTGGCTGTAGTGGGTGGAGGACTCTCCTGCCTTACTGGAATTTGTGTCTAATTGTATATCTTAAAACTAAAAATGAAACTGGTGTCTGTAATTACCTGTCCCCACCAGCGGTGGTAGGGAAAGCACCCTGAAACTTCAGGCTGTGGGACAGCCACTTCCAGCCCTGCTAACAGGTTCCCTGCTCTGCATGTAATGTCCCCGCTTGGGAGTGCTTTGCTTGAGAAATTCCTGAATCAGATAGCTGGGGAGGCTTTCATTCCCTTTTCTCCTTTTAAAATTTAAATGTTGATTATGGGAATAATGCTTGGATTAAAACAAGAGACCCTGGCCTCCCTCACCTGCACTGTGGTCAGACCTGGCTAGCTGCTCCCTTCCTCTGTCCATTGTCCTTTCACCAGTATAAATAAGCCACTTGTCCCTAGAGCCAAAAGCCTGGAGTTCTAGGCCTCCTTGGGTGGGAATGATCTCTGTGCCTTGGTTTTGTCATGTTATTTACTCATCTATCTGGTTTTGGGGATTGAACCCAGGGCCTTGTGCATGTTAAGTTTTTTTTTTTTTTTAAATCATTTTTGTTGCTGCTCTCAAGCCTGGAGTAGCTGGTGGCTCAAGCTTGTAATCCTAGCTACTCAGAAGGTGGAGATCTGAGGATCATGGTTCAAAGCCAGCCTGGGCAGAAAAGTCTATGAGACTCTTATCTCCAGTTAATGTCCAAAAAGCCAGAAGTGGAGCTGTGCCTCAAGTGAGAGAGCTGAGTAGCTAGGATTACAAATGTGAGCCACTCATTCTGTTCAGTCTTGCCCTCCCCCTCCGTTTTTTTTTTTTTTTTTTTTGGCCAGCATCCTTCCCCTATCTCCAGACCTGAGTCTGCCCCTATCTCCAGACCTGAGTCTGTTCATCTCATTGTTCCTGCCCTGGCCTTCCCTGGGCCCTCATTCCACCCTTTTCAGGATGCCCAGCTTCCTCCTTCCAGAGGGTGGACATCTGATGGAGAGTCTGTGCCATCCTGCAGTCCTGGAGGCCACCCCTCACCTGCAGGGCTGTGACACAGGCCCTGAACACAGATGAGCCTGGATAAAGAGACAGCTTTTCAGCCTATAGCTGTGGGACTTTGGGTAGACCTCACAGTATATCTGAGCCTTGATAAACAGCCACTCAGTGTTCAGGCCTTCAGGAAGTGCCTTCTGCTGTGGTGTTTATTTCACCCAAGCAGTGACCCCCTGGGGGTGGGCCAGGGCCTGGCAGTCAGCCTCTTCCCACGGGAGTGGTGACATCTCTCAGTGATTGTTTACAGTCCTATGGAAACAGGAGGGAGGCCCAGCACTGATTCCGATCCTGTGAGCTCTATCACCTTCCGGCAGAGGGAGGGGGTGTGCCTGTCACCTGAGCCTGAGAGGGCTCCACATGGCTTTCTCTGGCCTGACCTGGCAGGACCAGCAGGAACCACAAATGGGCCTCCAGCTTCCTGGCTGGTGTTCCCACGGCTGTCCCTCAAAGTGGGGAGAAAAAGCCTGCAATTCCTTTTCAGCCTGATCCTAATCCCTCTGGGTGTTTTAACACGCCCAGAGCCGCAGCCTCTTCAGGTGTCAGGTCACCAGCAGCTGCTCCCACTCCTAGATGGGGTGGGGCTTCAGCTCTTAACCCTTTCAAGTTCCCACTGGCTACTTGGGAGGCACCTATCTTCTCCTCTGTCCCTTTACTCATCTCCTGGGTGTCTGCTGTTGGCGTCTGTCTAAACTAGGATCCATGATAGCAGGACAGCTGCTGGTATAATAAAACCAAGAGTCCTCACCATGGTGCCTAGCAGGACCTGACCCCTGGCCCTCACTGATGTCTTCTTTCTCCCCCACTGGCCTCCTTACTGTTTTCCCAATTTACTAGGCATCTTTCCATCTCAGGGCCTTTGTACTTAGTGCTCACATCTTTACTGCAGTCCAAGCCTTGCTCTGACATCACTGCCATAAGGGCCAATGCTAGCCACCTGCCTGAATACAGCACCCACCTTCTCAATCCTATACAGCATCCTGCTCTGCATTCTTCATGTATCTAATGCACTGTGCTTTTTTTTTTCAGAGAGGAGGAATATTTCAATTGAGGGGGAAAGAAAAGTATATCATTTAAGACTTTTTGGGGGGTCAGTCTTGGAGCTTGAACTCTGGGCTTGGATGCTGTCCCTCAGCTCTTCAGTTCAAGATGAGCACACTGCCACTTGAGCCACAGCGCCACTTCTGGTTTTCTGGTGGTTTATTGGAGATAAGAGTCTCATGGAGCTAGGTGCTGGTAGCTCTCAACTGTAATCTTAGCCACTCAGGAGGCTGAGATCTGAGGATCGCAGTTCAAAACCAACCTGGGCAGGAAAGGTGGTAAAACTCTTTATCTCCAATAAATCACTGGAAAACCAGAAGTGGCGCTGTGGCTCAAGCACTAGCCTTGAGCTGAAGAGCTCAGGGACAGTGCCAGGCCCAGAGTTCAAGCCCCACAACCAACCAAAAAAAAAAAAAAAAATCTCACGGACTTTCCTGCCTGGGCTGGCTTTGAACTACGATTCTTAGATCTCAGCCTCCTGAGTAGCTAGGGCTACAGGCATGAGCTACCAACACCCTGCAATTTTTTTTTTTTTTTTTTTGCCAGTCCTGTGGCTTGAACTTCAGGGCCTAGGCACTGTCCCTGAGCTTCTTTTGCTTAAGGCTAGCACTCTACCACTTGAGAGACAGCACCACTTGTGGCTTTTTCTGGTATGTGGTACTGAGGAATCGAGCCCCAGGGCTTCATGCATGCTAGGCAAGCACTCTACCACTAAGCCATATTCCCAGCCCATAGTTGAAGATATTGAGTTTGTGTTTTTGAAGTTCTGGAGATTGAACCCACAGCCTTGTCCATGCTAGGCAAGTATTTATTGTACCACTGAACTACAACCCTTAGCCAACAGGTGATGGTTTCCAACATTCACATGGCTATGAATCCGTCAGTAGTCATTTGTGGAACATTTTCATCACCTCACAAACCACACATCCAGTAGCTGTCACTCCCCATTTCCCCAACTCCCCAGCCTCTGGCCACCACCAGTCTACTTCCTGCCTCTGTGGGTTTGCCTGTTCTGGGCTTTTCCTAATAATGCAATCATTACTGCGTGGTTCCTTGTGTCTGGCTTCTTACCCTTAGCCATCCATATGTTGAAGGTTAGCCCATGTTATATTATAAGTGCTTTATTTCTTCTCTATCCTGTGATTAGACCAAGCATTACTTTCCATTTCCCAATTGATGGACATTCGGGTTACTTTCACGTTTAGCTGTTGGGAATAATGCTGTAGTGCATGTTTACATACAAGTGTTTTGTGAATGTAAGTTTCCTTACTGTTGGGTGTGTACATAGGAGAATTGCTAGTTCACTTGGTAACTCTTCATTAACCTTTTGAGAATTGCAAGGTCCCAAACACACGATGCCTCGAGTCCATAGCAGGGCACTGCTGGCCCCAGGCCCTATGGGTTCCAGCTGCCAGGCTTTCCTGGGCTCTGTGCCAGCCAGCTGAGATGATAGGTGAACAATGTGGCTATGAAGGTGGACATCCTACCTTTGGGGTGCTTTGTCTGATACTAGGGATGCAATTGGAGCCTTGGTGCCATCATCTGTAGTACAGGGGATAGCATAAACCCACGGCCCAAGGTAGCTATGAGAGAAAAGCATTCTGGTGGTCAGGAGATGCCTGGCTGTGGATGACCTTCACCCTTAGGCCCCAATCTGGTAGGTAACCTGTGCTCCAGTCACGCAGGGTGGAGAGAGGTCACTTCCTCAGCTGTCCATTTGGCTGGCTGGATAGGTGGGATGAGCTTCGATGCTGTCTCACACCGCCCCCGCCCTTCCGTGGCCACCCCTTCCTGAGCTCTAATTCTGCCAGGGTTGGGGGCAGGGACTGCTGCTGCGCTGCAGAGCTCAGCTTCCCTTGTCACGAGCTGCTGCTGCTTCCGTCCCCGGATCCCCCCGAACCCCAAAGTAGCTAGGTGTGACTTAGATGAGCTGTGTCCATCATTCTAAGGCACAGTGGCCTCGCTGAGGGAGATTCCAATTCCTTCACAGTGTCGGCACACAGGAAGCACTGCAGAGGGGTAGATGCTATGATTACTGTTGTTGGTGTTATTACTGGTGGTGAGAAGACACCCCAGTCTGGCAGAACCCAGCTGAAGGCCCAGCTAGCTCAGCACTTGACTGGCTGGTGATCTGGGAAGTTACCTGGCTTCCATGTCTTGTCTGAATAGTCCCACCTGAGCAGACTGATGTGAGTTAAGGCCACATGTCATGGCAGGAGCCAGCCAAGGTCAAGGTGGTGGAGGAGGTACAAGCTGGTCAGCGGACTGGCTCCCTGGAGGGCGGCTGCCCAGCCTGACCTCACTAATGGCTGCTCTACGTTTTCTTCCCTTTTCACTGAGTGCTTTTTGTGTTTCTGCAGCAAATATACTAGCACATTCTTGGGAAGATAGTGGCTTTATTTTGGCAATATTGAGATTTAAACTCAGGGCCTACAGTGCCCCCTGGGCAGAGGTGCTGCCGTTTGTCCCTTTACCATGCGAATACAATACCCTCAAGCCCCATTTTGCCTTACTTATTTCTCGGTTGGTCTTAGGTTTTACTTGGTGCTGAATTCTGCCTACCTATACTTTCTCCTACTTACACTTCCTCCTATACTTCCCAAGTAGCTGGGTTTACAAGAGTGAGCTACCTACTATCCCAGGTTAATTTCACTTTGTATCACAAAAAACTGTCCGTGTCTCTGATCCCCTATGCTCTCCTGTCCCGTCTTGGTCTCTGCAGGGAGGAGGTTCAGGAGAACTGTGTGCGGTGGCGGAAGAGGTTCACCTTTGTGTGTAAGATGAGTGCCAACCCAGCTACAGGCCTGCTGGACCCCTGTATCTTCCGTGTGTCCGTGCGCAAGGTGAGGCCAAGCCCCTAGGGCAAGAGGAGCACGGGCTGGTGGTGTGACGGTTTTAGACTACTCCCCGGACGTGTCCCCTCTAATAGAAAATGTGGGGACTTGCTCTGCCCCTTGTTCTCTCTTGGGGCTTAGATTTGGGGGGTTACCCAAGGAAACAGTCCCTTAGTCATTCCTGATGCTTGTGTTTCCCTCCTCACACAGGAGCTGAAAGGCGGGAAGGCTTATTCCAAGGTAAGAGGGTCCGTGTGAAGGGATGGTAGGATGGGGTGCATGGCAGGAGACAGTCCTAGAAAAGTTGCCAGGACTTCCAACCCCCATTCGGCCCCAGACTGAAGACCCTGAGCCCTATGTGAGGTATATTGTTTTGAGAGGTTTTCTTTATTCATAGTCTTCGTACTTAATATAAAGACAGTATTTGCTTACTGCTATACAAACAGTATGAGAACTCACAAAGGAGAGACCATATTTCTGTCTCCCTTCTTCTTTGCCTCTCTCAGGACCTCATCATTGGATTTGTTAAGATCTTTCTGACCAGGCACTGGTGGCTCATGCCTGTAATCCTAGCAACTCCGGAGGCTTAGATCTGAGGATTATGGTTTTTTTTTAATTTAATTTAATTTTATTTGTGAACATACTGTACAGAGGAGTTACAATTACATGGGCAGGATAATGCGTACATTTCTTACCAAGCATTGCAGCCTCCTCCTCCTTTGTTTACCCTTCACATCCTGAGGATTATGGTTTGAAGCCAGCCCTGACATGTAAAACTGACACTCTTATCTTTAACCACCAAAAAGCTGGAAGTAGAGCTATGGCTCAAGTGGTAGAGCTCCAAAGCTAAGGGGTAGCACCCAGGCCCTTAGTTTAAGCCACAGTATCAGCACAACAAAATAAAGAGATTGAGAAGGAGGAGGGGGGGGGGAGAAAAGGGATTTTACCCAGGGCCTTGTACATGCTAAACAAGGTGCTCTAACACTAAGCTATAACCACCTAACCTTTTGAAGAAAAAATAATCTATCATACCTACAGAGTAGTGAGTAAAATCATGCATGTCATTCAGAGCCCCTTCCATGCATACTTGTGTGCCCACAAGTAACATGATTTTAAAAATTGATGGACAGATGCTACAACTGTAGCTGTTTATTTACTCAACACATTGTAGGCATCTTTTGATGTCATCGTAGTCTTCTGTGTGTTTTTGATGGCAGCAGCACCCCAGTGCGTGGCTGCTGACTGTTGACGCAGCCACTTCCTGATGTTGGACATGTGGGTTTTCCATAGGTTTTCCCAGCCTCTATGGACAACTCAGCACTTTAGAGTTGAGCTTCATCTATGGGACAAGTGGGAAAGATGGTTTGAATAAGCTGGCGCTGCCCTCAGTCTGTCTTCTCTGTGAGAAGTCTTGGGAGGCTAGCCCAGCAGCGTGGGGGTGGGGGTGGGGGGTGAGTACAGGCCTTCTCCTCATCTCTCACCCATTGGGAAGACCTGAGGGGAGGGGCTAAGCACCTCTCCCTTGCCAGAACTTTGGAACACCATGGACTTCTATATACCCTGCCCTGGTCTGCGTGCCCTCTGAAGCAGAGGGCAGGGTGGCAGGCTAGCTGTAGAGGGTTAGAGTTTCTCCGCCTGTTGATTGATGGGTGTGGGAACCTCTGCACATAGCCAGGAGCATCTTCGTGGACGTGATAGCAGCAGAGCATCTCAGCATGAGCCTGGGCCCTATCCCTGCTGTTCTCTGGGAGGGCCTGGCACCTATCAGTCCTGATTTCAGTCCTGTCTCTGTGTGTGGCTGGTGGATTACTTCCCCTTCCTGAACTTTGTATCCTCGTCTGGAAAATGGGGTCTTTCTGTGAGTCAGTGGGTCTGGGATCCCTTGCTTCTGGAGCCTGTGTCTCTAAACACAGCAGTTAGAGACTTGTATACAGCCAGTGCTGGGTTGCATGTCCTTGATTTGTTTGCTAGTCTGTGAAGTCCCCACGCCTGGTCCCTCCTCTCTTCAACCTCCCCTTTGGTCAGGCCAAGTTGGCTCCATCTGGCTCTTGGTCTTCTTCCTATGTTCCTGTCATTTCCTTCCTTGTCCCTCACTTCTGACTTGGACTCAGGATCAGAGGAGCAACCTCAGTTCCTAAGGGCCAGTCCAGATCCTGGAACCTGAGCATCACTCCCTTGCCCCATGATCTGCCAGGGAATGTCCACTTTCAGAGGTTCCTTTCCTGGGCCCCCGTGGGGTTGTGCATCCCCCCAGCCCACCACTGAGTTCCCATGGGCCTTGCCTCGTCTTCTGCCTGCTCTCCTGGCAGCTCCCGACAGCACGGCCTTGTTTCCCAAGGAACAATGTGTCTGTGTCACAGACAACAATGTCCTTTCATCTCCGGCACGCTGGCCCCTGTGCACATTGGGACTCAGCACAAAAGGTGCTTTGTGTGACTCAGGGATGTGAGCGTCTTGCTTTGCCACATTGGAGCCTCTGACCCAGGGACTCTGTCCTTGGGTCTTGGTTATGCAACAGTCAGTCAGGACTGTGGGGTGGGCCAATCCTGTCTGCCCTCCCTTCCCCCTCCCTGCCAAGTTAACCCTTGGGCGTCTGTCTGTCATACCACGCCCACACTCCATGCAGCCTCCCACATGCTCCTCTTTCCCTCCTAGCTGGGCTTTGCTGACTTGAACCTGGCTGAGTTTGCTGGCTCAGGCTCCACTGTGCGCTGCTGCCTGTTGGAGGGCTATGACACAAAGAACACTCGTCAGGACAACTCCATCCTCAAGGTACCCAGACCCTGCTGCCTCTACCACCCCGAGGGAAGGGGACAAACCCAGCTTCTCATTAGAATCACCTGGAGGGTTGTTAAAATACAGATTCTCAGCCAGTGAGCCAGTGGCTCACATTTATAATTCTGGCTACTTGGGAGGCTGAGAATGAGAGGATGGTGGTTCAAGGCCAGGGTAGGCAGAAAAGTCCCTGAGACTCCATCTCAGTGAAGGGAAGCTGGATGCGATGGCATGTGCCTTGGAGTGCCTATCATCCCAGCAACTAAGGAAAACCTAAAATAGGTGATGGTTCAGGGGTATGCCTGGGGAAGGAAGTAAGATCCTATTTTTAAAATAGCTCACGGGGCTGGGAAAGTGGCTCAGTGGCAGAGCACTTGCCTTGCATGCCTGAGGCCCTGGGTTCGATTCCTCAGCACCACATAAGCAAAAACAAAAAAGCTGGAAGTGGCACTGTGGCTCAAGTGGTAGAGCACTAGCCTTGAGCTGAAGAGCTGAGAGACAGCGCCCAGGCCCAGAGTTCAAGCCCCATGACTGGACCCTCCTCCCCCCCCCAAAAAAAAAAATAGCTCACATAAGGGCTAGAGGTAAGGCTTAGCAGCAATGGAGCATCTGTCTATCGAGCCCAAGGCCCTAAGTTAAATCCCTACTGCCAAAAAATAAAAGTACAAGTTTTCACATGAACAGGTATTGAGTGTCACTAGGAAGATATGGTTGCTGGGGTCAGCATTTTACTTGTATCCATATTTGGGGGTGCTGAGTGCTTTCTGTTTCCCACCTCATGAACCCAACAACAGCTCTCCCATGGGTCCTGGTGTCTGTCTGTCTCAGGTTTACATCAAAAGGGAGTAGAGATGCAGAAGTTCCATCATTTGTCCAGGGTCACAGCAGATCTAGTCTATGATCCCATCTTTTGACTCCACAACTCAAGTCTTAACCCTAACCTGTGTCCCTGTGACCTGAGGCAGCCTGGTTCTGTGGATATCCAAGAGCTAAAGAGCTGATGTCCTAGACTTGTGTGCACCATTCCAGAGCCAGGCAGGGTGAGCAGCTCTCAAGCAACTGCCTGTTTGGCTTTTTGGTTTTTTAGTTTTCTTTTTTTTTTTTTTGGGGGGGGGTCCAGTCGTGGGGCCTGAACTCTGGGCCTGGGCGCTGTCCCTCAGCTCTTCAGCTCAAGGCCAGTGCTCTACCATTTGAGCCACAGTGCCACTTCTGGCTTTTTTCTTTTTGCTTATGTGGTGCTGAGGAATCGAACCCAGGGCCTCATGCATACGAGGCAAGTGCTCTACCACTAAGCCACCTTCCCAGCCCCCTGTATGGCTTTTTGGGAACAGAGGTATCTGGATGTCTGCTGCTCACAGTCTTCTCTTCCTCCTACTCCATTCCCTTCCACCTGACTGAGAAAACAGGTGTGATGCCACCTCCAGTGCTGACTCAGTGGTAGCCAGCTGTGGCTGCAGAGCTGGATACAGGTGGTAGACAGTGACCACGAAGGCATCAAAATAGATCTAGGTTACTGGATGTGGTAGTGCGTACCTGCAATCACAGCACCTTGGAGGTTAGGCAAGAAGATCATGAGTTCCCAACTAGCCTAGGCTACCTAGTTTAAAAAAAAAAAAAAGAGGAGGTCCAAACTGATAGAAGCTGGACATTTTAACCCCCCCTCACCCCATGGGAGAATAGTCAAGGGGATCCAGAGGCCAGATGACCTCAGGTTCAAGTCCAGCTCCCCACACACTGTTGGCAGGGTCTTAGGCAGTCACTTCTCCTCTTGGAGTCTTGGTTTGCTAGTCTACAACTTACTTTGTAGCCAAGTAAAATGATGTACGAAAAGCATGGGACTCAAGCACTGCTTTCCCAGCCTATCACTCCATCTCAGCCTGGATTTGGGGACCCAATCATTGCCACATTGAAGCCATTGCCAGAGTCTCTGCCCAAGTGTGCTCTACCCCTTGGGCCATAGCTCCACTTCTGTGTGTGCTAAGTTCCTAATTGGTTTTGTATTTTTACTTTATTCATTGAACTTTCACCAGCCCCTACTGGTAAAAGTCTCTCATGGAGGACCCTGTGAGTGCTCCCTGTTCCCACTCTGGGAGCACTGGGAGCCCTACTCCCCCTCCTGCCTGCCATGATGGGCCCTTTAAGTACCCCTATCTGCACGTGGTATGCTGGGAGTCTTCTACCCTTCCCACCCCTCTGAGTCTTTGCCCCTCACACACACCTGGGTCTTGCTGTGAGTGGGGCTGAATGGCCCCCACCCTGAGGAGCTTACAGTCTTGGTTGTGATTTGAAATCATGCCCTGTGCTGGGCCCCAGCTGAGTGAGCCTCATCTCACTGGGTCTCCCCTCACTCCCAGGCAGGCCGCAGCACCCATTCTATCCTCCATGTAGGAAATGGGCTCGGTGTGGTCAGCTCAGGGAGCAGTCAGGACTGGAGTCCTATCCCTTCCCTTGTGAGGCAGAGCCAGGAGGCTGCTGGGCAGCCATGCCTGGGTGTAGTGCTAGTGGCTGGGGCTGATCTCTTCCCTTTACCCATAGGTTACCATTGGTATGTTCCTGCTTTCTGGAGACCCCTGTTTTAAGACGTGAGTACTGGCTAGGCCCCAGGGGGTGATGGGAGCTTCATCCTGGGCTTTTGATGGGTGGGTGTGGGTGTGAGGTAGGGGGAAGGGCAGGAGACCTCCTTCCTTCAGGCTCTGGGGTTCCCATCTTCATCTGAGACGGCGCACCCTAGTCACGCCTATTTGTTTTCCCAAGGCCACCATCCACTGCCAAGTCTATCTCCATCTCGGGCCAGGACTCCTCCCTGCAGCTGACATGTAAAGGTGGCGGGACCAGCAGTGGTGGCAGCGGCAGCACCAATTCCCTGACAGGGTCCCGGCCCCCCAAGGCCCGGCCCACCATCCTAGGCTCAGGTATTGTCCCCACCCTCCTGCCCCTCCTCTGCCAGTGATCTCAGCTCTTAGCTGGCCAGGGAAGATGCTTACGAAGAGGAGGGCAGAGGACAATAGTATTTATGACTGCTTACACTGCCATTGGCCCACCTGGTCTGAGCACCCAGTGTGCTGACCTAGGGTTCCAGCAGCTCCTGGCACTGAGACTGGAGCAGTCTCCCTATCCTTTTGGCCCCACAGCCCAGTAGGACAAGCAGGCACTAACAGAACTATAAGTCCTGAGCATCTCCACCTACAGAGACAGTGCTGGGGAGAGACGCCTGAAGGCAGGCTCTGACTGGCAGTGGCATGTGAACTGCAGTCTAGGGTATGAGTGGTGGTACCAGGAAGAGGGTCCTCCCATCTGATCCTGGCTGGCCATGGTGCAGGTTCCAGCCTCCCTTGGGAAATGAGGCTGGTGGCAGTAACTGCCTCCCAGCTTGTTTTAGGGATTAACTGCCTGGTGCATTATGTTGTTGGTATTACTGATGTTGTGAAAATGAAAAGGAACCCAGACCCCTGACGAAACTGTGGCTATAAGGAAAGGAAGGTGCTACAGCAAGAGGAGACTCTTGTCTGCTCTCAGCTGTTTGCTGCCCCCCCAACTCAGGTCTGTTTCTGTGTGGGGTAAAGCAGAGCCCCCTAAGGGATGAACTTTGGCCCTGAACACCCTTTGTGGAGTGAACTCAAAGCTGGGAGGCAGACAGTCCCCGAGGTGATTAGTGAGCAAGGCAGCACATGTAACCTGCTTTGTGCTAAGTAATTAGAAGGAGGCACAGGCCTCTCTGGGTAGTTTGGCCCCTGTGGTCTGGTTACGGTAAGGGACCATCAGGCCTCCGACTGAGCTTTTCCCCAGGCCCAGCTTTCCTGTTGAACCAGCCAGGTGAAGCCTACAGCAGCAAGCCAGTTTCTGCCTGTCTCCACCTGGGGCCATGAGTTTAGCCCTGGTACTGGCACCAAAACCAAAAAAGAACAAGCAAAAAAACCCCAAACCCTGGTTTTGTGGGGGTAGTGGGGAACATGCATAGGCCTGGGCTGCTACCTCTGGAGGAGGAGATGGATGAGTCCTTCCTTCCTCTTGGAAGACGAGGAGATGGTGGAGATGGATGGGGGGACCGGTCACAGAGCCCTGCCTCAGTCCCACCAGGTTCCCTTATGTCTCTAGCTGGGGACAATCAAGGAAGTTTGTCTTAGCTGGGCCCCAGTGGCTCATGCCTATAATCCTAGCTACTTAGGAGGCTGAGATTTGGGAATAGAGGTTCAAAGCCATCCTAAACAAGAAAGTTGGTTTTAAAACAGCCCAGGACAGGGTTATTGACCTGTGTCCCTTTGGGCCTTGGCCTAATCCTCTGTTCTATCTTGTGCACTCCAAAGACCCAAGTTTATTCCAGCCTCAAGGCCTTTGCAAATGCTATTTTCTCTGTCTGGAGGGCCCTGTCTCTGATACCTTCTCTGACTCCTTCCATCCTCCATATCCTGAGAATCACAGTAGTAGACCAGTCTCCTGCAGATTAGGTCTGGCTGTCATGTGTTCTGTCCCTCCTCAGCCCCACTGACCAGGGCTGGGGTGTAGTGCTGCTGAGCACTCCTCCTTGCTGGCCTGCAGCAGGTTCTCTGTGCAAGGAGGCCCCTAGCAGATGTGCATGGAATGTGGGACCAGGGTGATCAGGGCTGTAGTGACACAGAATGAGCGGTGGCTGGGGATGGGTGGTTGCTTACTCCTCTGGATTTCAGTCTTACTATCTGTTCAGTGCCCCCTAGTGGGGGCTCTGAGAGAATGGCTGAGGGTGAGGTAAAACTCCATGTAACCTTGTCCCCTGTGTCCTCCAGGGCTGCCAGAAGAACCAGACCAGGGCCTGTCCAGCCCCGAGGAAGTATTCCACTCTGGCCACTCCCGTAACTCCAGCTATGCCAGCCAGCAGTCCAAGATCTCCGGTGAGTGGCCTGCCCCTGTCCCTGTGGCTTCCCTAACCATCCATAACCCTGGACCCCTTGTAATGCCCCCTCCCATGTTCTCCAACCCACAGGCTACAGCACTGAGCACTCACGCTCCTCCAGCCTGTCAGACTTGACACACCGCCGGAACACGTCCACTAGCAGCAGTGCCTCAGGTGGTCTCAGCATGGCTGTGGAGGTCCCAGAAGGCAGTGAACGGGAGCACCGCCCCCCTGAGAAGCCCCCGAGGCCACCCCGCCCCCTGCATTTGTCAGAACGCTCGTTTCGGTGAGTACCACTGGTCCCCTCTGCTGATTCTCTTGGGACACAGGGACATTAGGGCCACCACCTCAGGGTATCAGATGGTCAGAAGTCTATCAATGATGGGCATAAAGGATGCAGCTGGGGTTAGGGATGTCACTCGTGTAATGTTTTATGGGACTGTGCATCAGCCAGGGCATGCGTGATCTGTGGGCTCAGCAGATCTGGAGGTTGAGCTTTGGATGCACTTTGTACATGCTGTGTGGCTTTGAGCAGGCTGTTTCACCTCTTCTGTGCCCCATGTCCTTAGCTATCAGACCATGTGAACAGCAGCCCCTGCACTGAGGGAAGTGGGGAGGTTAAGCAAAATGAAGCGTGGGATGCACAGAGCACACTCGGAAGCGCTGGAGGTGCAGGGATGGTTTCTTGTCATTTTGTGGCTGTGCCCATTGCTGCCCTGGCTAGCATGACTCTGCCCCTCTCTGACCCAGGAGAAAGAAGGACTCCGTGGAGAGCCACCCAACCTGGGTAGACGACACTCGGATCGATGCAGATGACATTGTGGAGAAGATCATGCAGAGCCAGGACTTTACAGATGGCAGTAACACTGAAGGTGAGCTGCCCACCCTGAGCCTCCCGGGGGGCTGTGCTGTCTCCTAGCCACCTGGGGCATGATGCTGTCTGCTCTGCCCACTCAGCTTCCATCCTCCCTTCTGTCCCTACAGACAGCAACCTCCGGCTGTTTGTGAGTCGTGATGGCTCCACCACACTGAGTGGAATTCAACTGGCCAACAGGTAGGGATCAAAGACCAGGCAAGGGGTGGCCAGGTGGCAGGGGCAAAGTGGTGACAAGCAGTCTTTAGGTGCCACTTCTTGTCACAACAGAAAGGAGGCAGGCACAGGAGAAACATTATTATAAGGTTTATTAGAGGAGCCATATCTCCCCGGGAGAGACCTGCATGTCTGGCAGCATGGGAAACTCCCGCCTCCCCGGAAAACCTTGTAAGGAGTGCTGGTGACCAGGTTGGTGCACAGGGTCACCTGGGAAAGTGCCTGGCACAGGGTTCAGTATATAGCAACGGCTTAATAACTTTCCTTGTCCTTCCTCCTGAGTCTGGGAACCCCTGAAAGGACGCATTGGTTTACTGAACCAATATTTACTGAGCACCAGTTAAACTCAGCACGAAGCTAGGGGCCAGAGCACAACCAGGAACAATAATCATTTGTGCAGAAGTGACCTTTGTAGATGAGGGAGTGACAAGGTTAAACTTCTGCTAGAACTCTGTAGTCTACCCTCTGTTCTCACAGACTTTCATTCAGAGCAAGTTATTGCGTGCCTGGCTCCCCACACCTTTTTACTCACTGAGAAAGCTTGCAAACCAGCTAATGAGGAAAGAGAGACAGACAGACTGACTGACTGACTTCCTGCACAGCCCAGCACTGACCAGGTGGGGAAGTATCCATGTCTGGATACCCAGCCCAGCCCTGGTCATGGGACTTGCTCTCCTGTGCTGATCTGCTGACCCCTGCTGGCGTAGGCTTGAAATTATAGTCATTGTCTCCCACTGGGCTTGTAGAAGAGGATCAAGTAGAAAAAAACACAGGGGCTTCTTTGTGCTTTCTCCTTACAAGCCCCCTCAGAATATGAAGAAAGTTTGGCTCAAGAGGTAAGGGGAAGCCAGTCTGGTCAGCAGCAAGATTATAGCAGGGCAGCATGTTGTGCCTTGAATGTCTGTGGGTAGGTCTCACTCAAGCAGGGAGATGAGATCAGACTACCTAACTTTCAACTGACCCAATCCCTCTGGGCCTCAGTTTCTTCATCTGTTAAACAGGGCAGAGCATCCTGGTTTGACAGGGTTACGATCAGAACAGGATCTATATAAGCTGCTGATGTCCTGAAAAGGCTCTGGCCTATCGTGTGCCAGCTCTGTATGCTCTTACAGACTCTGATATAACTTTGAAACTGTCTTCAGATCTCAGCCTCCTGACTAGCAAGGATAGCAGGCAAGATGCACCAAGTACCTAGCTTGAGCCTTGGTTTTAGCGCTTATGTAGAACAGGGCTGGTTCATAGTGACTGCTGATGAACTAACCCGGAAGCCTGGCTGGAGGGAGGTGGGCAGTGCTCAGTTACAGAACATTGAAAGGCCAAGCTGACTTATTTCTCCCCTGCAGGGTCTCCTCTGGAGTCTACGAGCCAGTCGTGATTGAAAGCCATTGAGGAGGCAGCTGTCGAGACTGGAGAAGGTTCCAGACCCGCATCATCCCAGGAGGGGCCTCCCTTCAGTCCCATGCCACATCTCATCCGTGCCTCGTCCATGTCCTTTCTCCCACACCTGCCCTCAAAGCATCATTCCATTGTCTTGCTGCCCACCAGAGACCTTTGTGGCCCGCAGGGCAGGCACCACTGTGAATATTCGCCTCAGAACCACTAGAAGGCAGGGCAGGTGGGCTTTGCTGTCAAGGCCAGTACCACCCCTCTGGAGATCCGCTTAGCCTTGGCCAAGGATGTATAATTGCTCTTCCCACATAGGGGTGCTTGTGGTCATGGGCCCTGTCCCTTGGATCCTGCTCACTGCAGGAGCACCTGGCTAACAGGGCCTTGTTCCAGTGCCCCCTTGCCCTTAGGGGGAAGGTTAGGCCACCCCCTGAATCCTTCCCACCCATTATCCTCTGCTTGTTGCTTCAGTATCCCTTTCCTGTGTCCTGGGGGACCTGCTGGTGGGCCTCCCCTGGGAGCCAAGACCTCAAACCCCACCCACACTCCTGATTAAGACCCCCATGTCCCCTAAGGAATGTTCTGCTGCCCTGGCAGCCCGCACTTTGCACATGCTTGTCCCCAGCACAGCCTCCCCGGCCCTCACCTGACCCCTTCCCCCCCCCCTCCTGGCCCCTTCCAAAGGTACTGCCTGCAGTGCAGGCAGGCTGGCCCAGGAGCTGGCAGCCCGGCTGGCTCGGAGCCCTGCCTCCATTCTCCAGTCCAGCACAGGCCAGAGCCTAGAAAGATGGAGCATCACGGTGCCCTCTGCCCAGGGCTGGGTCCTGAGCAGCTGGCTTTCCTACAGGACAGAGCCTGGCGGGGCTGAGCGAACAAAATTTCCTTCCTCCAACCTCAGGTCAACGGGCTGGAGTTGGGGCCAGTGCTGTGCTGGAGATGTGGTGGGCTGAGACGGGCCATAGCTGGCTTCTTGCCTGCCACACAAGCCTCAGCCCCTGTCTTTAAGCATCGCCCACTTTGGGGCAGGAGGTCCTCCCAGTGGGAGCAGTCGCTTGCCCAGAGCCCTCCCCAAGGCCTCCTCGGCACTTTCTTCACTACTCCTCAAAACCCACTTGAAGTAGGGCCTGGCTGGCAGCCAACCCTGAACAAACCCCGCGCCTTTGAGTTTCACTCATTTATAAACCCAGCAGGCTGGGTTTGGGGTTTTCATTTGTTTCTTCTCTCTCTCTCTCTCTCTGTCTCTGTCTCTCTGTCTCTGTCTGTCTGTCTCTGTCTGTCTGTCTGTCTCTCTCTCTCTCTCTCTCTCTCTCCCTCTGTTTCATATTTCCTCCTCCCCCATCCAAGGGAGGTGCTTCTGTTCCCATTCTACCTGCAGGCTGGGTTCCAGCAGGGCTGGAGATGAAGGGGACAGGATACTGGTTCTTTGTGGATGGGGAGCAGGTATCCTCCCCAGGCTGGGAGGGGTCCAGTCCCCAGCTGGCAAGGGCTGGGAATCTTGGTCATGGAACTCCCTGGTATTGGGACCAGAGCATTTCTAGGGGTTTTGTTATTGCCATCATTATAATTACCCAATCATGCTTTTGGAACATGAATGTTAGGAGGTAGGGCTGAGCGTGGCTCTGGCTGGATGAGCTCTGATCCACTGAGAGTCTGTCTCTGCTGGGCAGATACCAAATGCTTTAAAGGGAAGCTGGCTGCACTAGCCCCAGATTCATTGATCGCCCTAGAAGATGGGAGAGCACCACCCTTCCATGTCCATGGCTTTCCCTCAACTTAGGGGGGCATTGCATTCAGGGTATAATTTGGGTTTGAGTCAAAGTTCTGGGATTTTAGGCACAAAGCTTTGGGAGTGCCAGGGAGATTCTTGAACCAGGAACCCCAGCCCTACCCAGCCAAGGTGTAATCTGGAGTCACCCTAGAAGAAGACAGAGCCTGCCACATCCTCCCATGCCAGGCCCTTGGGCCAGGATAACTAGGTTGATAATTTGGCCATAACCAAATGAACACTGGCCGGAGCCAGAGGCCGGCAACTCTGGCCTCCTCGTGTGGAAACTTCAATCTGAGGCCCCTTGAGCCCAGTGATTCTTGCAGGTGCCCACAGCGCTGGAGACTTCAGATTCTATATAGAGATAGGATATATTAGAGATATTTTTGGAAAGGAATTGGTCTATGCAATGCCAGTTTGGAATCTTCTTGAAAGACAGTTTAATGTTTCTACTAGGAGATATAAAGAAAAATAAAGATCTACAATATTTTTAGTTTTTTTTTTCTGGATTCCCCACACGCACCTGGTCACACTGCATGATCTGTCAGGATACAGAATATCTATTTTCCTCTCTATTGATGCAGTAGGTGGGGGGGGTTGTCACATTTTTATGATCTCCCTCCCATCTTAACAATGTTGCCCTCACTGCACCCCAATATGGTGGGCTGTGTTTTGCATCTCTGTTCCAGCTTATTGTAGAAAATAATGTTGTAAGGGGGAAAATCAGCCTAGCTACAGTGTCTTGGTTTTGGGGCGGGGGTGGCAATTAAATGTTGTGCTTTTTGTTAATTTTGTTGCTTCTTAAAAAAATTCTTATTTGGCATGGTGGAGTCCAGCAGATGGGGAACACGTGAAAGACATGGGTTAGGTGGACTTTAAGAGGCTTGCATGGGGGCAAATAGCTGCCGCCTTCTGCTCTCTTAAGCTTCTGGCAGGCCTTGTGTGCAGGCTCAACCTGAGCCCTTCAAAGTCACAGAGTAGCTTAGTGGTGGAGCCAGGTTCTGGGAAAGGCTAATTGTGCCCAGGCTTCTGGGAGCTTTGAAGTGACAAGGAGCTTTCATACCAAGACCCTGGTCCCCAATCTACCAGAAAGCAAAATTGCCCCCACTCTGTCTCCAGGGTAATCTTTTGCACCTATGAAGTTGGGTATCACTCGCCTTATTTATACACCCCTCTGGGAAGGGAAAGTTAGCTAGGGAAAAGAATGGGGCTATAGTCCAAAAGAGTTGGTCTACCAGCCTTGGGATGACAACTACTATAGTCAGTGATGGGTCCCAGAAGATGACTGATGGCACAGAGCATCCCATTCCTGGCTTAGGCCTCCCCGTTCCCCCTAACCTCAAGCAGAAGGCAGGCCCAGGGCCTCCACAGAACTCCACAGGAAGCACTGAGACTTCAGATGATCTAGCATTCCAGGATCTAAACAGTTATCAAAACTTAAAGCTGGCTGCAATCCTAGCTACTCAGAAGGCTATCAGAGAAAGTTATGTAAGACATCTGTCAGCAAAAAAAGCTGAAGTAAAGCCTCACTTCAAGTGGTGGACAACTAGCTTTAAGCCCCAAACTGCAAAGACGGCACCTAGGCCCTGAGTTCCCAGGACTGGGAAGCTCATTCTAGGTGTTGGGTGTACAATTCGTGACCCTACTCTCAGCGAGCTCACAGGTGAAGCAGACCCAAGGAAATGAGCTAATAAGCCAGTCAGGACAGGGATACACTTGGATTTGGGGCACAGAGGAAGGAGCCTCTGCTGCCACCTGCAAAGACAGCTTGAGGAAGGAGAGTGGCATCTGGTGATGGACAAGGACCCCCCTGCTCTGGGGGAGGGAGGATGGCGTTTCAGGGACTGAGCTAGAGGCAAAGCATCAGAGGTGCTCTGGCCCAGCCTCAGCTTGTTCTCAAGAAAGGGCTTACGAAACTCGGGAGGAATCAACCCGAAATCTGGGATACCCAAGGCCTTGGAGGCTGGCAGAGAAATTTCCAAGCTAACCCAATGATGGTGAGGGCGTGCCTCCCTCTCTGCCAATCAAAATCTATTCATCCCTGCGGGGTCGGGCCAGACCCTCCTCTCCAGATCCGGGGTCTCGAGACCTGGAAGTAGGGAGCCCTAAATCACAGTATGGGCTTTACCACCCACTTAGATTATGGTGTACCCTTTTTCTACCTCACTGCCCATCTCTCTGGCTTAGGGACTATGGGATGTGTTGGGACGTTACCATCGGGTGAGCGGGCATGACAGGACTGTGGCCAGGAAGGCCGGGCAATTTGGGTTCCCAGATCGGCTCCATTACCTGGGGAGATACGGTAAACAAACCGCCCCCAGATGTCATTGAAAACTATATTTCCCGACATGCAAAGGGAGGCAGTGACTTCAGGTCTCGGACTACAACTCCCGGCGTGCTCTTTGATCCAGAGCAGGAAGGAGCCGGAACCGGATGTGCCTCGTCGCTCCTGTGGCGGAGCGTCGGGGAAATGGTGAGCTTGTCGTCCGGGTGCCGCCCAGGTTGGGAAGATTTTAGCGGGTAGGACGGGACGGCTGGGGCTCAGACTCCAGGGTTGCTCTCCCTCGGTTTCCTGGGTAGGTGAAAACGCCGAGGCCCGGCACACAGCCTGGAGATTGGTGCCAAGTCTGCCCCTCTGTACAGCTTTTGAATGGATGGGAAGTTTAGCGCCAAAACTGGCGGCGTCGCCCCCTTTCGGCAGTGCCCCCCAAAGAGTCACTTGTCAGCTGAGCCTTCCCTCTCCTCCAGGCCACCGGGACAGACCAGGTGGTGGGACTGGGCCTCGTCGCCGTTAGCCTGCTCATCTTCACCTACTACACCGTCTGGGTGATTCTCTTGGTACGTGTCTGCACCTCCCGCGCTCACCTTCCCCACCTCTGGATCTCGTAGCCGCCCCCCAAAAAGCATTTAATCCAAGCACTGTGCGGGTGCTTCACCTGCTTTATCTGAGAAGGATGCTGGTGGCCCCAGCGAATTATAGACGAGGAAATAGGCGCAAGGAGAAGGATCTAGCCCAAAGTCGCATTCTGCTACACTGTGAAGCCCTGTTCAAAGTTACTCTGCCTTCTGGTGAGTCAGCTGGCTCCTGGGCATGGTGAACACCAGGACTTAATGAGTACCTTTAAGACTTAAAAAAAAATTTTTTTTCTTCCGATGTGGGAAAATTTGTTAGTTGCTGCTTAAGAAGTGCAATATAGCAGGGCACCTGTAATCTTAGCTGCTTAGGAGGTTGAGATCTGAGGATTCTGGTTTGAAGCTAGTCTAGGCAGGAAAGTCTGTAAGACTTTTTTTTTTGGCAGTCCTGAGACTTGACCTCTGGGCCTAGGCTCTGTCCCTGAGCTTCTTTTGCTCAAGGCTGGCACTCTACCACTTGAGCCACAGTGCTAGTTCTAGCTTGCTTTTTCTGTGTATGTGGTACTGAGGATTCAAATCCAGGGCTTCATGCATTCGAGGCAAGCACTCTACCATTAATCCACATTCTCAGCCCCCATAAGATTATTATTATTATTATTATTATTGTGGGTCATGGGGCTTGAACTCTGGGCCTGGGCGCTGTCCCTGAGCTCTTCAGCTCAAAGCAAGCACTCTACCACTTGAGCCACAGTGCCACTTCCCTCCATAAGACTTTTATCTCCAATTAAGCATTTTTAAAAAAAAGCTGGAACTGGAGCTGTGATGAAAGTGGTCGAGTGCTAGCCCTGAGCAACAGAGCTCAGGGACAGTGCCCAGGCCCTAAGTTCACGCCCCAGGACCAGCAAAAAAGTGCAGTATAAGCCAGCACTGGTGGGTCATGCTTATACTACTAGCTACTGAGGAGACTGAGATCTGAAAATTGTAGTTCAAAATCAGCTCAGAATCAGCCCAGGCAAGAAACTCTGTGAGACTCTTATCTCCAATTAACCACCAAAAAGGCCAGTAGAGGTGTATCTCAAGTGGTAGAGTGGCAGCCTTGAGAGATAAAGCTAAGGGACAGCACCGAGACCCCAGTACTGGCACAAAAGAGAAGACCCAAGAGCCCAGGCTGGGAATCCCTAGAGGGATCCTCATAGAGTCTTTGCTGGCCTAAGGTACTCAGATCCTCATCATCAAGTAAATACCCAGGAAGCAATTTTATTTTTTATTAATTCTAGTCCTGGAGCTTGAACTTAGGGCCTGAGCACTGTCCCTGACCTTCTTTATGCTCAAGGCTACACTCTACCATTTGAGCCACAGTGCCACTTCTGGCTTTTTCTGTTTATGTGGTACTGAGGAATCGAACCCAGGGCTTCATGCATGCCAGGCAAGCACTCTACCACTGAGCCACATTGCCAGTCCAACAATTATTTTTTTAAATGAAGAAAGGAAAGGAAGAAATGGTACTGACCCACCACATCTCCCCTCAAAATAAAAGCTATCATTTTAAAGAAAAACAGATGCCTTTCTAGTATTCTCAACATAGCTCCGTGGATGGAGGAGGTGAGCTTGGGACTGGGCAAGTACTCTGGTAAGCAGTACTCACTAGAGCTCTGCCCCCCATGCCAGCCCTTCATCGACAGCCAGCATGTCATCCACAAATACTTCCTGCCCCGAGCCTATGCGGTTGTCATCCCGCTGGCTGCCGGCCTCCTGCTACTCCTGTTTGTGGGTAAGTTTTCTCTTCTCCCAGCACCCATTGCTGCTTCTCTGATCATGGCTGTCTTGAGGCCTTGGGCAGGGCGGTGGAGGGCTCATTTCTGGGCAGGTTTCTGACACTCCTGCACAGCTACTTGAGGCTCATCACTACCAACTCTCCCAGGGGTTTTCCTGCTCCTCCTTCAAAGCCACAAGTCAACAACCTCTCTGGTCTCCTCAGGGCCAAAGACTCTAATGTCTCGCATATTCCCATCCCTAATCACTTCCTAGGCTACTGTTATACAAGCCCACCTGGACTCATAGTTCCTTTATTTTTCATGACTGGAGACTGTGTCTTTGTTGTTAGTGTTCTCAGTACCTGAACAGACTTAGACTATTCCAGGGGAATAGTTTGGATGAATCAACCAGCAGATAGCTGTGTGATAGGAAGAGAGGTAGGGGAGGTGGTTAACAGGTAGACCTCATTCATGGATCTGAAATACCAACAGCATCTTGCCTGATGGAGGCACTCCTTTGGTGATTGTTGGATCAATGTAGGTGGATGAGGAGGTAGAGCCTGAAAGGTGGTTGGGCAAGCACAGGACCTAGCATGTGGGCCATTCTGCCACACCCCTCCCCCAATTACCTCCTAGCCTCCCCCACCCCTCCAGAAAGATCTGAGTGCAGATCTTTCATGGCCTGACTGCTCTGTATTCTAGGACTGTTCATCACCTACGTGATGCTGAAGAACCAGAAGACCAAGAAGGCCCAGTAAGGGGTGGGCAGGGTTGAGGCTGCTGGCTCCTCTGCATTCCCTCCAAGCCAGGGACCAAGGGTTGCAGCCTGCAGGACATCTGGGCATGGTGGCCTCATCCTGGCTGCCCCACAGCCATCTCCAGAGAGCTGCTTAGGAGCCAGCCTCTGACAGACTGGGGCCCCCTCTCCCACTCACCATTCCAGAAACCAGGAGAGAGGAGGACTGGAAGCTGCCCACTTAACTGCTTCTGTCTCAGCCTGAACCATGATGGTCCTGACCTCTCTGTCAGACTCCTTGTCACCTTTTCCTCTGGGCTCTGCCTTCCTGCCCAGTTTCCCTCCTGTCTCATGCTGATGATGGACTTCGCAGGTTCTGGGACTGCACATGACCTCTCCTTTCCTCCTGCATGTCCTCCCCTCCACCAAGTCAGTTCTTCCGGGTCTGACACAGCTCAGGTCCCACAAGGACCTCTGGACCTGGAAAGCCCTAGGAAAGGACTGACAGACCCCAGGACCATAGGACCACGCCAGTCCCCTCAGCCCCAGGCCTGTTTGGAAGAAGAATAAATGTTGATCATGTGTTTGACTCTGTCATTTGTGAATGAGGAGCTGTGCTGTAAGGGGCAGAGCTGACCCTTCCTTGGACTCAGATCAGAAGGCTCTGGTTATTCAGTGACTCAAATGCCTCTTCTGCACTGTCCCTCTTTTGGACATGGAATAAGGCAGGAACTAGGACAGATGTGGTTCTAGCTGGGTAGCACTCAACATTGGGGTTCAGCAAAAGTCTAGGCACACATCTGCCATACCTTCCCTATGGTGCCTTGGCCAAGGTAGACCCCCTTAGGGACCCTCTGGTCATTCCCCTAAAAGCTTAAGCCCATTGTTTGTTTACCCAGCTTAGTGGAGTCCTGAGCTGCCTGAGTCAAAGACCCCTTCTGTGTTCTGGTGGGGTGAGACAGTGCAGGCTCCAGCCCTTGCTAGGCCCCCTGTGGGCAGCAGCTCTTCCAGTGTTCCAGTGCCTATAGGAATCTTCTGTCCTCCAACGGTGGGTGTTCACTCAGCTGCCCACTGGGCGTTGGGTGCCTCCCTTAGCCTCCATTGCTATAATAGGAGTGTCTTGCGAATGTTCTCCCCTCCCCCGCCTCTGGCTGCCTCTTCCCAGTATTCCCCAAGTGTGCTCCCAGCCCCACTTCCAGGACTCTTTGTCAACCTGGAAATTCCCTCCAGGACCCTCCTCCCTCTCTTTGGCCCCTTTCATGATTTCCTTCCCCTCCCCCACTCCCTCCCAGGCTGCACTGAATCTCTGGCCCCATCACTCCAAGGAAGATGACCCACTCAGCATGCAGAAAAGGCCTTTAAATCTGATCCAGTCCTGATCCTCGGCCCCATCTGGCTGTGACATCCCCCAAGTGCATCTCAGATACTCTTGGTGTCTCTGATGACTGGTCACCTGCTTGATGTCATCTACTATGAAATACTGGGCTCTGAGGACTGTCTGTGGCCTCTCTCCACATCCTCCCCTGCTGATCTCATGATACTGTGGGGAGGAGGGCATAGATGGAGCTCTGTAAGATGACAAGAAGGAACGAGGCAGAGGGGAGTCTGGGGGTAAAATACTTTAGACAGGGCACAGCAAATGAAAACGCCTGCAGGTGAGACTTCGGTGGCTGGCTCGGTGTTATAGGGAGGAAGAATGATGGGAGTTGGGTCTGGTGTAGGACAGACAGCCTGGGGCCACGGAGAAGAGTTTTTGTCCCGTTGCAGTAGGAAGCCACTTGAGGCTTAAAGCAGGAGAGTGACATCATCTGATTCATTCTTTTAAAAGATCATGCTGGCAGCTGTGTTCCTCCTGCTCCCTCATTACCGAGCCTCCCCAGTGGAGGTGCCAAATATAGGTTTTGAATGAATGAATGGATGCCTGACTTCCTGTGCGACCTGGCGGTAGTCACTTCTTTCTCTGGACCTTAGTTTCTTCACAGGCAAAGACAAGAGTCAGTGGGCATTTCATGCCTGAATAGGTGGGCGGGGCAGGACTTCGTTTACCCTAGAGGCCCCAAAACCTGCACCTCACTCCCGGGGGAAATTGAGGGGAGAGTCGACCATCCGTTTCCAGGACCCCCAGCCAAGGCCGGCAGCCCCACCCCACCGGGACCTGGGTCCAAAGGATGCTGCAGCCGCGGGGGCGGGACCCGCCGGCGGTCACCAGCGCCCCTCCCGCGCGGATAGGGCGCGGTAATCATCTCTGCCTCGTGATTGGTCCGTCCCGAGGCAGGGGCGGGGCCTGGTGCCTGCAGCGGGGCAGCCGGGACGCAGCTCAAGCCCAGGAAGCTGCTGAAGGGGGGCCATGGCCGGGCCAAGCCCCGGGCCTCACAAGGTATGTGCGGACTTGAGGGGGAACAGGAGGGAGAAGGGTTGGTGGGCGGCAACTGGGCCTCCCCTCCGCCAGCGGCGCGGACACGCCCCCATGCCAGCCAGGGAGGGGCCCTGCCTGGGTGAGGACCAGGACACGCCCCGCTTGGGGCGCAGGTATGAAGAGGGGGTGTGATCTGGCGGGTAACCCCCGCCAGGTCTGTCTCAGTGTCCTTCTGGGATAAATGATCATGAAAGCTCTTTCATAGGGTTGCTAAGGAGCTCGAGCTCTCGGCCAGTTTGGGGGCGCATGGGGGGGCGCCCAGTTAGTAATGAAACGAATGGTATGACCTCAGCGTCATGCTGACCCTCCACGCTGGCCGGGAGAAGTCGGTACAGACCCGGGGGCAGAGTTCACCGCATCCCCTGGCTTCACAGCTGCTGCTCTCATGACCCGTGCACAGATTCCAAACTCAACAGGAAGAGTTAATACCAGTCACCAAGGGGCCTGGGTTGGTTGACCCAGGTGATGTACCCACTAGAGTTGTGCATGGAGAGAACGGGTCAATCCCAGCTGGGTTTGACTGCAGAACGCAGGCTCTGCCTACATTTTATTTAGATGCTGATTCTGAGCCAGGTGAGTGAGCCTGGTGAGGAACCCTGCCTTATCGCTGAAGAGACCCAGGCAGAGCCAGGTGAAGGGAAAGGTCATGGGTAGTGGAAATGGGACTCGGATTTGGTTGCGTCTTTCCCCTTCTGAGATGCTACCACATGCTCTTTGCCTTCCTGTGCCTCTTCCTCCTAGATCCTGGCCCCCTCTCCTGAGGCTGGACACAGAACAGCCACCTCCAGCCGCCGTGGCTTCCTGTGGCGCCTACGGGACAAGCAGTGTCGCCTGGGCCTGTTTGAGATTGACCCGGGACATGAGCTGCACAGGTTGACATGTATGATGCAGGCAGGACTGTGGGCTGCCACACAGGTCTCCATCGACCACCCACCCACGGTGAGTGGTCACCTCATCTTGCACACCCCCAAAACACTGAGGGCAAGACCTAGCCGATGGTCTGTCTTGCTAATAAAGCTACACTGGGACCAGAGAAGGGCACTTCAGAGGAAGAAGGCAGGGACTTGTGCAGGGATGGGATGGTGGGCGCTTCCAGGTTGGCAACTGGAATGTTCTGGATGTTGGCTGTGTGAGGAACCCCCTTACTGAATTGGTTGCTGTGTGATTTGTAATTTGTCGTGGACTTTGCCTCAGTATCCCCATCTGTATAACTGGTGGGGGGATTATATTTCTTGGTTTCTGAGGCCCTCTCAGCTCTTCCAGAGTGTATGGTTAAGGGACCCCACCCCCACTAGGCCAGCCCAGCCCATTCTCCCTGGAGCTCAAGCTAGGGCCCTGCTAGCTCAGCAGAAAGGGTCACCCAGCTGCCAGCTCAGCAGCAGAGCAGGCGGGTGAGCATATATGTTGTTTCTGTGTGTGCCCATGTGCCTAGTCTGACCACATCCTACAGGATGGGCAGGAGGACCAGGGAGAGTACAAGATCCAGGGGGAGTCCTCTAAACCATAACCTAACCTCATCACCTGCTAAAAATCTCCTATGGCTCCAGCCTGGCCTGGCCACCCTGCAAGGGACAGCAGTCCAGTCCATCCATGTTCTGTCCTCTGCCCTGGCTGCAGACACTGCGACCCCTTTTCTTGCTGGTAGCCACCAGTGCTGTTTGCATTGTCATGAGCACCCTTGAGGGTTCAGCTCAGAAGTCATCTCCTCCAGGCAGCCTCTCTGATCTGGCCCTAGCCTGCATCAGGTGATCATTTGGCTTCTGTGCTATCTCCATGTACTGGGATGGAATTGGCTTCATGTGTTTGAGGATACATGCTCAACTTGAACTCAAGACTTTGGTGCTGGGGACCCAGTGGTAAATGAGACACATCTAGACCCTGCCTCCCGTCATTCTTCTTCCTCCAACCCTGGGCAATGTGGCAGCCCATTGCAGGCACACTCAGGGACGTCATGGGTTCTGTTTTGCTGAAGGACCCAAATGGAGGCTGGGGTGCAGGTACAGGACACTTAAAGATCCTCAGGTGGGCGGCGGGAGGCCTTGACTTTCCTTGAGACCCTCTACCTATCTCTGCAGGGCTCACCCACCCAGGAGGATTTCTCTGAAGTCATGACCCAGGTTCATGAGGAGGTAGGAAGCCCGAGACGGGTGGAAGGGGCCCGTAATGGCCTTTGTTCCCCTTGTCCGAGTTTCCTGACTGCATGGTGGGTAACGTAGCCCCTGAGGCCTTTGGAGGAAGGGTGACGCTCCTGTACCAAGGCCACCTGCACATGGACCGGCACAGACCCCCTTGGGGCCGCTTTCCCCCCTGCAGGGCTTCGAGCTGGGCACCCTGGCCGGCCCGGCCTTCGCGCGGCTGCGGCGCTCCCTGGGCCTGGTGGAGGAGGACTACCAGGCTGCGCTGGGCCCCGGTGGCCCCTACCTCCAGTTCCTCAGCACCTCTAAGAGCAAGGCCAGCTTCTTTCTGTCGTGAGCTGGCGGCGGGGGTGGGGCGGGAGGCGGGGTGGCGGGGATGCGGGGCGGCGGGACAGCGGGGTTGCGGGGATGCGGGGATGCGGGGCGGCGGGGATGCGGGGATGCGGGGCGGCGGGGATGCGGGGCGCGCTCTTTGAGACTCACGGGCGGCCCAGGTTCTCAGGGACGCGGTGGGAGCCGCTCCAGCCAGCTTGGGGGGAACCTTGTGCTTCCGCCCCGCAGCCACGACCAGCGCTTCTTCCTGAAGACCCAGCAGCGCCAGGAGGTACAGGTGCTGCTCGCCCACCTGCCCCGCTACGTACAGCACCTGGAGCGGCACCCGCACTCTCTGCTCGCCCGGTTGCTGGGTACCGGGGGCCGGGGGCGGGGCCTGCGTGGCAAAGTAGCCGGAGAGGGCGGGCGCGTGGGCGGGGCCAGGAGAAACCGGCTGTGATTGGACATTCCGGGGGGCGGGGCCGAGACCTCTGAGCTGTGTGGCTGGGCATCTTGACCTAAACTGAGGAAAAGTCGTGTGGGCGGGGCCTTGAGGGATGGGCTGAGGGGGAGGAGCCGTTCTTGAGCGGGCAGGGACCTGGTTCTGGGGTTGCAGACTCTGGGGTGCTCACCTGACGCCCTGTCCCCTTTCCAGGAGTGCACAGTCTGCGGGTGGCCCAGGGAAAGAAGGTGGGTGAGGTAGAGGCAGGTGACTGGGCGGAGGGGTGTCCGGAGGGGAGACCCTGACTTCCCTCATTCCCCACCCCGCCTCAGAAGTACTTCATCATCATGCAGAGCGTCTTCTACCCCACCGGCCGCATCTCTGAGAGGTGAGTCCCCTCACACCCCCCTAACAGAGCCTTGACCCCCTACCACTACCGGCCACGTGGTACAGAAAGGAGAAGGGAACAGCGTGCTGGAGGCTCACACCTGTCATCCTAGCTACTCCGGAGGCTGAGATCTGAGGATCATAGTTGGAAGCCAGCCTGGGCAAGAGGATCCATGAGTGTGTGTGTGTGTGTGTGTGTGTGTGTGTGTGTGTGTGTGTTCTGGAGCTTAAACTCAGGGCCTGGGCACTGGCCCCGAACTTCTTTTGCTCAAGGCTTGCACTTTACCACTTGAGCCACAGCACTGCTTTTGGCCTTTTCTGTTTATCAGGTACCGAGGAACTGAACCCAGGGCTTCATGCATGCTAAGGAAGTACTCCACCACTAAGCCACATTCCCAGCCCCCTCCCTGAGCTTTTTTGCCCAAGTTTGGATCTCTACCATTTGAACCACAACTCCATTTCCTGCTTTTTGGTAGTTAATTTGAGATAAGAATCACAGACTTAGTGGTGCTGTGGCTCAAGCGGTAGAGCGCTCGCCTTGAGCTGAAGAGTACAGGAATAGTGCCCAAGCCCAGAGTTCAAGCCCCATGAACAAAAAAAAAAAAAAGCTGAGCGCTGGTGGCTCATGCCTGTAATCCTAGCTACTCAGGAGGCTGAGATCTGAGGATCGCAGTTCAAAGCCAGCCCGGGCAGGAGAGATCGTGAGACTCCTATCTCCAATAAACCACCAGAAAACAGGAAGTGGCGCTGTGGCTCAAGTGGTAGAGCGCTCGCCTTGAGCTGAAGAGCTGAGGGACAGCACCCTGTCTGGGCTGTCTTTGAACTGGAATCCTCAGATCTCAGGACTCCTGAGTAGCTAGGATTTACAGGTAACAACCACCTGGTGCCCAGCTTGCCCATGAGACTCTTAGCTACAATAAACTACTCACAAAAAACTGGAAATGGAGGTGTGGTTCAAGTAGTAGAGCACTAGCTTTGAGTAAAAAAGCTCAGGGGCAGTGTCCAGGCCTTGAGTTCAAGCCTTAGAACTGGAGCACCATGCATGCATGCATGCACACATGACACACACACACACACACACACACACACACACACACGGCCAGCATCTCTTGAGTAACTCAAACCTACCTCCATTGAGCTGTAGGTGTTTTTTCGCGTCTGTGCTGGTAGTGAGTCTTGAACTCAGGGACTGGGTGTTGTCAAAGCTCTACCACTCAAGCCTCACCTCTACTTCTGGCTTTTTACATTAATTGGAAATAAGTCTCAATCTGCCTGTAAACCATGACCCTCAGATCTCAGTCTCCTGAGTAGCTAGGATTTACAGGCATAAGCAACCTGGACCTGGCATAATCTTAAAAAAAAAAAAATCTTCTTTACATCAAGAAGGACCCTGAGCTGGGCAGGTCACGCCTGTAATTCTAGCTACTCAGAAGGCTGAGATCTGCGGATCAAGGTTTGAATCCAGCCAGCCAGCCAGGAAAATCATGAGACTCTTATATATATAATTTACTTGAGTGGCTCAAGGGGTAGAGTGCTAGTCTTGAGAGAAATAAAAAAGCTCAGGAACAGTGCATAGGCCCTGAATTAAGGCCCCAGGATCAATACTCCCCCTGACACCAAAAAGAAGAAGGAAGAGGAAGAGCACCCTGAGGGGTGGCTGTTGTCACCATCATATTTTTTTATTCTTTCTCCTTCCTTTTTTCCTTTTTCCTTCCTTCTTTCACACTCTCTCTCTCCTTCCTTCCTTCCTCCTCCTCACCTTCCTTTTCCTCTTCTTCCTCTCTTCTTCTTCTTCTTCTTCTTCTTCTTCTCCTCCTCCTTCTCCTCCTCCTCCTTCTTCTTCTTCCTTTCTCTCTCTCTTTCTCTCTCTCTCTCTCCATATAGACAGGGTCTCCTCACGTAGCCAAGGCTCACCTTGAACACAACCTGGCTTCCTGACTACACCTTCATAGTTCTAGGATTACAGACAGACACCAGCATACCTAACTAACCAGCTTCATTTTCTAGCTGAGAAACTGGAAGGCCAAGATTGGGCAGCCAGTAGGATCAAGGATTCAAAGCCAACCTCTCTTAACTGCATCCAACCTTGTCTCTGACCCAGGTTCTCTATTAGCAATTTCCCCAGGCCCAGCTGTTTCCTTCTGGTCCCAAGTGGAAATATTTGTGTCCAGGATACAATGTGTTGGGAGACACACCGGCAGGGCTTGCATGTGGGCTGTGCTTCTGAAGACCTGTGTGTGAATTCTGCCTTTGTGTGTTTGTGTGTGACAATATTGGGGCTTGAACTCAGGGCTAACTTTTTTGCTTACAGCTGTTGCTCTGCTACTTGAGCCACATTCCCATTTATGGCTTTTCGCTAGTAGAGGTAAGAGTCTCTTGGATTTGTTTGCTCAGGCAGGTTTTGAACCTTGATCATCCTGAGTGTCGAGAATTATAGGTGTGAGCCACCAGCACTGGGTTTTGCTCTGGTTTTCACTTACAGTGTGACACAAGCAAGTCAGAGGAAATCTCTACGGTTGTTTCTTCATCTTTCATCAGGGACACAGACCAGGCAGGCTGCGGGGTGGAATGCCATGTATTGGCATATACTTGAGCAGTCAGCCAGCGACTGTTTCCAATGAATATCTTGTGAGGGTCACCAGCTGGCCTTCTCCTCCCACCCCCTAGGTATGACATCAAGGGCTGCGAGGTGAGCCGCTGGGTGGAGCCCGCCCCTGAGGGAAGCCCTCTTGTTCTCGTGCTGAAGGACCTCAACTTTCAGGGCAAGACCATCAACCTGGGTGAGCCACAGAGTAGTTCCTGGCTTCCTCTTCCTCCATTCAGGGTGGAGTTGGGAAGGGGACCCTGGCACTTCTCTCTTCCCAAATCCTCTAAGACCAGATTCAGAGCTGGACAAATCCAGCTACTCAGGAGGCTGAGATCTAGAGGTCATGTTTTGAAGCCAGTCTGCACAGACAAATCTGAGACTCTCATTTCTGATTAAGCAGAAAAAAATAAAACTGGAACTAGAGCTGTGGCTCAAGGGCTAGCCTTGAGCAAAAGAGCTAAGGGACAGAGTGGAGGCCCTGAGCTCAAACCCCAATATCAGCACATTCACACACACACACACACACACACACACACACACGCACACACACACGAGAGCCTGGATTCTGAAATCAGATGGGGTTAAAATCCTGGCTTCAGACGAGTAACTGGGTGACTGACATAAACTGTAGCTGAGTTTTCGTTTGTGAAGTGGGTTGGATAATGATTCCTGCCCTCCTAGGGCAGGAGCAAGTGGAGCCCTGAGGCTGGCACGTTGCTGAGAGCTTGGGCGGGTGCTGCAGGGTCCCAGAGGAGCTGGCTGCTCCGCCAGATAGAACTGGACACCACCTTCCTGCGGGAGCTCAATGTTCTGGACTACAGCCTCCTGATGGCCTTCCAGCATCTCCATGATGATGAGCGGGGCCAGGGCAGCAGCCTCATCTTCTGCACGGCTAGGTGAGCACCCTGTCCCCAGGGCAGTGGCAAGAATGGCTGTGTGAAGACAAGCCAGTGGGATGTGGGATATAATCCAGGCAAAGGCTGGCAAGGGCAGTGTGTGGGGCATGTATGTGGGGGCTGTACAGGGTGGAGGACTGGAGAAACTGGTTGGTAGAGGCAAAAGGGAACAGATGAGCCACAGAGCAGGGAACAGAACTGACCAAGTACAGTGGTACACGGGCATGGTGGCTGACTTATAGAATCTGCCCATTTTTTAGCAGAGAGTGTGGAGCTTTGGAAGGTTTTGGAGCAGCAGAACAAACTGTTTGATTTCTGCCATAGAAAGAGTTCTTGAGCCAGGCAAAAGTGGCTCACACTTGTAATCATAGCAAACCAGGAGAATGAGATCTGAAGGTCACAATTCAAAGCCAGCCTGGGCAAGAAAGGCCATAAGACTCTTAACACCAATAACCCTCCCCGCTTATCTTCTCCCTCGCCCCCCGCAGAGAAGTGGAGCTGTGGCTCAAGTGGTAATACACCAGCCTTGAGTGAAAAGTCTCAGGAACAGTGTCCAGGCTCTGAGTTCAAGCCCCAGAACCACCCACCCACACAAACGCATAGCAGTTTTATGTCACCCACACTGTACCTCTCCGTGGGGACTGGCTGCATTCCTGTGGCTGGTGACTGCATGCTGGGCAGTACAGCTTGAGACCATTGGGGCCTCCAATGTATCTGGTGCCCCAGACCAGAGCACACAGAGGTATGGGAACAGGCTGGGGCTTCCTGGCAGAGGCAGCCCTCTCACCCTCCTTCTGGCCCACATGCAGATCTATGCACGGGGTGCAGAGCCCTGAAGATCCGGGAGCCCAGAACCGTCGGCTGCTGCCTGATTCCCCCAATGCCCTCCACATCCTGGATGGGCCCGAGCAACGCTATTTCCTGGGCCTGGTGGATCTCTCCACAGTCTATGGGCTCCGCAAGCGGCTGGAACACTTGTGGAAGACACTGCGTTACCCAGGCAGGTCCTTCTCCACTGTCAGTCCAGCTTGCTATGCCCGTCGCCTGTGCCAGTGGGTGGAAACACACACCGAGTGACCAACGTCTGGCTTCAATGCTCCCCATCTGGACAAGGGCCCCTGCCAGGACCAGGGAGCTTTCCTGCTGTTCCCAGTGATGGCCACACGAGGGCGGCACGTTCCAACTCAAGCAGAGGTTCGCCTGCTATTTCGAGTAATGGCCACATGAGGGCAGCACACTAAGTCATGCAAGGACCTGGCCTGCTGTTTCAAGTGTTGGCACATGAGGGCAGCACGCTGTAACTCATGCAGGGAGCTGGCCTGCTGTTCCAAGTGGTGGCCACACGAGGGCAGCACGCTGTAACCCATGCAGGGAGTTCATCTGCTGTTTCAAGTAATGGCCACAGCGGGCAGCATACCCTAAAGCGTTTCAAGTGATGGCCACACGAGGGCAGCACGCCCTAACATACAGGGAACTCGCCTGCTGTTTTAAATGGTGACCACACGAGGACAGTATGCCCTAAAGCCTGAAAGGAACCCTGCTTGCTGTTCCCAGTGATGGCCACACGAGGGCAGCACGCCACACCTCATGTTCTAACAACTTGGCCCCATTCACGGTGGTGCCAAGGACTCCCCTACGTTATTGGCTTATTTAACCCTAAAAAAGGACAAAAAAACACACAAAAAACCCAAACCCTATTATTCTCTTTTTACAGACCACAAAATGGAGGCTTGGGAGGGGGGTAAAGGGGCTAAAAGGTACCATTCAGCAGTAATGCTGAACCAGGATTCAAAACACCAGAGCCCTCAGTTCTGGGGAAAAGAGGAAGCTGCCTTGATGGGAAAAATGAGGCCCAGAGACTTTGAGGGGCTGATGCACTTGTAAGTGGCAAGGTCAGCCCAAAGACCCGGGCCCTGCAAGGGAGATCCTCTTAGGGTTTTCTGGAGCTCTGTGGAGCATTCTGCAGAGTCGCATTGATCTCTAGTGAATTCCACCCTTCTTGGAGAATCACTTTTCTCTTCTGTGAAATGGGCACAAGGCTTAGTGGTCAGACCCACGATTCTGAGCTACCACCATGGTGACCCATGAGGCTACCATCTAGGCCTATGGGAAGCCCCTCCTTCCCGCCTCTAGGAACCAGCCTGACTTCCACCCTCAGTCCAATCCAACCACCCAAACAAGCCTTTCTTCCTGAGCTTTTCTAGAGCCTGGCTATGTAACCAGGAAAAAGGTGCTAAATCTCTCTGTGCTTCAGTCATCTAATATGTGAAATAGGATGCTAGAGGACCTCTTTAATTCATTAAATGTTTATTGAGCACTTCCTATGTCATAGGCTCCGTGCTGGGCTCTGAAGATCTGGGCATGGTCTATGCGTTCACAGTCAGAACCCTGGAAGGTCCCTCCACCTGGATACTGGGGACTCTGGGGACCTGGTGGCTTGCACCTGTGACCACTCAGGAGAGTGAGATCTGAGAATTGTGGTTTGAAGCCAGTAGGGTCAGGAAAGTCTATGAAACTTCTTTTTTTTTTTTTTTTTGGTATGGGGCTTGAACTCTGGGCCTAGGCACTGTCCCTCAGCTCTTCAGCTCAAGTTAAGTGCTCTACCACTTGAGCCACAGCGCCACTTCTGG
>NW_012267271.1:4273193-4295795 GCF_000151885.1 Dipodomys ordii | reverse complement strand
GCCTCCGGCTACGCTAGCTCGGCTCGCAGAAGCTGCGGCCGCGGCGCCGCCTCCGCCCCGGGCTCGCGTTTGCCGCCTGGCTGACGCGGCCGGCGGGACATGGAGCTCCGTGCAGCGGGTCGTGAGTCTTCCGCACGCCCCACCGCGTCCGCCTGGTTAGCATCCGGCCGGGGGAGGGGGCGGTGGATCTGAAGGGTGGAAACCCCGCGTCCCGGAGGTCCCAGGCCGCGCCGGCGCCCGCGGGAAGGGCGGTGATGGATGGGGTCGAACCGGGGCTCCTGCATCCTGGCGCCCTCCGCCCCCGACCCGCGGGGTGACCTTGGGCGCGAGCGCCCTCCCGGGGCTCTCGCCCCGTCGCCCGGGGTCGCCCCGGCCGGAGGTCCCCCAAGGTCGCCGCCCCGGGCTCCTGGGGGGGACGCCGGGACGACGTCCTGTCGCCCGAGACTTCGGGGCGTCTCGTTCCTGGACACCGGTTTCCTTAACCCTTCCCTGCCTCAGTTTCCCCCCTATCCCAGGACCAGGTCTGCCTTACTGCTTCCTGGCTCTGAGTTTCTGGGTCTTGGCGGGTGCCCGGCTCGCACCTCTTTCCAGCCCGAGCCTCGGGGACAGCGACCTCTGGACTGCGGAGCGGCGGCGGCAGCATGAAGGCTCCGGTGAGCAACGCCGGGGGTGGGGGCCCGGGGACCCCGGGGAGAGAACCCTCAGCCCCTCCCCGCACTGACGCTTACTCGTGGGGGGCACTGTCCCTGAGCTGCTTTGCTCAAGGCTGGTGCTCTACCACTTGAGTTAAAGCTCCACTTCCTGCTTTGGGGTAGTGAGTGGGTTCTGAATCTCCCCGACTTTCCTGCCGGGGCAGGCCTTGAACCTCACTCCTCAGATCTCCCCCTCATGAGTAGCTAGGTTTACAGTTAGGGGGCGTCTGTGGTGTGTGACCACACCCCCCACCCCCAATCTTGGTTTCTTGCTCTTCTCCTCGGTGGAATGGAAGTCATGGCGCTGTGGGGTCCCCGGGTGGGACTCCTGGGGTTGAATAGCCTAGAAGCTGCGAGAACTCAGCTCAGGCTGCTTCTCTAATCAGGAGCCCCGCGGTGGGGGTGGGGGTGGGGAAGCAGACATTGGGGAGAGGGATTTTATCCTCCACTCAAGGTCTCTGGGTATTGTGTACACGGGACCAGGTGCTATCCAGAGCCTGAGGCCTCAGGATTGAACCCCCTCCCCTGAACAGCTGGCAGCACTGAGGAGACTTATTTTTAGACGCTGATGCTGATGTGGCTTATGGGCAAAAGGGAAAGGGTGGGTGGGCATCTAGCAGGGTGTGGGGAGGTGGAGGGGGGCTGCGGAGAGTGGGGGCAGCTTTCCCACCTCTGATTCTCAGAGGTGGCTCAGTGGTCCATCTAGGCAGCATGGGACCTTGAGTTGAAACAGTAGCACTGCCAAAGGTGGGGGAGGAGGGGGGAAAGAAAAGCAGAGCTGACACAGTGGCTCATGCCTGTAATCCACTCTGAAGGCTGAGATCTGATCTTTGAGGTTCAAAGCCAGCCCAGGCAGCAAAGTCTATGACCCTTTATGTCCAATTAATCACTCCAAAACCCTAAGTGGAGCTATAGTGCCTAGGCCTTCAGTCTGAGACCTACTACCAGTACAAGAAAAAGGAAAGTTAGAAACCAGAGAGACACAGGTGATGGCATAGAACTGTGGCTCTGCCCTCTTCCAGGCAATGACTCCTTGAGAGCTTGCTGGGACTTTGGTCGAGTGTGCCAGCAGCTCCCAGCCCAGGTTAGAGGACCCAAGGACTTCTTGGTTTCACTGACTTTGACACCTGGTTCTTGGAGGCAGGAGCTCTGGCAGCAGCTTTCTGTTTGTTTATTTATTTTATTTTTTTGGGGTCCGGTCGTGGGGCCTGAACTCTGGGCCTGGGCGCTGTCCCTCAGCTCTTCAGCTCAAGGCTAGCGCTCTACCACTTGAGCCACAGCACCACTTCCGGCTTTTTTCTTATGTGGTGCTGAGGAATCGAACTCAAGGTCTCATGCATGCAAGGCAAGCGCTCTACCACTGAGCCACCTTCCCAGCCCAGCGTTTTGGTTATTGAAAGAGCTTCTCAAGTTCCCTTCCAGCTCCTGGACTTTTGACCTAGATCCTGGGCATCAGCTAAGAGGATATACTGAGTTAGTTGAGACTGGGGACAGAATAGGGCCTGAGACCTGTGGGCTGATGGTCACTGGTATGGCAGAGGCCTTCTAGAGGCTGCACAGTGAAAGCGCTTCCAGGTAAGAATTTGGGCTCTGCCGAACCTAGACTAAGATAAGCCCTGCCCTTCTTTGCCACGTAGCCTTAAGCCACAAGCTTCTCTGCAAAGCAGTTTCTTATCAAGAAGGAAGGTATTAACATTATCTCCAGGGCCTCTTAGGTGCCTGGCAGTACCCGGAAGGTCTGGTTAATGGAGACTAGGGATTCCTGGAGCTTTTGAAGTGGAATCTGGACGTGGAGGCCAGGTGCGGCCCCGCCCCCATGAGCACTGTCTCCCTCAGGGTCGCCTTCTGCTCTTTGCCTTGTGTTCCTTGGCTGCCTCTGCTGGCTACATCCTTCTGTGCTGCTGGGCCTGCATGCCCCTCTGCCTGGCCACCTGCCTGGACCGCCGCCTCCCTCCCTCCAAGCCCACAGTTCCGGGGCCTTTGCACTTCAGTGGTTATAGCAGCGTGCCGGATGGAAAGGTGAGTCAGCCTGGCAAAGGACTTCAAGGTGCCCCAAATCCAAGGGCAATGAGAGCCAGTTTTGTGCCAGGCCAGCCGGGACATCATGAGATTGGCTTCTCTGCTCGCCAGCTACGGGGATTACCACCAGCTACTTCACCTCTCTGAGCCCCAAGTTCTAGGATGAATGTGTGTGCGTGTGTGTCTTAAACTCAGGGCCTGGGTATTGTTCCTTAGCTTTTGCATGCCAGACTGGTGGTCTACCACTTGAGCCACAGCTTCACTTCTGCCTTTTAGCTGGTTAATTGGAAATAACTGTGCGCGTGGACCGTCTTTGAACCATGATCCTCAGATCTTAGCCTCCTCAGTAGCTAGTAGTACAGGCGTGAGTCCCTGGTGCCTGGCTCAGAATTCACCAGTTTTAAATGTATAGTTCAATGAGGTTTAAAAAAATGTCTGACACAGTACACCATCCCCAAACATAAACCTTATCTGTCAACCTTCAGTCCTCAAAGCACCTCCTTTGCAGCCCTCTCTGGACAGATTTTCACAAGTCTGATAGGGTGTTGTTGGCTTTCCCTTGGGAAAATAGAATAGGCTGCAGGCCTTTGGGGTGGGAATTTTCCTGCTGCCAAGAAGACACTGAGCCAACCTGCGGGCAGCCTGTCCTCCAAACGTCCTTTGTTTGGGTTCCAACAGCCACCAACTTCCCCTTTCTCCCAGGAATTTCCCCCTGCGTTCTCACACGTGGGCCCCATTTTACAAGTGGGGGAATGGACTCGCAGAGGCAGAGGATTTTGTGTAGGAAGGGCAGAGCAGGGTTCAGGCTGAGAACTAGCGATCCCAAGCTGTTGTTGACACCGAAGATTCCTTCCCCCCTCTCCCCCCCTCCCCCGGACTTTTTGTTGTTGTTGTAAAAATACTGGGGTTTGAAATCCGGGCCCTTTGCTGTTAGACAGGCATTCTACCACTAGAACCACAGTTCTATCCCTCGCTATTTTTACTTGTTTTCTGGTTATTTTTAGAAATGTAGTCTCATGGACTTTTCTGTTACTTTTCTGTGGGTTTGACCCACAGTCCTCCAGATTTCCGCCTCCTGAGTAGCCAGGATTACAGGCATGAGCCACCAGTGATGGCTTTGAGGTTCATGTTTACTCAGCAAGCACATATATGACAACTGGTCTGTGCCAGTTTACTCCTGTAACCCTAACAGGGTTCCATGATGTATGGACTATAAGGAATTAAGCACAGCCACAGCGATGGCTGAATCCTAGTGCTCTGCACAGAGAATCTTATCTCTGTCTCTTGCTCTCTGTGTGGCTTGGGATCTACTTCACCTGTCCAGTCTTCCAGTTGGGTTAAAATCAGACCTTAGAACTGAAATGATTGCCTTTGGGAAGGTTGGTGGATGTGTCAGACTGGGCAAGGAGCAAGTGCCTGGAAGCCCTATGCCCACCTGCCACGTGTGTCCAACCCTCTCACATTTTCTCACCCTCCCCTCCCCTGGCAGCCACTTGTGCGTGAACCATGCCACAGCTGTGCTGTGGTGTCCAGCTCCGGCCAGATGTTGGGCTCAGGTCTAGGCTCCCAGATCGACACTGCAGAGTGCGTATTACGCATGAACCAGGCGCCCACCGTGGGCTTTGAGGCGGACGTGGGCCAGCGCAGCACCCTGCGTGTGATCTCGCACACCAGCGTGCCACTGTTGCTACGCAACTACTCCCACTATTTCCAACAAGCCCGAGATACCATCTATGTGGTGTGGGGCCAAGGCAAGCACATGGACCGGACCCTAGGCGGTCGCACCTACCGCACGCTGCTGCAGCTCACCAGGATGTACCCAGGCCTGCAGGTGTACACCTTCACTGAGCGCATGATGACCTACTGTGACCAGATCTTCCAAGATGAGACAGGCAAGAACCGGTGAGTGGGGCCTGGAGCGGGGCTTCTTATCTGTCTGGAGTCTTTCATGGGGCTCAGCAGACGCCCGTGGTAGTCACACACAGTCCTGGCCTCTAAGGGGGGACTGAAGGTGGAGGGCCTTTCAGCCATTGACGTTCCAATCAAGTTTAAAATCCAGTGGTAGCCAGGCACTGGTGGTGCACGCCTGTAATCCTAGCTAGCTACTCAAGAGGCTGAGGTCTGAGGATCGAGGTTCAAAGCCAGCCCAGGCAGGAAAGTCTGTGACACTTTTTTTTTTTTTTGGTCGGTCATGGGGCCTAAACTCTAGGCCTGGGCGCTGTCCCGCAGCTCTTCAGCTCAAGGCTAGCACTATAATACCACTTGAACCACAGTGCCACTTCTAGCTTTTTCTGCTTATGTGGTGCTGAAGAATCGAACCCAGGGCCTCATGCATACAAGGCAAGCACTTTACCACTGAACCACCTGCCCAGCCCTCCGTGACACTCTTATCTCTAGTAAACCACTAGAAAACCGGAAGTGGTGCTGTGGCTCAAGTGGTAGAGCACCTGCCTTGAGCTGAAGAGCTAGGGACTAACAAAAAAACAAAACAGTAGCACGGTGAGCTTGTGAGCACATGCTGGGGGCCTTGGCTGGCTGAGGAGGTGTGAGGGGGCATCAGTGCCCTTAGGAGGGGTGCTCTAACATCTGAATTGTTCTCTGAGGTGCCTTACAGAAACATGCCCCTTTCACTCACCAGGCACTGAGTAATACACCAAGATTGCTCTCTGATACTTTTATTGGTGGTGGTGGTGGTCATGGGGCTTGAACTTGGCCCATGAACGCTTTTGCCCAAGGCTAGTGCTCTACCACTATGAGCCACAGCTCCACTTCCAGTTACCTGGTGGTTTATTGGAGATTAGCGTCTCACAGACTTTCCTGCCCGGTCTGGCTTTAAACCTTGTTCCTAAGATTTCAGCCTCCTGAGTAGCCACCAGTGCCCAGCTCTTTTCTTTCACTTTTATGCTGTTGCTGGACCTTTAACTCAGGCCCTGGAGCTCTCATTTTTTTTTTTTTCTCAAGACTGGCACTTGACATTTTTCTTTCCCTCTGGCTTTGAAACTCAATCTTCAGCTTCCTGAATAGCTAGGATTACAGGTGTGAGCAATCAGTGCTTGGCCCTTGTTTTTTGTACTGGGGTTTGAACTGAGGGCTTTGTATTGACTAGGCAGGCACTGTATCACTTGAACCATGTGTTAGGTTTTTAAAAAGAGAGGTAGCCGAGTAAGAACTGCAGCAGCACGCAGGTGGTATTCAGGTAAGGGGTAGGTTTATTCAGTAGACCTGCTGGGACCAGGCAAGGTTGGCACTCCACGTGGCTGGGAAAGGCCTGGGAATGAGAGAGAGCTGGAAAGAGAGAGAAAAGAGCCAGAAAAGAGCAGAGAGAGGGGTAAGAACAGTAGCACTCACGTGGTATTCAGGTAAGGGGTAGACCTGCTGGGACCAGGCAAGGTTGGCACTCCACGTGGCTGGGAAAGAGAGAGAGCAAGAAAAGAACAGAGAGAGAGCTAGAATAGAACAGAGAGAGCAAGAAAAGAGCAGCAAGAGCAAGAGAGAGAGTGAGAGCAGAAAAGAAGAGCAAGAGAGTGTCTGGGCCTGGGCTAGGCCTTATGTAGGGTATGGGCAGGGAAAGGTGTGGCCACATCAAATTCAGATGTGACCTCAGCGGATGCAGATGTGACCTCTTCCAGGTGTCCCAGTTGCCTAGGTAACGCAGATACTGGGTGGAGACTTTGCTGTGAGGAGGGTGGAGTCGGCTAGCCATCCAGGAGCCGACCTTACACCATGCTCCTGTCCCTTTTTGTTTTTGTCAACTTTCCCCAGCTGGCTGGGATTACAGGTATAAAGCACTATACTTAGTCTTAAGATCTTGTTTTATCCCTTATCCCAAAAAGGCCTCCCAACTCCCACCAGCTCCTTCTCCACACCCCTGCCCCTTCTCCACTTCCTGGCTCAGGAAGCTGACATCAGTCTCTGGTAGTTCTGCTGAAAACTTGGGCTTTTTTTCAGCTCCCCTCTACAATCACGATACATACAACTGGCTCTTCGTTCCTTTTCTGTGCCTCGGGGGCCACCTTGACCCAGACTACCATGCTCTCATCTTTGCAGCAGCCTCTCGCCGGGCCTGGCTTTCTCCCTCGCCCCTTGCAATCCCGGCCTCTCCACGTACTCTTCTGGATTCACTTCCATCAGCCATCTGCCCTCAGCCCCCAGTAGCTTTGTATCCCATGGAGAATGAAGTCCAGATTCCCTCTCACCTCTCCTGTCCTGTCTGACCTGGCCGTCCAGCCCCACCTGCCCTGAGACCTTACCTCCTCTCTCTCTGTTCTACCCACACTGGCTTACCTGAAGGCTTTGGCCTGTGTGGCTCCCCAGTTCTTCCCTTGCCAGCCTGCCTGCCCACCCACCCTCCCTCCCTTCCCTCCTTCCCTCCCTTCCTTCCTTGCTTCCTTTCTTCCTTCCTTCCTTCCTCTGGTCCTAGTACTTGAATTCAGGGCCTGAGGGTTGTCCTTGAGCTTTTGCTCAGGATAACACTCTACCACTTGAGTCACAGCTCTACTTGAAGCATTTTTGGTAGTACAGTGGAGATAAAGAGTCTCGTGGACTTTCCTGCCAATCAGCTTTGAACCTGAACCCTCAGATCTCATTCTCCTGAGTAGCTAGGATTACAGGTTGAGTCACCAGCTCCTAGCTGTTGATTAGTTTCTTATTGCTTACTCAGGGCTGGATGAAATGTCACCTCCTCGAGGAAGCCCTCCCTCACACTCTACCTGCTCTATGCTGTCCTACAAAGTCCTACAGTGACGTTCTTAACCTCATGCCTCTGTTTCCCTGTTCTTCCAGCACGTTACCTCTGACACTATCTTGTTTATATATTTGTCTCCCAGCAGTCTCCTTCCTTGAAAACATTAGCATCCAGTGTGACAGGTTCAGGGCCAGCCTAGGGCCTAGAGGTGCTTCATTTGAATGCACTGAACCAGCTGGAACTTCTTGGTAGAGGTTGAGCTAAGGCCTGGGGCTGCCGCACAACCATTTGTGCCAGATGGGATCTGGGGACATGGCCTGGGTTGACATAGGTGGTTCCCTCTCCCAAACCACCGTGAAACTATCCCCATTTCACAGACAGGCTGCTGCGGCTCAGAGAGGTACAGGAACAAGTCTGATGCTCCACAGCAGAGGCAGGGCCAGAATGGAGCCTTTGACTAGAAACAGATTCCCCCCTAGCCACCATGCTTTGGGTCGATGAGGAAAGGATGGGCTGAACCCCCCCTCCCCCCACCTCTGTTCTCTGGGGATTGCTCAAATTCTTTGCAGCTGAAGGCTTGCCTGATTTGCATCCAGCATGGCCTCAGGCCCTCTGTTAGTCTCTGGCTGGCCCAACCTCTTTCTCGCTTCCCTTAGGCTCCTCTCTCTACAGGTGAGGGGTGTGGTCTTGGGCCCGGGAGAAGGGCTGCCCTGAGCTGACAGTGTTTGCACATCCCCTAGGAGGCAGTCGGGCTCCTTCCTCAGCACTGGCTGGTTCACCATGATCTTGGCCCTGGAGCTCTGTGAGGAGATTGTGGTCTACGGGATGGTGAGCGACAGCTACTGCAGGTCAGACAAGCAGCAGGGCTGCACAGGAGACAGGGAGGGTGTAACCCTTGCGAGCCTCAAGCCAGAAAGTCTGGGCGCTGTGGGGCCCTTGGGGTGGGTGGCCTAGCCTGAGACTGGGCCTTGGGGGGGAGAACCTCTGGAATCGGCTTTGATGCCTAGCCCTGTAGTGCTATCTGAGGCTGTCCCCTGCCTCCTGGAAGCTCCCCCTTTTTGGGGGGTAGAAGCTAGGAAGGCACTGTACCTGTGGGCCGAGTATGTAGGCAGCTCAGTGGTAAAGGCCCTGCCCGGCATGTGTGAGGTCCTGGGTGCCAACAAAATACTTCACCTTCCTTTCTTAGAAGGTTGGTTCTTGAATCGTTTAGAGAGGGGGAAAAGTATTGTACCTTTCAAAAGGTTCTTGAACCATTTAGGGAGAGGAGTCTACAAAGGTGTTCCTCCATACATATTAGGCCTATTACATGTAACTCCGTTTCTGCCTGGCAGGGAGAAGAGCCACCCCTCCGTGCCTTACCACTACTTCGAGAAGGGCCGGCTGGACGAGTGTCAGATGTACCTGGCCCATGAGCGGGCGCCCCGCAGTGCTCATCGCTTCATCACGGAGAAGGCCGTGTTCTCCCGCTGGGCCAAGAAGAGGCCCATTGTGTTCGCCCACCCATCCTGGAGGGCCCAGTAGCCCGAGGCCTACAGTTGGCATCCCTCCAGCCGGCCTGCGGCCCAGCCAGGGTCGCCACACTCCAGCAGTGAACCTTAATTTGTGACTCTTGCTTCCTGCCATCTGCCAGATGGACCTAGGGTTTCTTCCTGCCCCACCCTGGGGACATTAGGAGGGGTCTTTGGTCTCCTGACTCAAGGGCCAGTGGAGAGGGTGCTCTCATCTCCACACCTGCTTCCTGAAGAATCCACGTCTTCATTTAGGGGTTCACCCCATCACCAGGTCTCTCAAGTGGCCTTCTGTCCTGGGGCCAGTGGCCCCTCCCACTCACCAGCATCCTGACCTTGTGCCAGTCCTGCCCCCAGCTGCCCCTGGTGCCACATTCTCTCAGGCTGGTAGCCCTGGTGGGGACAGCCTAGAACCTGGAGTTTGGTAGGTGTGAGGGTCTTTGAGCCATGACCACCAGGGCCATCTTTGGAACATACGGGTAAACGTGTGTTTTCTGGAAGCTGCGTCTCGAGTGCTTATGGGTCTGGCCTGGGGATGGGCCCTCATACCCCTGGCAGACCCATAACCCACTTACTAGAGGGCAGGCCAAGCCCTCCCCCGCCCCCCACCCCAGTCTCTGTCTGCCATGTAGCCCAGCCCCTTCCGTACCCCAGAACTCCTCAGGGGCTGCCCTGGTGGTGCTTACCCAGGACATTGTCTTCTTTGGGATCTCTGCTCTGTGCTCAGTGGGAGTTGAGTGGGAAGGAAATGACACCCCTAGTCTCTTTCCTGGCCCATGGGTCAAATTCCAAAGATGTTGCCAGTTAAATCTCTATTAACTCTGGAGTTGGTTCCTTTATAAGGCAGGAAGGGGGAGGGCGGCGCTGGGCGGGTGTTGGGAGGGGAGGACGGTTGCCTAGAAGTGGGTCGGATGTGGTAGCCCAGGCTCAGGCCAGCGCCTGGCCTTTGCTGGCTTGAGAGTGGGAAAGCAGCGCATACGGTCCACGGGCATGCTGGGAGGGGAAGCTAGTGTTCATTTGGAGGAGATACAATGGCTGAACCTGGATTCAGCCAGGCCTGCCCCTCTTCCTTCACCCAGAAATCAGGAGACTAAAGTATGGAGCCCTGGGGTCTAGTGCTTTAGGTTCAGGGTGTGCCAATATGACCTTTGTAGTCACCTCAAGTCTGGTATTTAGTTTGATCTGTCACCAACTTGAAAATGTTTTTTTGTTTTTTCAAAGAGGTATAATATCATTTCACACTGGGGGTTCATGAGGGACATTATGTCTTTTTTTCTGACTTCTCAGGAGAGCCCAGAGACCTGGCCTCTGGGCCCCAGAATTGCTGCTGTACCCTGCCTTGGCCTAGCCAGTTCGAGGTGGCCAGGAAGGGTATATGAGTAGGAGGGGGGAGGAAAACCTCTGGGTGGGGGAGTAGGCTGGCAGCCAAACCACAGCCGTTGGCCAGGCAGTGACCAGTATCTTTTAAGTAGGTGTTGGGCAGACAAGAATTGGGTGGCAGCTGAAATGGATGCCAGAGAGTGAAGTGTGACCTAATTCTGACTCCACTCATAGCCAGGCTGAGCGACCCTGGCAGATAAATGCTATCTCTGTGCCTCAGTTTCTTCATCTGTGAAAGTATTAAAATCGTCCTCACCTCACAAGCGTTCAAAGCCATTGGGCTCCCCCTGGGGCTTGTCAGCTTGGCATTGGAAATGTGGGAGCCACTATTTAAACACCATGAGGCATATGTCAGTGGCTCACACTTGTGATCCTAGCCACCCAGGAGGTTGAGGTCCAAGGATCAAGGTTCAAAGCCAGCCAGGGCAGAAAAAATTCATGAGATTCTTATCTCCAGTTAACCAGCAAAAAACCAAAGTGGAGCTGTGGCTCACATGGTAGAGTGACAACCTTGAGTGAAAAAGCTAACTAGTATCCAGGCCCTGAGTTCAAGCTCCGGTACCTGCACAAAAACAAAACAGGATTCTACCGAGTCTTGTAGGGGAGGGTAGCACCAGCCTTCTACATTAGTTGTCTCCCTGCTTAGGGTCTTGTTCTGGGTGTTCAAGGCCCAAGGTTCTGTGAGTCCTAAAGGGATTAGAACTCAGACCCTTCCCCCCTTCTTCCTCCTTGTTCGCAGGAAGCCAGAGTTCAGCCCTTGGGCCCAGAACAGAGGCTTCTCTTTCCTAGCCCTGCCCCCGGGTGGAATGTTTACTTCTGGGTTGGCCCCAAACCTGTCTGTTTCCGATGAGGTGACTGGAAGGAGACTTCCACCAATCGCTTCCTCCTGGAAGGTGTGGATGTCCCGAGCTGTCCCCTCCGGCCTGCCTGCAGGAGGCCATCCCACCATGAGGCCAAGGACCCCTCTCCTTGGCCTCTCCTGGCCCCACAGCTGCTGGAAGGTGAGTGGGGGGGTGTCAGGAGATACCCCACATCTCTGTGGAGAAGAGGTGCACCTAGGTGTGGAGCTCTTCTTTGGATCTCTGTTTTTCTGTCCATTTCATGATCCCACTGATGATCTGCCCAGCCTCCATCTGAGCCTGGATGGGAAGCCTGGTGAGGATCACAGCCCCAAAGTGTCCGAGGACCAGGGCTGGTGCTCCCTCTCCAGCATCCTGGGTTTGGGGCCACCTGTGTTCCAGGCTTTGTCTGGGAGGACAAAGGTACTTTGTGCTTCTAGATAAGCATGGTGCTCCGGGCCAGCCCAGGCCTCCACCTCCTGGCCACTGTCCTCTCCCACTGGCTTTTCTGTCAGAGCTGAAAGGAAGGCTTGGATTCCAGCGGACCTATGTGCACGGCTCTGGGGAGTCTGGCAAGCCCTGTTCCCTCTAGGTCTTGGTCTTAATCTTGGTTTTCTTTTCTTTTTGTGCTTGTACTGGAGCTTGGACTCAGGGCCTGGGCTTTGTCCCTTAGCTCTTTCTTTCTTTCTTTCTTTCTTTCTTTCTTTCTTTCTTTCTTTCTTTCTTTCTTTCTTTCTTTCTTTCTTTCTTTCTCTCTCTTTCTTTCTCTCTCTCTCTCTCTCTTCTTCTTTCTTCCTTTCCTTTCTTGCCAGCCCAGGGGCTTGAACTCTGTGTATATGGTACTAAGGATTGAACCCAGTGCTTTGTGTATGCTAGGTAAGCATTCTACCACTAAGCTACATTCCCAATCCACTTCTGGTTGTTTTGTTTGGTTAATTGGAGATAAGAGTCTAGACTTCCTTGTCTGGGCTGGCTTTGAGGCTCCATCCTTAGATCACAGCCTTCTGAGTAATGAGGATTACAGGTGCCTGGCTTGGTTTTAGGTGTTTAAGGCTGTTTTTGTCAGTCCAGGCTGGCTTGGAGCCTTAGGCTGAGGGGAGCTTCAGGTCTAAGTCTGGCACCTTCTCACTTTCCTGCTGGTGGGCCTGAGTGCAGAAGAGCTGGAGGCAAAAGACCACCTCTGGGGAACCTTACCACGTGGCCTGAGCAGGTCACGGTGCTTCCCGCCTGACTGCCTTTCCTTCCTAGTTTTCTGTTCTGCCTCTGGCCCTACCTGGGTGGGATCAGGTAGGCTTCCAAAGGGAAGACCCGTATTCATCCATGTTCCACCCCCTCTGGCTGGTGCTTTTACACTCTGGGGGCTAGACCCTCCCCCCCCAAAAAAAAATCCTCCTACATAATTGTCTACCACTTGAAAATCTCCACTTACAGCTTTTAGCTGGTTATTTGGTGATAAGAATCTCATGGGCTGGCTTTGAACTTTGGCGTCCGTCCGAACTTGTCTTGGGGGGTGGGCAGTACTGGAGCTTGAATTCTGCTTCAAGCAGGCTAATCTTTACTTATAATTGGTGCCCTACTACTTGAGCCACACCTTCAGGCCAGCTTCTTTGCTGGTTAATTGGAGATGGAGTCTAGCTTTAAGCCTCAAGCCTCGAAATCTCAGCTTTTTGAGCAGCTAGGATTAAAGGTACAGCCACCAAGGACCTGTTTAGCAGTTAAAAAAAGTAACAAATTTACTAATTTGGTAAATTAACAGCAAAGTGCTAATAATTTACTGAATGAGTACCCTACAAAGAACGTAGAAGCTTATAAAGCTGAAAGTGAGAGTGACTTCACTCCCGTTGCTCACATCCATCCTGGAACTCCTGCTGTTGTCAGGGGTGGATTCTGTCCACACTTTTTCAGTAGCTTTACAAACACTGTATGAATTGTATTGTTTTTGTGCATGTACTGTCCTGGGGTTTGAACTTAGGGCCTGGGGGCTTTACCACTTGAGCCACAGCTCCACTTTGGCTTTTTTGGTGGTTAATTGGAGATAAGAGTCGCATAGACTTTCCTGCCCAGGCTGGCTTTGAACCTTGATCGTCAGATCTCAGCCTCCTGAGTAGCTAGGATTATAGGATTGAGTCACTGATGTCCAGAAATTTTAATTAAAAAAAAAAATCTTGTGTGACCATTTTCTTAATTGTTGAAAAAATATAGTTGGGCCAAAAGAAAAAAAATGTCCCAAATAGCATTCCAGAACTACTATTAACGTGTCATGTGGTGACTTGAGTGTGTGTGTATGTTTGTGTGTGTGTGTACACATGTGCTGTTGTGCCCTGTGCATATGTGCTAGCACACTAGGATTTGAATTCAGCTTCAGGCTCCTGCTTAGCTTTTTCACTAAAGACTGATGCGCTACCACTTGAGCCATATCTCCACTGCTGGCATTTTAGTAGCTAACTGGAGATAAGAATCTCACAAACTTTCCTGTCCAAGCTGGCTTGGAACTGTGATCCTCAGATCTCAGCCTCTTCAATGCCTGGCTATGAGGTGGGGTCTCACTGTGTTGCCCAATCTGACCTTGGACTAGGTACTTCTGCCTCAGCCTCCTGAGTGCTGAGATTACATGTGGGTGCCAATATGCCCATAACACATTAATCCCCCCCCCAACACTTTAATCTTAATGCAAGTACATCTCATTTTCATTTGCTTTATCTTTTTCTCTTTTTTGTGTGGTTTACCTGTGTATACATAATGTCATATTTGTAACATAACACATAAGAATATTATGAACATCTTGAATTCAAGTCCCTCTTACAGACTAGACTATTACTACCATGTATATATACACCTTTTCATATCCTCCTTTGGGGACAGAACTGTGTTGTTGTTGTTGTTTTTTTTTTTTTGATTGTGGGGCTTGAACTCTGGGCCTGGGTGCTGTCCCTGAGCTCTGCAGCTCAAGGTGAGCACTCTACCATTTGAGCCACAGCACCACTTCCAGTTGTTTTCTGGTGGTTAATTGGAGATGAGTGTCATGGACTTTCCTGCCCGGGCTGGCTTTGAACCATGGTCCTCAGATCTCAGCCTTCTGAGTAACTAGGATTACAGGAGTGAGCCACAGGTGCCGGACTACAACTGTGTTCTTCACTTTTTTTTCTTTCTTTTCTTTATTTATTTTTTTGTCTGTTGTGGAGCTTGAACTCTGGGCCTGGGTGCTGTCCCTCAGCTCTTCAGCTCAAGGCTAGTGCTCTGCCACTTGAGCCACAGCGCCAGTTCTGGCTTTATCTGTTTATGTGGTACTGAGGAATTGAACCCAGGGCCTCATGCATGTGAGGCAAGCACTCTACCACTGAGCCACCTTCTCAGCCCTAGTTTTTTGTTTTATAAACTGTTATCACGCCTGTAATCCTAGTTACTCAGGTGGCTGAGATCTGAGGATCATGGTTCAAAGCCAGCCTGGGCAGGAAAACCCATGAGACTCTTATCTCCAATAAACCACCAGAAAACCAGAAGTGGTACTGTGGCTTAAGTGGTAGCGCGCTAGCCTTGAGCTGAAGAGCTCCAGGGACAGCGCCCAGGCCCAGAGTTCAATCCCCATGACTGAAAACAAAAACCCCACAAAAAACCTGTCATCACTGTAATAGGTAAAGCTATCTTCAGGCCCCGCTGTAAGAGCTGAGCTACTGTTTGCTTTGTGCTTAAATAATGCTGTATCATTTCACTCATCTTCCAACATTTATCTTTTTCATGTCTCTACAAGTCATCCATAGGACTGAAGCTCATCCATTTCCTCTGCTATGTAATAACTCTTTAGTGCAAATGTGTAGTACAAAAGTAGTCTGCTCTCCTATTGATGGGTAATTTGGCTGGTTTACTTGTGTTATCTCAAGCAGTGCTGCTGTGGACTTGGGTGTGGGCATCTGCGAGGATTTCCCCAGGGTATACGTTCCCAGGAGTAGAATGGAAAATTTTACCACTTTGTTTTCCAAGAAACGGTTCTTTAAACTTTGCTCTCTTTACTTAAGTATCCCATAAGTGGCCTGGACACCCTTTTCTGGAAGAGCTCATTGACCTATAGCATTTCAATTTAATAGGCTTAGAAGTACTTAAATGGGTTATAAAACCAGTCCCCCAACAATGGTTACTTTGTGTGTGTGTGTGTGTGTGTGTGTGTACTGGGACTTGAATTCTGGGCATTATCACTTAGCTTTTTCTGCTCAAGGTTGGTGCTCTACCACTTGAGTCACAGTTCTACTTCCAGTATTTTGCTGGTTATTGGAGATACGAGTCTCATGGACCTTTCTGCCTAGCTGGATTTGAACTGTGATCCTCAGATTTCAGCTTCCTGAGTAGCTAGCATTACAAATGTGAGCCATTGGTGTCTGGTTTTAACAAGGACTACTTAAGTTACTTTTCACTGTTACATAAAATAATGTGATTAATGCTTAGTGTGCGTGCGTGTGTGTGTGTGTGTGTGTGTGTGTGTGTGTTGGTACTAGAGTTTAAACTCAGAGCTTTGACCTCCCTCTTGGCTCCCCCACATGGAGTTGGTGCTCTACCACTTGAGCCACAGCTCCACTTCTTGCACTTTGCTGATTAATTGACATAAAGATCTTACAACCTTCTGCCCACACTGGCTTTGAACTGCAATCCTCAGACCTCAGCAGCCCGAGGAGCTAGGATTACAGGTGTGAGCCACTGGCAACCCTCAAAAAGAAAAAAAAGATATTTTTAAATCCTCATTCTCTCCAGTTCCCAGAGGCAAACGAGAAGTAAGGCAAGTAGTAAGGCTGCAAATCTGAGTGCTCTGGTCTTGAATGTGTGAGCTTTTTTTTCTTTGGGTCCGGTCATGGGGCCTGAACTCTGGGCCTGGGTGCTGTCCCTCAGCTCTTCAGCTCAAGGCTAGTGCTCTACCACTTGAGCCACAGCGCCACTTCCCGCTTTTTTTCTTTTTGCTTATGTGGTGCTGAGGAATCGAACCCAGGGCCTCGAGCATGCAAGGCAAGCACTCTACCAATGAGCCACCTTCCCAGCCCCGTGCGTGAGCTTTAAATTCGCCCCGGGGTGACTTTCCGTTCCCAGGCTCTGGGAAGGATGGCTCTCTGTTGGGATGTCCCGAGAGAAATTATCAGCGTCCAAGCCCGGAGTGCTCTGGGACTCAGTTTCCCCATCCAGGGACCTGATGCTTGTAAGGAGAGTGAGAAGTGGGCCAGACTCACCGTACAAGGGCTCAGAAAGGCTGTTGTTAGTGTCACAGTCACAGTGAGCTGCCCAGACGGGGTGACTGATGCGCCCTCGGGGCCGCAGGACGGGGCTCGCCCGCCCCTCCGCCTTCGCGCCCGCGCCTCTCCCTCGCGCGCGCCTCTCCCTCGGGCGCGCTTCTCCGGGGCGGGGCCACCGCCGGAGGCTCCGCCCACCTCCCGGCCTGGCCCGGCGGCGCGCGGCGCTAGGACCCCGCGGGCCGGGGCTGCAGCGGGGCCTGGGCGGCCGGCCGGAGCGGCGCAGACCCCGGCTCTCGGCTCCCGGCGCCATGTGAGGGGGGTCGGGGGCCGCGGGGGGCCCGGCGCTCCCCAGCGGAGGTGAGCGGGGAACGCGGGGGGCTGAGCGGAGGGCGCCGGGGGGGGGGAGCTCTGCCTGCACAGGGGAAATCGGGGGCCGCCGGGGAGGGGATGGACGCGGGGTCCCCCCTGCACTCCCTCCCTCTGGGTAGCCGCACCCCGAGACCCCGGGTCTCGCGCGGCCTCCCGCCGCCCGCTTCGCTCGCGGGCTGGGTGGGGTTAAGGTTCCCGGAGCCTGGGGCGCGGAGGGGGCAGGGGGGCCCATCTCCCCGGAGGGGGCATCGTGGGGCGTCCCGCCCTCCGCCCCGGGGCGCAGCGCCCCCCCAGCCAGTGCTCGGCGCGCGCCCCGCACCCCCGGGCTTCTTCCCGGGGGACCCCGCCGGGTTCTGTCCTGTGAAGCAGGCTCCCCGAGCTGGCTCGGGCTGCCGCAAGGCCTCCTTTCTGAGCCTCAGTTTCCCCATCTGTGAAATGGAGAGTGGGAGCTCAGCGGGGCGATGCCAGGGCCAGGCCTCGAGGCACGAGTCCTGGCGGGGGGGCGGGCGAGGTGGGGGTGTTCACCGGCAGCCTCATCATGGAGACGTGGGCCTTGAACAGTGGAGAAGGGAAAAACCCCTAAAACCCAAGACTTAAGAGCTGCTGGCGTTATGGGGCACTTCCACGCCCAGGGCGCCCCTTGCTGGGTCGACTTGAATTGTCCCAGTAACCTCCCCTTCCCCTGTTCTTGTTATCCCATTCCACAGATGAGGAAACTGAGGCTCAGAGAGGTCACATGGCTTGCTCGAAGCCCCCCAGCCAGTAAGTGGTGGACCCGACAGTTGGCACTGGCGCCTGACCTGACTTGCTGTCACTTTACCATGGCCTTCTCAGAGCAGGACTGTGACGGGGCTGACCAGGGGGACCGTGGTCCTGGCTGAGGGCACTGCTCAGGCAAAGGTGGGAAAGTGGGGGCGTGGGCTGGGACCTGGAGCTTGCCAGGTGCCCGGAGCGCAGGGGCAAGCACAGGAAGGGGGGGTTCAGGAGAAGGAAGGTCTGGTCCTGGGCCAGGGCCTTGGTTGACCAAGGCCGCAGGGCTGAGGGGACAAGCGCTCCCCCTTTCTGATATGCCTCAGTTTCCCGATCCATGGGAGTTGGGGGGTGGGGAGGGTCTCCTTGGGCTGGACGGGGGTGGGGCACTAGGGAGGGGCGGGGCCAGGAACTGGCCAATCAGAAGCAGGGTGTGTGGAGCTGGGCCTGAGTTTCTGGGGCTATTCCTGGCGTGGGAGTAAACAGCTAAACAGCTGCTAGGTCAGGGGGCGGAGATAGTGGCCGGAGGGAGAGGCCTCTGCAGGAGGGGACAGAGCTGGGGAGCCCTCTCCCCCAGGCAGGCCCTTTTTCCACCCTCTGGCCCAGCCTGGTGGAGGTGGACTGGAGGCAAGTTCGCATGCCAGGTTTACAGGTGGGGAAATTCAAGCGTGCAGAAGGGCTCAGGCCCTGGGGAGGAGAGAAGGGAGGGCCTGGGAGCGAGGAGCCTGATTTCCCCAGGCCCTGGCTGGGGCCGGAAGGAAAGCTGTCCAGGATTGAGACCAGAGCCTTGGACCGATGAGGAGTGTCAACGCTGGTAGTGTCTGCCGGGCCAGGACTAGACCTCTGTGACTGCCCTGGACCCCTGGATCGCACTTGCCAATGTCTGAATTCTCTGATGGATGTGTACCTCCTGCTGTCCCTGCAGCTGTGGAGGCCCAGGGGGAGAATCTGAGTGAACTGTGCCTCCAGGAGCTCCCAGGCTGGAGGAGGACCCAGGAAGTTGCTGGTCTACCCTAGGCTTGAAGAATGAGTGGGAGTCAGGAGGGTGTTGGAGGGAGAGTCTCAGAAAGGCCGACCTCAGACCCAAGGGAACCAGCAGAGGAGTTTGGAGGCCTACAAGGGATGTTGGAGGTTAGAACAGGATGCGAACAAGGCTTCTGCCATTAGTGTTCAGAAAGTAGATGCGGAACCACACAGCGTTCCACCTTTACCAGCTCAGACTGATTCCTTCCCTTTCCTGCCCCTCAGTATCTCTCTCTGTAAATTGGATACCACCCTGAGCCTTAAAGTTCTGGGCGTGTGGGAGAGATGTCTGGGTTGAGAGGGCGAGGCCTCTGACCGGCTGGACCCAGCAGAGGGTGCCCAGGCCATAATCCTTTCTGGTGGCTTGCAGGTGTGACCCCACATCCCTGCCCCCCGGGCCACCTGCAGGACGCTGGCCCCTACCCCTCAGCAGACGCCGGAGAGAGATGAGTAGCAACAAAGTAAGTCCCCTTCCTTCCTTATCCCAGTCCGAGTCTCTCACTTTCCACTGTGAAATGGGCTCCTTTGGACCTGCCTCCAACACGACCCCCATGACTCTAACCTGCCAAAGGGAGCTGCTGGCCTGGGAGGCATTCCAGTTCCAGTCCTGCTGTGGCCACTGATCTGCTGAGTGGCTTTGGGAAGCTCCTGCCTCTCCCCTGTTGTTCTACATCTATCAGTCAGGTAAAGGTGACTAGGAGATGGAGCACTGGAGGTGGGATGGAGCACCGGAAGTGAGCAGGGGGCTGGGGGAAGGGCAGAGTTCAGAAGATGATGCAGTGTGAACATCATGGATGATATCAAGATTCTCCAGCATTTATTTATTCATGCTTTCCTGAGCACCTACTGTGTGCCAAGCCTCCACCACTTTTTCCATGATAGCCTTCGGCAGAGGGTGACATCTGGAGGTGGGGGGTGGTTGTGGTAGCCTAGTGTTCACAGTACTCTGGATGTCAGTGTTTACTGGATATTGGAGTAATAAAGGATTGAAACTAAGAAATATAAATGTCACAGACAGGGTGGTGATTTGACTTAGGATTTTTGTGTGTGTGGGCTTGGACTCAGGGCCTGGGCGCTGCCCTTCAGCTCTTCAGCTCAAGGCTAGTGCGTAGAGCCACAGCAGCACTTCTGGCTTTTTCTGCTTATGTGGTGCTGAGGAATTGAACCCAGGGCCTCATGCATGCAAGGCAAGCACTCTTCCACTGAGCCACTTTCCCAGCCCTGTTATTTCTGACTCTTAATGGTATAAAAGGGACATGCAATCAGTAGGGACTACACTTTGAACTTTGATCTTTTCTGTGGCTAGTAATATGCGGTGTGACACTCTTGTGATACTTGGCAAGGCACTGACTCACCATTTCCAGAAAGCTCTGTGCTCATGAGAGGGACGTATCAGCACTCGCAGTTAGAAGGCTACATGTACTACTGAATGTATTTTCTCATTTCGTATATTTTCAATTTCTGAGGCATTTATCAGGATGTAAACTTAAAGAGTCCTTCCACCCAAGGGCTAAGAGCCAGGCCCTGATGGAGCCAGCTCTGGGAAGGAAAGCTGTTTGCCTGTGGGCATTGCGGGCAGCTGAGTGCTCTGGAAGAGTGGGACTTGGGAGAAGCAGGATCACAGAAGGAGCCAGCGGCACTAGGGTGCCCACCTAGGCTGCTCAGAGCTGCTAATCTGAGCACTGGGGAAGAAGCCTTTATCTGAGAAGCTGTGGGCACTGCAGGAGTCCTCCTCGTAAGCCCACTAGCACCCAGACCCAAATGCAGCATCCCCAGCATCCTCTACTGCCAAGGGAAAATATGCAGAGGGCTTACATCCATTTCCACAGAGCAGGCAAATAGAAGGGCTTGGACAAATAGCTGTTCCCTTATATATATGGGGGACTAGTTCTAGAATCTCCTGAGGATACAAAATCCAGGGATGCTCAAGTTCCTTAGAAAAAATAGCTTAGAATGTGCATATTACCTACATAGATTCTCCAGTGGACTTTAAATCCTCTCTAAATTGCTTGTAATATTGAATACAATGTATATGCTATATGAATTGTTATACTGTATTATTTAGGGAGTAATGACAAGAAAAGTCCGTGCATGTTCAGTAAAGATACAGCCATCAGAGGTGTGTGCACGCTGAGACTTGAACTCAAAGCCTTACTTCCTTGCTTAGCCTTTTGACTCGTAGGCATTTGAGCCATACCTCCACCTATGGCCTTTTGTAACTTAGACATAAGAGTTTCTCAGCTTTGTTTGCCCCTGCTGGCTGCAAACTGCAATTCTCCTCCCCAGTAGTCAGGATTATAGGCATGAGTCACTGGGGCCCTGCTAACTACATTTTTGATTCCTGGTTGGTTAAATCTCTGGATTGGGAGCTTCGGGTACTGGAAAACTGACTATATAAGGATAAGTTATGGAGAATGGTTTGGAGAAGACCCAAGCCTCATTTGGTACCCTCACCTGTCTCTTAAGCATCCTTTTAGCTGCATTTGGAGGGAATCCTGTCCCTACACCCAATTCACTGGAGCCAACCCACCCCAAGCACCTCCAGTGCTGCAGACCTGGGACCTGGGTACAAAGCTGACCCTGTCCCAGTCCTCAGGGAGCCAGTCTGAGGGGGTAGCAGATTGTCAGTGCTCTGCTAAGGGTAACCACAGGTTGCTGGAGGAGTTGGTGTCCTGACTGCTCTGGTGTGAAAAGCCAGAGGGAGCCAGGCATGGTGGGCAGCAAGGAGGTAAGATGCCAAGCCCGCTGGGTGCCTGGGCCCTCAACAGCCTCTTTCCTCTCCAGGAGCAGCGGTCAGCAGTGTTCGTGATCCTCTTTGCCCTCATCACCATCCTCATCCTCTACAGCTCCAACAGTGCCAATGAGGTCTTCCATTACGGCTCTCTGCGAGGTCGCACACGTCGGCCTGTCAACCTCAAGAAGTGGAGCATCAGCCACGGTTACATCCCCCTTCTTGGCAACAAGGTAGAACAGCCAGAGATCCCTGAGAGCTGCCTGGTGCTCGTGGCTCCTCCCCACTACCCATCAGTGGTGCTGTCTCCTCTCCATCTCTACCTCTTCCCTCCTAAACGATGGCGAGCCCTGGGGTCAAGGCTCTTGCCTCTGTTACTTTAGCACCTTGCATTTCTCTCTCCTTTTCTCTCTCTCCCCTCTCCTCCTCCCCCCCCTTCTCTTTCTTGTGCTGGCACTAGGTGTTGAACTCACGATCTGGGCACTATCCCTTAGCCTTTTTCATTCAAGGCTGACACTCTACCACACATCCACTTGCAGCTCTTTTTTTCTTTGCTTTTTCTCTCTCAGTCCTGGGGCTTGCACTCAGACCCTGATCACTGTCTCTGAGCTGCTGCTGCTGCTGCTTCTCCTTCTTCCTCCTTGTTCTTCTCCTTCTCCTTCTTCTTTTTGTCCGTAGTGGGACCTGAACTCTGGTTCTGGGCACTGTCCCTCAGCTCTTCAGCTGAAGGCTAGCGCTCTACAACTTGAGCCACAGCACCCCTTCTGGCTTTTTCTGCTTATGTGGTGCTGAGGAATTGAACACAGGGCTTCATGCATGCAAGGCAAGCACTCTACAGCTACCTTCCCACCCCTCTTCTTTTTTTTTTTTGGTTGGGCCTGGGTACTGTCAGCTCTTCAGCTCAAGGCTAGTGCTCTCCCACTTAAGCCACAGGGGCACTTCCGGTTTTCTGATGGTCAATTGGAGATAAGAGTCTCACAGACTTTCCTGCCTAGGCTGACTTTGAACTGTGATCCTCAGATCTCAGCCACCTGAATAGATAAGATTACAGGTGTGAACCACCAATGCCCTGCTTCTTTTGCTCAAGGTTAGTATGCTACCAGTTGAGCCACAGCACCACTTCTGGCTTTTTCTGGGATTAATTGGAGATAAGAGTCTCACTGACTTTCCTGCCCTAGCTGACTTTGAGCCATGATCCTAAGATCTCAGCCTCCTGAGCTGTTAGGATTACAGGTGTGAACCACTGACCCCCAGCTTTCCCTGAGCTTTTTTTGCTCAAGACTAATGCTCTAGGGGCTGGGAAGTTGGCTCAGTGGTAGAGCACTTGCCTTGCATGCCTGAGGTCCTGGGTTTGATTCCTCAGCACCACATAAGCAAAAAAAAAAGCCAGAAGTGGC
>NW_012267271.1:4195117-4273143 GCF_000151885.1 Dipodomys ordii | reverse complement strand
CACTGTGGCTCAAGTGGTAGAGTGCTAGCCTTGAGCTGAAGAGCTGAGGGACAGCGCCCAGGCCCAGAGTTCAGGCCCCACGACTGGACCAAAAAAAAAAAAAAAAAAGACTAGTGCTCTATCACTTGAGCAGTTCCACTTCCACAGCTGCATTTTTGGTTTTTTGGTGGAGAGAAGAGTCTCACAGACTTTCCTGCCCCAGCTTTGAACCATGATTCTCAGGTCTCAGCCTCCTGAACAATTAGGATTACAGGGGTGAGCCATGGGTATCTGGACACTTTTTGCTTTTTTGGTGGTTAATTGGAGACAATAGTCTCACAGATTTTGCTGCTCGGGCTGCCTTTGAACCATGATCCTCAGACCTCAGCCTTCTCAGTAGCTAGATTACAGGCGTAGCCACCGGCGCCTTGTTCACCTCTTTCTTCTTGAAGGAAAGGATGAGCCATAAGAGTCAAGGCTCCAGCCTCTTTGACTTTAGCCTTTGCACGCTGTGTGACCTTGAATAAGTTCCCTGCCTTTCAGTAGTCCCTGATGTCTGTTAGTGTGTGTGCGTGCACGTGTGCATGCATACCTACACCTGCCAGTGCTGGGATTTGAGCTCAGGGCCTGGCCACTGTCCCCCTTTTTTTTTTTTTTGGCTCAAGGCTGATGTTCTGCGTGAGATACATCTCTCTTTCTGGCTTTTTCCTGGTTAATTGAAGATAAAAGTCTCAAGGTTATTCTGCCTGGGCTGGTTTTGAACCTCAGTTCTCAGATCTCAGCCTCCTGAGTAGATAGAATTACAGGTGTATGCCACAAGTGCTCAACTTGGGCCTCAACTCTTTCCAAGGTTTTATTTATTTATTTTAGTTTTGCTGAGTCCGAAACTGGTGCTTGAACTTGCTCTCTGATGCTTGCTTTCACTCACTGGCTGGCATGCTACAAGGTTTTCTTTTCAGTGCTATTATTCTACCATCTGCCAAGTCATGGTTGCTTTAGAAGTATGTCTCTGGTTTTTATGGGGTCTCTCTGGAGTCTGCCAAGACTTGAGAGCCAGGATACTGGGATCCTGGACAACACAAAAGCAGAAATAACATTGGCTGCTTTTTTTAAAAAAAAGTGTCGGGCTCTGTGATCATTAGCAACTCTCAGGCACCTCCTGTGGGCTCAGTATCATTGTTATACTTGAGGAACTGGGGTAACGAAGGTTCAGAGAGGTAAAATCACTTGTCCAAGGGCACACAGTATGTGAGGGAGAGCCAAAGTATTTTGCCAATTCCTGCTGGCTCCTTACTGATCTAGTATTAGGATTTAGCACTGTCTCCTCTGTCTTCCTGACTTGAGTAGCTGTTGTATTTCTGGAGTTCTCCCTGTAGTAGCTCTCTCTTCTCCCTCACTGAATTTTCTCTAGGGCCTTTGCCTTGGACACATCTGCACTAGGAAGAGGCCCATTAGCAGGTGTTTAGAGATAGACTGTCATCTAATTGAGTCTTTCTGTATCCTGAGAACCCAAAGAATAGGAAAAGGAGAGAGGAGAAAGTGGGAACTAGAGTGTGGGTGGGGTGGAGAGGAAGGAGATGAGCCTGACGGGAGCTCCTGAGAGCCAGGAAAGCCTGTGTTGGGCCTCTGTGCACAGAACAGGATGTGCTCTCAGGAAGGCTTGTTGGTGGAGATGGGGAGCTGCCAGGAGAGGCATTCTCAGCTGATGCTCAAGCTGGAAATCTGTGTCATGCCATCATGGGTTCAAATCCAGGTCCTGCACTCCAGTGGAGAATGCCCAGTTCTCTGGATTGTCAGCTTGGCCTAATTCAGCCCCTTTTGGTTTCTAAGGTACCACCTAAATTTCCACATTGGTCTGTATTTTTTTTTTTTGGTCCAGTCGTGGGGCCTGAACTCTGGGTCTGGGCGCTGTCCCTCAGCTCTTCAGCTCAAGGCGAGTGCTCTACCACTTGAACCACAGCGCCACTTCCGGCCTTTTTTTCCCCCTGCTTATGTGGTGCTAAGGAATCGAACCCAGGGCCTCATGCATGCAAGGCAAGCGCTCTACACTGAGCCACCTTCCCAGCCCTGGTCTGTATTTTCTATTTTTCCTTCCTGGAATATTCTCCACCTTTCAGGACTCTACCCAGAGAGGCCTCCTGAATGACCATTTTAAAGGAGCCTTTGTCCTGGTCCCTCCTGATCACCTGTCCCTGGGCTGCCTTTTTCCTAGCTTGTATTACATTATTATACTCACTGTCTGTCTGTCTGTCTGTCTGTCTGTCTGTCTGTCTGTCTGTCTGTCTCTCTCTCTCTCTCTCTCTCTCTGGTGCTGGTACTGGGGCTTGATCTCAGGACCTTGTATCCTCGTCTAGCTTTTTTTGCTCTTAAGGCTAGTGTGCTTCCACTTTCCACTTCCTTCTTTTTGCTGGTTAATTGGAGATAAGAGTTTCTCAAGATTTGTCTGCCCTGGGCTGGCTTCAGCTCTCAGCCTCCTGAGTAGCTAGGATTGCAGGAGTGAGCCACCAGCTCCTGGCTCTTGAGCAAGTTGTTTTTGCTCAGTACTCTGTGCCTAGTACTTGGCCATTAGGCAAGCTGGTTATAAATATTTGTTGAATGTTGAATGGTTTGTTCCTGACTATGGAGGTGTGGTATATAGAGTTCGAGTCTACAAGACTGATGGTGATACTGTTGATTTTTTTTCTTTTCCTTCCTTCCTTCTTTCCTTCCTTCCTTCCTTCCTTCCTTCCTTCCTTCCTTCCTTCCTTCCTTCCTTCCTTCCCTCTCTTTCTTCCTTCCTTCCTTTTCTTTCTTTCTTTTCTTTCTCTCTTTTCTTTCTCTTTCTCTTTCTTTTCTTTTTTCCAGTCTTGGGGCTTGAACTCAGGGCCTGGGCACTATCTTTAAGCCTCTTTGTGCTCAAGGCTAGCGATCTACCACTTGAGCCACAGCACCATTTCTTGCTTTTTTGATTAGTTTATTGGAGATAAGATTCTGAGGAGGACTTTTCTGCCTGGGCTGTCTTCAAACCCTGATCCTTCGATCTCAGCCTCCTGAGTAGCTAGGATTACAGGAGTGAGCCATCAGCACCTGGCTAATACTGTTGATTTTCCTTGTTCTACAGACGCTGCCTTCCCGGTGCCACCAGTGTGTGATTGTCACCAGCTCCAGCCACCTTCTGGGCACCAAACTGGGCCCAGAGATCGAGCGGGCTGAGTGCACCATCCGCATGAATGATGCACCCACCACAGGCTACTCGGCTGATGTAGGCAACAAAACCACCTTCCGAGTGGTGGCTCATTCCAGTGTGTTCCGGGTGCTGCGCAGGCCCCAGGAGTTTGTCAATCGGACCCCTGAAACTGTCTTCATCTTTTGGGGTCCCCCAAGCAAGATGCAGAAGCCCCAAGGCAGTCTCGTGCGTGTCATCCAGCGGGCAGGCCTGGCATTCCCCAACATGGAGGCCTACGCCGTCTCTCCCAACCGCATGCAACAGTTTGACGACCTCTTCCGGGGTGAGACGGGCAAGGACAGGTACCAGCATCATGCCTGCCCCCTCCCTCTCAGACCCTGCCTTATGGCCTGTTGCTTCCAGCATGCACTGCTCTGGGGATGTAATCATTTCTTGTCACATTCTAGTCAGTTTTCCTAAGAAAGTTCTCTTTATGTCCAGCTGTTAAGAGTCATTTCCCATGTCCTGTGCATGGCTTTATCTTCCCTAGACTTTCTCCCAGCATGCATCATCTGAGGGAACTCTAAGGTTATACAGCATCATCTAGCGACTTTCTAGGAAGGCTTTCTATAGCATTGCACCATATGTAAAATCTTGACTCTTCCCAGCATGCCTTGCTTTAAGCACACAGTTACTCCCAGCATGCTGTGTTCTAAAGGTCCATCATCCCAGTATGCCCTTCTTCTCTGACTAGTCTCCCTTGAAAACTTAGATTAGCATGCTCCAATGTAAATTCAATGTGAGCCCATAGGTAATTTAAAATTCATTGTAGCCACATTTAAAAAGTTCTTTTAAAAATTGTTCACTTTGCCAGGTGCTGGTGGCTCACCCCTGTAATCCTAACTACTCAGGAGGCTGAGATCTGAGGATTGAAGTTCAAAGCCAGGCAGAGCAGAAAAGTCCATGAGGCTCTTATCTCCAATTAACCACCAGAAAACCAGAAGTGGCGTTGTGGCTCAAGAGGTAGCGCGCTAGCCTTAAGCTGAAGAGCTCAGGGACAGTACCCAGGCCCAGAGTTCAAGCCCCACAACTGACCAAAAAAAAAAAAAAAAAGTATATTTTACTATATTGCATTTGATACAATATGTTCACCATATAATGTTTTACATATTTTATTAGATTTTGGAGCTATTATATATGATACTGTTTTTATTTTTTGTCAGCTATAGGGCTTGAACTCTGGGCCTGGGCGCTGTCCCTCAGCTCTTCAGCTGAAGGCGAGCGCTCTACCACTTGAGCCACAGTGCCACTTCCAGTTTTCTGGTGGTTAATTGGAGATAAGTTTCACAGACTTTCCTGCCCGGCCTGGCTTTGAATTGCAATCCTCAGATCTCAGCCTCCTGAGTAACTAGGATTACAGGTGTGAGTCACCAGCACTGGCTTGTTTTTATTTTTTAAATAGTGGAAATTTTTTGGTAGGATGAGATTTGAACCTAGGGTCTTGTACTTGTAAGGCAAGTACTCTACCACTTTAGCCATGCTAAAGTTTTTGTTGACCTTGTAACTGCCTAGCTCACTGATAGTTTTTTAAGATATTTTTTGGAAAGTTTTTAATAATCACGTTGAATGCAAATAAGGACAATTTTATTTCTTCTTTCTAAACTATGCCTCTGGTTTCTTTTTTCTTGCCCTATTGCAATGGTGAGGATTTTCAGTACAATGTCAATTGTGTTAGAAGTGGTAACTGTGGACTTCCTGCATTGGTCTTAATGTCACAGGGAAAGCTTTCTTTTTTTTTTTTTGAGTCCAGTCATGGGGCCTGAACTCTGGGCCTGGGCACTGTCCCTCAGCTCTTCAGCTCAAGGCTAGCGCTCTACCACTTGAGCCACAGTGCCACTTCCGGCTTTTTCTTTTTGCTTATGTGGTGCTGAGGAATCGAACCCAGGGCCTCAGGCTTGCAAGGCAAGCGCTCTACCACTGAGCCACCTTCCCAGCCCTCTGTCTCTCATTATTGAAAATGATGTTATCTGCAGGGTTTTGGTGGCTGCCCTTCATCAGGAAGTTTCTCAGGAAGTTCTCCTAGTTTGCTGAGATTTTTTTCCTACTTTAACCATGCCCTAGTATATGGATTTTACGAAGTTGACTTCATCTGAATTGTTACATTTATATACACAGGTTGTTTGAAATTTCCTTTTCCCTTTATCATTTCCTTCTTTCTTTCCTTTTCCTTCCTTCCTTCCTTTCTTTTTCTATTTTTCTTTCTTTTTCTCCTCTTTCTCTTTCTTTCTCTTTCTCTCTCTTTCCTTCTTTTGTGTTGGTCCTGGTGCTTAAACTCAGGGCCTGGATGCTATCCCTGAGCTTTTTTGCTCATGGCTAGAGCTCTACTGTTTGAATCACAGCTCTGCTTTTGCCTTTTTTGTAGTTAGTTGGAGATATCTCACAGACTCTACTGCTCAGGCTGACCTTGAGCCACTCTCTTCAGATCTCAGCCTTCCGAGTAGTTAGGATTACAGACGTGAGCTGCCAGTGCCTAGCATTCCCCTTATTTTCTTTTTTTCTTCCTTTATTTTGTAGTGGTGAAACGGGTGCTTGAACTCAGGGCCTCCTGCTTTCATTTATTTTTTTTTTTTCACATAAAATTGGCATTGTACCACTTGAGTCTCAGCTCTACTTCCAACTTTTTTTTTTGTTGTTGTTGGTCCTGGGGCTTGAACTCTGGGCCTAAGCGCTGTCCCTCAGCTCTTCAGCTCAAAGCTAGCACTCTACCATTTGAGCTGTAGCGCCACTTCCGGTTTTCTAGTAGTTTATTGGAGATAAGAGTCTCACGGACTTTTCTGCTTGGGCTGACTTTGAACCACAATCCTCAGATCTCAGCCTCCTGAGTAGCTAGGATTACAGGCGTGAGCCACCGCGCCCAGCTTACTTCCAACTTTTTGTAGGTTAATTGGATATGAGTCTCTATAATTTGTCTATGCAGGCTGGCTCTGAACCTGGATTCTTGACTCTCAGCCTCTTGAGTAGCTAGGATTACAAGTGTTGAGCTACCTGTCCCTGAAAGAGTTTTTGGGTTTTTTTCCCCCCGCGCGCCCGTGCGCGCGTGTTGCTACTGGGTCTTAAACTCAAAGGGACACTGTCCCTTTGTTTTTTTTTTCACTCAAGGCTGGAGCTCTACCACTTGAGTCACAGTTTCACTTCTTTTTGCTGGTTAATTGGAGATGATAGTCTCTTTGATTTATTTTCCCAGGCTGTCTTTAAATCTTGAGCCTCAGATCTCAGCCTCCTGAGTAGCAAGAATTACAGGCATAAGCCACTGGCACCTGGCTTGGAATTTTCTTATGATCTCTTAAATATCTATAGGTGTTTTCATTCTTTATTCCTGATACTGGTAATTTCTCTCTCTTTTGCCAGTTTTGCTGACAAAGAACATTCCACTACGTAAATGTAAAATATTTTCAGAGACACATAAAATCAACATAAAACATCAATGACATATTCTACATTGTTTTTCTCACACTTCCCAAGAAGCCCAGGGTGTAATTGACACACGTGTCAAGTGCTCCGGCCATCCATGACTGGTGGCATCTGTAGTGGGGCAGGTTCTTGGCTGCTGGCCTACGCCTTGGTTTGTACTGTGCTCCCTCCAGCGCAGCCCTCTCTAATCAATCCTCCCTTTAGGAGTTTGATTCTCTCTCTGGCATAGCGCTTCTCGCATGCTGTGGTCACAGCCACGCCCAGCCTGCCCAGCTGTGACCCAGACCTTATTCCAAGCATGCCTCGCTTCTCCTCTTCCCCTCAAAGGAGCATTCTCCCTGCGCCTCCTCTTTCTGGAAAGCATCCTGCCAGCATGCATACTCCCACAGTGCAAATAGACAGAGGTGACAATGGGTGGGGGGAGGGGGAGGCAGGGTCCTGAAGGGTGGTTAGGAAATTTCTGGGAAACTGGGTGGCTTGGCTATTTTTCCATGCCTGTTCCTCCCCTTGCTGCCCGCATCTCCCTTCATCATGACCCCTTCTGCCCCCAGGGAAAAGTCCCATTCGTGGTTGAGCACAGGCTGGTTTACCTTGGCGATTGCGGTGGAGTTGTGTGATCATGTGCACGTCTATGGCATGGTCCCCCCTGACTACTGCAGGTGAGCCCTCTGGGGAAAGTGCCCCCGGTTGCTGGTTATAGAATGAATTGGAGGAATCAGGGCATCTTGGCTAGAGTGTATTCACAGGTCTCTCTAATGGGGTGTCCATGCTGCTCTTCAGAGATGTGGACTCTGTGAGCTGCGTTAAGGGCCTGTATCCCGAGCTCAGCCTCTTTGGATATTAATAGTTATTTTAGCTGGACACTGATGGTTCATGCCTGTAATCCTAGCTATTCATGAGACTGACCTGTGAGGATTGCAGTTCAAAGCCAGCCCAAGCAGGTTGAGACTCATCTTCAATAAAACTACCAAAAAAAAAAAAACTGGAAGTGGAGCTGTGGCTCAAGTGGTAGAGCACTAGCCTTGGTCAAAAGAAGTTTAGGGACAGTGCCTAGGACCTGAGTGCATGCCCTAAGACCAGCACAAAAAATAAGCCCAGGATCGGCACATACACAAGAAGATTTTTTGTTTTTTATATCCCAGTACTGGGGCGTGAAGTTAAGGATTTGCCCCTTTTGCTTGGCTTTATTTTTTTCCACTCAAGTCTGGCAGTCTACCACTTGAGCCATACCTCAACTTCTAGCTTTTTGCTGATTATTTAGAGATAAGAGTCTCACAGACATTTCTTCTCAGGATTGGCTTCAAACTATGATCCTTGGATCTTAGCCTCCTGAGTAGCTAGGTTTACAGGTGTGAACCACTGGCACCAGCCAATTTTTTTAAAATTAAACAACAGCAAAAAGTTTAGTCATGAACCTATTCCATTCTGCCCATTTTCCAGGTGGAAAAACTGAGGCTCAGGGAGGGGCAGGGATTTCCCCCACTGAGACCCTGTGGTGGGTGAGGGGCTGGAAGGGCCAGAACCCCACTGGTGCTCACCTTGCCCCCTCTGCTGTGCCCCAGCCAGCGGCCCCGCCTGCAGCGCATACCCTACCACTACTATGAGCCCAAGGGGCCAGATGAGTGTGTCACCTACATCCAGAATGAGCACAGCCGCAAGGGCAACCACCACCGCTTCATCACTGAGAAGAGGGTCTTCTCATCTTGGGCGCAACTGTATGGCATCACCTTCTCCCACCCTTCCTGGACCTAGGCTATCTTGCCTGTGGGACCTCGTGAGGGACACTGGAGAAGCCGTTCTGGACCCAGTTCAGAACCATGGCAACTTCTGACCAATCAAGGCCAGAGTACCTCTCAGCCAATCAGGGCCTGGAGGGGTGTGTCCTCCAGCCAATCCTCCAACCTGGGAGATATCTCTTGGCCAATCAGGGAATTGGGATCCTTTGTGGTTAATCAGGGGTGTCAGGTCGTCTTTCTTGTCCAGTCAGGGTCTGAGACTAGTCAATCAGGGTATAGGGGTCTTTCTGAGTCAATCTGAGGCTAAGGATATTTCCTTTCCCATGAGGCCTTGGTTCAGAGCCCCAGGAATGGAATCCAGATCACTCCTTACTTAGCTGGTGTCCTATCCCAAGGAGCTGGGAACTTGGTGTTACACCCTCAGTTCCAGTCATCAAAGAGATGAGAGGGGTGAGTGGATAGAAACTGTCTGGACCAGGCCAGAGAATTTATGGAAGTTGTGGCAGGCCCAAGAAGTAGAAGCCAGTGACAGGGTATTGGCTTCTCCCTAAGTGACCTTGGACAAGCCCCTCCCCAGGCTCACAGCAGGTTCAAATGTGAAGTCTGAGACTTTCTCCCCCTCCACTGACCACCCTGTCCTAAGACTACCCAGCTACCACTCTTCACTAAGATGCTCAGCTACATTGGGAGGCTAGAAAGCCCTTCCTCATTTTCTTCAGGAAGACTTGAGGGCATTTTTTCCCCCACCAACTCCCCAGGGCTGGGAGACAGACAAGAACGGGAAAAACCTTAGTGTGTTTTGTTAGCCTCAGTTCAGCTGCCATTAACTTGCCTCTTAAAGGGACAGGACTCCTTTTCTGCAGGCAGGGTCTCCTGCAGAAAGTCTCTGCAGCCTTTGGAGCGGGGAAAAAAGAGGGTTCTGGCCATACTGGGGTGCCAGGAAGTCTTTGTTTGGAGATGCTGAGGGCTTAGGAATTATCTCTCCCAACCTGGGCCTGGGTGGAGGCTGTTGAGTGGGAGGGATGGAGGTGGAGGCCACCAGCCTGGACTCAACACACAGGCAGGCTATGAGGGCGGTGCCAGGAGTTATCTCTCCCAACTTGGGCCTGGGTGGAGGCTGTTGAGTGGGAGGGATGGAGGTGGAGGCCACCAGCCTGGACTCAACACACAGGCAGGCTATGAGGGTGGTGCCAGCCCTCGACTTGGTTTTGTAATGGTTTGTACAGGAATAAACACACCCAATGAAGCTCCAGCCTTGTGTTCTGTGTGTTGGATGAAGCTTAGCTCTCTCCATCTCAGATTGGGGAAGGTAGGGCTCCGAAGAACCAGGCATGCATCTCTGGGCTGGGAGCTCACAGAGTCGCAGCAATTAGCTTTTTTCAACTTGCTGGTGAGTCTTCAAGCTAAGCCTGACAACTCTGTGGCCTGGCTTTTCTGGCCTCACCTACCTCGCCCTGTCTGTATGACCTTGGGTAAGTCGTCAGTGTTTCTCAATTCTGTGGATAAAACAAGACCAGACACCACCCTCCTGGAGCTCAAGTTCTGGTGAGGGAAGAAGAGCCTGGCATCTGGGAAGGGGTTGGAGGAAGATGTTGGCCTTGGGGGACAGCCTGGGAGAGAGGGAGGGGGAGGCCTGGATCTTGGGAATGAACAAGGAATCGAGTGGCTTCAATTTAGACAGGGCCAGAAGTTCGGCTCTGAGCCTGGGAGCCAGAGGGCAGGGAAAATTTCTGCCAGGGCACACAAGAGGAGTCTGACAAGGGTGTGGTAAATGGTGGCAGCTCATATTGCTGCCAACCTCTACACACAAGGGCTGTGTACCCTGGGCTGGCAGGGGACAAGGGGTCCCTGACTCAGGAGATTACAACTTGTTTAGGCAGATAAGATGTCCTTGGGAAGGAAGCTGAACAAAGGGTAACTTTGTGAGGCAAGCACTGGCTGCCTGCTGGGATCTCTGAGGGGCTGCTGGAGACCAGAAAGAGTTATCCCTGGGCGTCGGGCCAGCCAGGATAATGGGCCACCAGGGCTGGGTCACAAGAATGGCATCTTGCATTTGTCTTCCATTCTGAATGTGCTCTTAGGTAGCTACATGCTACACACCTTGTTAAAAAGGGGATCTGGGCACAGGTAGCTCAGGCCTGTAATCTTAGCTACTCAGGAGGCTGAGAACTGAGGATCAAGGTTCTAAGCCAGCCTGGGCTGAAAAGTCCCTGTGAGACTCCTCTCCAACTAACCACCAAAAAAACAAGAAGTGGTGCTGTGGCTCAAAGTGGTAGAGCATTAGCCTTGAGCAAAAGAGCTCAGGGAGAGTGCCCAGGCTCTGAGGTCAAGCCCCACATCTGACCAAAAAAGGGTGGGGAGGGGCTGTCACCTGGGAGGAATTGTCGGGACAAAAGCTGGGAGGTCGTAGGGCCCAGGGTGTAACTGGCAGGTGGTGATGAGGATGTGGAAGGCGGCACTCTCCGTGCTGGGTCCTGACATGGGTGCCCTGTGAAGGCCTGGAGATAAGGGTATGCTTCCAATTCCATGCAAAGACTTCTGGGAATCTGGACCAGCTCAGATTTCTGGGTAGAATTTCTCCCAGATCACTTGCAGTTCTTCAGTTTGGCCACTGGAGGACACAAGGCCAACGTTTGTAGGGGTCTGGAGCAGTCAGTTTCTGGGTGAGGGCCCTGAAGAAGCTCATCCCGCGGAGTATTAGGGGATGCAGAAGGCAGGAGGCCCAGAGCCTGGTCCTCCACCCCCGTCACCGCTTTAGATGGGACCCTGTGGAGATTGGCTGTTGATCTCCAAAGTTAGTTTTCCTCTCCATAAAGGTAACCCACCTCTCCACAGCCCTCCTTAAGAACCTTCAATCACCTGCCAGGACCAAGCCTACTTCTCAATTGGCAGTTGAAGCCTCCAGCTCTTGAATCTGGGCCTGTACCCGTCACCTGGAGGCGGATCATGATGAGGCCATGCTAATAAGCCAGGCCCACTTAGGACCACCCCACCTTGCATTCTCCCCCCCCCCCACCTCTTATCCCTCCCACCTGTCATTACCCCTCCCCCTCCTGGGCCCAACTTTGAACTTCAGGGTGAAGCAGGCAAGGAACCTTTATCCAGCCTTGAATTCTTCCTTTCACCAAAATTAAGTATTTACTGTGCTGGTACTGGAGCTTGAACTCGGAGCCTCATGCTCCCCTTTAGCTTTTCCCGCTCAATAGTAGCACTCTACCACTTGAGCCCCAGCTCCGCTGCCAGCCTTATTGCTGGTTAATTGGAAATAAGAGGCTCATGGACTTTCCTGCCTGGGCTGGTTTTGAACTGTGCTCCTTAGATCTTAGCCTCTTGGATAGGTCGGATTACAGGTGTGAGCCGCTGACACCTGGATCACACTGTGGGATTTTATTCAAAGTATTTCATCTTGCTGGGCCTCAGTTTCCCCCACCGTCACAGAAGAAGCCCCCTTCAGTGAAGCAAGCACCGTGGAAGTGACAGGAATGGAAAACTAGGTGTGGGTGCACAGCCCCTGGGGACACAGCGAGGTGCCAGTCTTGCCCTGGCTTCCCTCAGGGCTCTGCTTAGTCCAGTCCCCCTTCCCTCCTCTCCCTCCCTCCCTCCCTCTCTCCCTCCCTGCCATCGTGGAGTGCTGGCTCCCAGCATGCCGTGCGCTGACAGCCTTATAAATAGTCGCCTTTGCAGGCGGCTGGTGAGGACGGGCAGGGCACGCACTGGCCCCGGCGCCCACCGCACCCTCCCCCAGGTCAGTGTCTGACTGCCCGACAGCCCATGTGGGTGCCTCGTGGGGGCCATCTGCAGGGAGTGGGGAAGTGCCACTGGGGGGAGGGGCGGGTGTTTGTGTCGGGCTCCCCTTGGGGTGTGTGTGTGTGTGTATCCATAGTTATGATCGATGTGTATTTGTATGTGCTCTCTTGCCTGTGGATTTCGGGTTTTGTGCCACACTGCTGTGCGTTTGTAAATCTCAGAAAGGGAGGGAGGAGAGATGGAGGGGGGGAGAGAGAGAATGATTCTTATAGCCCCTCCCAGCCTTCCAGACCCCTTTGTCCCAGCCTACATTCCTGGGACTCAGGGTCCCTGCTCTTGGCTTGTCCCAGCTAAGGCCCAGGGAAGGGAAGCTGTAGCCTGGCTCCCCACCCCCAGAAGTCCTGGGGTCGTGTGCTTAGAGAGCCTATCTGCCATTACCACTTCAAGTGCTGGAGGAACCAAGGGCCCCCCGCCACCTCCCCCACTTGACTCTTGTCTCAGCCTCCTGGTTGGAGAGGATCCCCTGGGGTCTGTGCTTGGGGCATGGCTGCTCAGCTGCCCACCCCAGACCTCAGCAGCAGCTGAGGCACACAGTTGAGTGGTAGAGGTAGGAGTTGAACCCTAGCTGCTTGCAAGCTCGGCTATTCTTAGGCACTGTGCCAGCCTTGTGTTGTGATTGGGGTCAAGTCACTGTCCTCTGGGCCTCAGTTCCTTAGGCTACCCTGGTGGCTGCCCGGTGAGCCAGGCTCGGCTGTTGGGGCCCTGTCCTGGGGGCCTCATGAGGCCTGGACCTTTGCTTGTAACTCAATTCCATGCTGGACCCCTGGCTCCTGGGAGGAATCCTCAGCACCCAAGTTATTTTGGACCAAGGAAGTGGCAGGTGTCCCCAGGACAGAGAAGGGCTTAGGTTACCAGCAGGGAGCAGCGCACGTCTCAGGGCTTTACTGACTGCCCCTGGCAGTCCCCTGTCTCTGGGTGGCTGAGGGGTTCTTGGCGGCTGGACACCTCCTTCTGCGCACTCAGCAGGACGAAGAGCAATAACTCACACCTTGAGTCAGTGCAGCATTAGCAAAGCTGCAGAAGGCCCTGCTCTGGGCCTGGGCACCAGACCTGAAGCAGCAGAAATGTAGACCTGAGCTTGACCCCTGCCAGGCCCTGGAGCTCCCTTACCCCATCCTCCAAGACTTAGCTCTCTCTCCCAGATTGTGATCAGGATGGAAGGAAGCTTCCAGCTTACACTCAGCCCCAGCCAGGCCCAATCAGGTGGAGGCCCGAGGTGCAGCAGAGTGTCCGAGTCCTTCCTGTCTTGTGCCCAGTGAAGCTTCCGAAGTTCAGAGAGGAGCTGAAGTGTGGCTCAAGGGGAGAGCACCAGCTGAGACAGAGAGAGAGGGAAAGAAAGAGAGGGAGAGACCCTGAGTTCAAATCCCAATCCTGGAACAATTTTTTTTTTCAGAGAAAGGATTAGGCACTCACACCTGCAACCCTCACTACTCAGGAGCTGAGATCTGAGGATCACAGTTCAAAGCCAACCTAGTCAGGAAAGTATTTAAGACACTTCAGTTAACCACCAAAAGTGGAAGTGGAGCTGTGGCTCAAGTAATAGAGTGCTAGCCTTAGATGAAAAGGTTGAAGGTCACTCACCAGGCACTAGCGGCTCATAGTTGTAATCCTTGCTACCCAAGAGGCTGAGATCTGAGGATTACAGTTTGAAGCCAACCTAGACAGGAAAGTCTGTGAGACTTTCTGTTGTTGTTGTTGTTAGTTATGGGGTTTGAACTTAAGACCTGGGCACTGTCCCTGAGATTTTCCCCTCAAGGCCAGTGCTCTACTACTTTGAGCCACAGCACCACTTCTGGCTTTCTGGTAGTTAATTGGAGATAAGAGTCTCCCAGACTTTCCTGCCAGGGCTGGCTTTGAACTGTGATCCTCAGATCTCAGCCTCCTGAGTAGCTAGGAATTATAAGCATGATCCATCAGCACCTGGCTATGAGACTTACGTCCAATTAACTACCAAAAAGTCAGAAGTGGTGCTGTGGTTCAAGTGATAGAGTGCTAGCTTTAAGCACAAAAGCTCAGGGACAGTGCCCAGGCTCTGAATCCAGCCTCCAAGACAAGTACACACACACACACAAAAAATGTTAAGGGGCAGTGCCCAAACCCTGAATTCAAGCCTTACTGCAGACACCAAGAAAAAGAAAAAGGAAGGAAAGAGAGGAAAAGGGAAGGAAGAAGGAAAGAAAAAAGAAAGAGAAGGAAAAAAAGAAAAGAAAGAAAGGAAGGAAGGAAGGAAGGAAGGAAGGACTCAGAGAAGGCGTGCCTATGTGGGAGTGAAGGGAGAAATCTAGGAAGGCTTTCTAGAAGAGGTGACTCAGAGCTGAGGCCTAACGCCATCACAATTGAGAAGAGACAACCAAACATTGAGTGCAAGATCACAAATGCCTAGAGAAAGACATCATCATGGTGGGCATTGTGACAGAATCATCGACAATTGATAGGGGTGAACCTGCTGAGGTGGCAGGGTCAGATCACCAGGGCTTCTATAAGGTAGGTTGAGTTTCAGGCTTTGTTTGGGAAGCTGAGGAGGCCATACTGGGAAGGTTGTAAGCCAGCCAGTGACTTGGTCTGTTGTTTCTCAAAGGAAACATCTGGAACAGTGGCCCCAGACCTTAGAATAAGGAAGTTGGGAGGGGGAGGGTACAGGTTGGAGAGAGGATCCAAGATGGGGAGGCCACGGTGTGGTATGTGCAGGATGGGGTCGGGGGGTGTGCAGGGCAGAGATGTGAGGATCCTTGTTCAAAGCCGGTTGGTGCAGAAATATCCTTGAGACTCAGCCACCAAAAAAGCTGGAAGTGGCTGGACATGGGTGGCTCACATCTATAATCCTAGCGACTCAGGAGGCTGAGATCTGAGGATCATGGTTCAGAGCTAGGGCTTTCAGGAAAGTCTGTGAGACTCTTACCTCCAATTATCTATTACAAGAAAAGAGCCAGAAAGGGAGCTCTGGTTCAAGTGGTAGAGCACTAGCCAAGAGCAGCACAAAAGCTCAAGGTCAGTGCCCAGGGTCTGAGTTAAACTCCCAGAATCAGCACAACATACAAAAAAAGCTGAAAGTGGGGTATGGCTCAAGTGGTAGTGCCAGCCTTTGGTGGACAAACCAAGCAAGAGTGTGAGGCTCTTGAGTTTAAGCCATAGAACCAGCACACAGACGGGGAAGACACACAGACAGGCAGGCAGGCAGGCAGACAGACAGACAGACAGACAGACACACACACACACACACACACACACACACACACACACACATGCACATGCTCCAACTGGGAAGAGCTATGTCCCCCAGACAGGCTTTGGGCCTCTGAGCCATCCTCCTCTCAGCTTTGCTGGCCCTGAGGAGCGTTGTCAGGGAGTCTGGGCAGATGCTGGTCCCACACTGTCTCTAGGAGTTTCCAGGGTTGAGTCCTATTTCCTCCCCTCTGTGCAGCCTTCACCCTGGTCCTCATGGAGACCAAAGCTCTCCTGGGATAGGTGAGGTAATAGATGCCAACAGGAAAGGGACTTTGCCAAGGTCACCCCGCCTCCTGGACTTCCCTGTCTCCTCTGGCTTCTGAGTCCGGCTCACACCTGCTGGTGCTGTGGGTGAGGTTTGGTGGAGGCCCAGGCAGGGTGGGGAGCGGCTCTCACATCCCCATGCCTTGACTTGCAGAGTGCTGACCCGGCTCCCAGGACCTCAGCAAGATGGAAGGTATGAGTCTCGGCGTTGCCTGTGCCCGTCTGTGAAGGGCAGATATGGGAAGGGCTGGAAGTGGTCCTGGGTCCATCTGGAGCCTCCAGCCTCCTCCTTCAGCCTCTCACAGGATGCATCACTCCAAGATTAAATTTAGAAACAATGAGGACTCCCCAAGGTTTTGGGGGGAGGAGGGCAGAGCTCACCTCCCACGCTGGCATTTATGGAGCTGAGTCTCTTCTGAAGAGGGTGGGTTCTGGGCTGGGGAGGGGCTGGGGGTGGAGACGGCCCTGTGGACAGGCTCCAAGTGTGCCAAATGTACCCACTTTTCCTGCCACTCAGAGAGAGGTGCGGGCCTGAGGCTGTCTGGACTTTCTTAGCTTCTGTGCACTGGGACCTACAGGGAGCCATGGGGTGGGCAGAGAGTCAGGAATGGGTCAGCCTGATTTCTGGCAGTGCCACCTGTCTAATCCCTGGCCCTGGGCCTTGGGCCTGGGCTGCTCTTAAAGGTACACTGGAGGCCAGCAGTCATCCTTCTGCCCTTAGCTCCAAACTTGGGCTGCCACAGGGTCATAGCTTCTGCTTTTCCTAGCCTCCCCCTTCATTCTGCTTCCCTCCCTGTGGCTGCCACGCCCACCACCTCCAGGGTCAGGGTCAAGTGCTTCTTTTCTGCAATTACACAGCAAGGCAGGCTCATTTTACCCCAGGAGGGGGACGTGTCAGAAGTGGAGCACAGGTCCCCATTTGGGTTCTGACAAGTTGACTAGGCCACTTCCTTTCTGGGCTTCAGTGGTTTTTTTTGGCTCAGTGGTCTGTGGGTTCTTCTTTTTGGGGGTTGCTGAGGAAGAGAGTCCAGGGCCTTGTGGATGGCAGGCAAACGCTCTCCCGTGAGCTCTATCCCAGCCTGGGCTGTGAGTTCTAACAAGGCAAGAGTTTGAAACGGAATGTGTGTAAGCTCCCCTCCTTGTCTGGACAGGAATTTTACTTGCCCACCACAGCAAGCTCCTCCCTGGCAACCATCTCCATGGCAACATGCATTGTGGTTTCCAACTCCTCCACATTAATACCGTTGGGGCGGCCAGGCCTGGGAGGGACAAGGGACATAGCAAGATAGAAGGCTAGACTGTTGTTTATTTAGTAGGCAACTTGAAGAAGAGGGACATGGGAAGGTGACCGAGCTCCAGCCACCCACGGGGAGGCAGGGTGGAGGCTGGCACCCAGACTTCCAGCGGTGCTGTGTTCTTAGCCTCCAGGCCCTTTTGTTCTGGAACATTATCTTTTCTGTCACCTCTCCCTCCACACACCCCCAGTTCTGAGCAGTCTCTCTGGCTATTTTCTAACAAGTGACTGAATCTTTTTTCCCATGCTTTTTCCACAGAGAAGCTGAAGAAAAGCAAGATTATCTTTGTGGTGGGTGAGTCTCAAGTTGGGAGGGTCTTGGGGAGGGACCCCATCAGCCCCTAGAGGCCTGGCTCTCAGAGGAGTTCTGAGCTTGTGGGTCCTCGCAGGTGGGCCTGGCTCAGGGAAGGGCACCCAGTGTGAGAAAATTGTACAGAAGTATGGCTACACCCACCTCTCCACCGGAGACCTTCTGCGTGCCGAGGTCAGCTCTGGCTCAGACAGGGGCAAGAAGTTGGCAGAAATCATGGAGAAGGGCCAGCTGGTACCACTGGTGAGTGTGAGGGTGCTGTGTGCCCCAAAGGAGTGCCAGTCAGCAGAGCCATAAAGACCCAAGACCTGTGGGACCTGCCCCGCCTCTCACCTCGCCTGCCACCTAGGTCTTTCTGTCCACTCAAACCACATGTGTCCTTTCCCGCCTGCTGCGACCTTCCCTTCTCATCCAGCTTTCAGACCACCTCTTCCCTCCGATTCCTCTGCTTTGGGCTAAAACCCCCTAATTTTATAATGCAGTAGTCCTCTTCTTTGCCCATGTGAACCATACCACCCTTGGAAATACAAGGCAGCTGTCACTGTCAGTTCCCTGCCCGGACCAAGGTGGGGAAGGCCTGCTCTGCTCAGGGCGCAGGACAGGGCAAGGCTGTCTAGGGGCTCCATGGAGAGTGAACCACGCTCCTGCCAAGCCCTCCGTCAGAGGAGGCCACAGGAGAAGGAGGCTCACTAGAGCAATGAGCACTCAAGGCAGGAGGGCAGCTCAGAGGCAGGACCGGCACAAGCAAAGCCCTAGAAAAGGGGTTGGAGAAGGGAGGTTGAGGCTTTTCCTTTGATGCCTGTCTGCAGGAGACTGTGCTGGAGATGCTCCGAGATGCCATGATAGCCAAACTTGAAACATCCAATGGCTTCCTGATCGATGGCTACCCTCGAGAGGTGCAGCAAGGAGAAGAGTTTGAGCGTCGGGTAAGTCATGGGCTTGGGGTCAGGCTGAGGAGAGAGAGAAGAGGGTGACCGGAGAGGCCTGTGAAGGTGAAGGTCATTTTTAGAAGTCTACAAGGTATAGATGGAGGGGAAGGGCCATAGTAGGCTTAGGGTCCAAGTCAATCCCTTGAGACATTGGATCAGTCATCTTCCCTATCTGAACAATGTGGGGAGATAGGTCTGTCAGCTGCCTTGAAGGGAAAGCTCCTCATGAACACATAGTGAGAGGGGTAAGGAAAAGCACTGGCAGGGCTGGAACTGTGGGTACAACTGACAGGAGGAAAACAGGATATGTGGGGAGAGGTGAGCAGGTTTGGGGCTGGTTGGAGCCTGGAGTGCCAAGAAGGGGCATCAGTCTCTTTCAGGGGACAAGGGGAGTCTGGCTGGAAAGAGTAGGCATTGGGACAATGGCTTTCAGCTTCTTCGAATGGAAGAACACTGTCCACAGGGTGGGGGTACCCACACAAGCACATTTTTGCCCATAGGCAACATGGATAACCACAGGACACTTACACAAGGCCACAGGCACTGCGTAATGCACGCTCAGAGAAAGCCAAGAGTGTGGCACACACATGTGCACATGTGGGCTGGGACACTCATGCTGTCTGTACAAGGCCATGGGAGGGGGCATGGAGGGAGAGGCCGCACCTCAGTCCTACCCAGACCTCTGTGGGCTGTAGCCAGAGACTGTATTTCCTGACCTCTGACTGTCTGCAAGAACTCAAGGAAGTTCTGCCTGGCTCAGCCTTGTTGCCTTGGTTGGGCATCCTGTGATGGCTCATGTGTACAAACCGTGTGAGGTCACCTGAAGGCTAAAAAATGGGGGTGCTGTGGGGGACTATCTCCGCACAGGACTCTTGTGGTGGCCTCTGGGGGCCCCAGCCACTGATCTCAGCTCTGGACACCAGGGGGCGCCAAGGCTTCTCTGAAGTAGAAGAATGGGATTAGAGATTTGGCCACTCACCCTGGTTTAAGGTCCCAGAGCTCTCCAGGGAGTCAACAATGCTCATGTCCTGGCTGGGAAACTGAGGCACCACCCTCTCCAGGAGCTGTCTCTGTGCGGTCATAACCTCCACTAAGGGTGGATAAAGATTGTCCTATACAGGCTGGGAATGTAGCTTAGTGGTAAAGTGCTTACCTAGCATGCATGAAGCCCTGGGTTCTATTCCTCAGTATCATGGAAGCAGAAAAGGCCAGAAGTGGTGCTGTGGTTCAAGTGTGGTAGAGTGCTAGCCTTTTGTTGTTGTTGTTGTTGGTCATGGGGCCTGAACTCTGGGCCTGGGCGCTGTCCCTCAGCTCTTCAGCTCAAGGAGAACACTCTACCACTTGAGCCACAGCGCCCCCTTCTGGCTTTTTCTGCTTATATGGTGCTGAGGACTTGAACCCAGGTCCGCCTGCATGCAAGGCAAGCATAGAGTACTAACCTTGAGCAAAAGAAGCTTGGGAAGCCAGGCGCTGGTGGCTCATGCCTGTAATCCTAGATCTCAGCCTCCCGAGTAGCTTGGAACACAGGCATAAGCCACGGGTGCCCAGCCTCTACAGTCTTTAACCACCCAGGGGGGAGGAACGTGTAAGTGCGTTATAACCAAGGGAACCAAAGCCGGTGAGGGCCTGGGGCCTGCCCACAGTCACAGGGAAGGTAGAGTCAGGAGAGCCTGGGTGCGGACCCTGCGGAAGGGCAGTGCCCATGCAACCCTGATGTGGAGAGTGCGTGACAGCTGTGCACAAACCCTTAGCGGGGCCAGCCAGATGGACAGTCCAGCCCAGGGGAGGGGTGGGCCTTCATGTTTGTGTTAAAGTCCTGGCCCAGGGGGGGTCACGATGGCTCTGTCTCTCTGCCAGCTCTGGCGGGGACAGGGTCCTTTCTTCCTCAGTGTGCCCAGGTTGGGCTGTGTGTGCCCAGTGTGCCCAGGCTGACAGAGGCAGAGTCGCTGACCTCAAGGACCCATGATCAGGAGAGGGGAGGGCCGGCTGCAGGCTCTGACTTCAGTGTGGAAGTCAGTCAGTACGGGAGACTGTGGAGGGACTCTAGTGGCAGAATAGAGGGAGAGGACATGGGGCCCCCTCTTCCCCACCCTTCCACATCATCCCTGACATGACCCTCTCATTCCAATGACAGTGATGCTGCTTAGATGCCCTCAGCAGCCCTCCCTCCATGGGTGGTCCCTTGGTTTTTTGTTACATCCTATCAGGAGGGACATCTTGGGGGCCAGGGTTGGGTCCAGGAAAACCCTTTGGGAAGACCAAAATTTTAGCTAAAGCTAGGTAGAGAGGTAAGCACTGGGTCAAGCTCGGGTGTGTGGGGAAAGATTCACAGTAGAAGGGAGAGGACAGGTCTCCGGCATGGGAAGGAGTTGGCTGAGGGCCCAGGCATGGCCACCCAGGCAGAGAGGGCAAAGCATGAACCACACAGGGCCTCTGGCGCTGGCAGGGACTTGAGCTTCCTCTAGAGGGCGCTGGGAGCCGTGGAGGAAGTTTGAACAGGGAAGTGTCAGGGAAGGTCCCTCAAGCTGCCTTGGAGAAGGGATGGAGACCTGGATGGGAAGATGGGACAGGAATGGGTCCTTGTGACATGGCGCCTGCCCCTCCCGGACTGCCTCTCACAGATCGGAAAGCCCACACTGCTGCTGTATGTGGACGCGGGCCCCGAAACCATGACCAAGCGGCTCCTGAAGCGCGGGGAGACCAGCGGCCGCTTAGATGACAACGAAGAAACCATCAAGAAGCGCCTGGACACCTATTACAAGGCCACCGAGCCGGTCATTGCCTTCTATGAGAAACGGGGCATCGTGTGTAAGGTGGGCCTCCCGACTGGCCCTGCCTTTCATCACAGTGTCCTGGGCCTCAGTTTCCCTACTAGTCCAGTGGGAGGTTGATGTCATAGTGGCTGGCTTGGGGAGCCTGGCCTGACCCGTGGGGGAGGTCAGGCTCCTGCCTCACGGCCGGTCTCCCTTACAGGTCAACGCTGAAGGCACGGTGGACAGTGTCTTCTCGCAGGTCTGCACCCACCTGGATGCTCTGAAGTAGCCATGTAGAGCCCTTCTCCAGCTCGGAGCCACCCTACCCCTGCCCTGCCTGAGGCGGTCCTGGCCAGAGCCCAGGGCCTCCGCCCTGCCTCACTGCTAGCGGGGAGGAAGCCACCTTATCCTGTTTTGTGGGCGGCGAAGCACTAAAGGAATTTCAAAGGACATTGCTTTTACTCCTTTTTCTTTGTTTCCAAACCCAGTTGAGGCTCCATCTCCTCACGCTTCTCCTCCTGCTCTGGTGCCAGGCTGTGCTGGTGCAGGCCATACCACGCCGCCCCAGGCCTGGGATCCCCCTGGTGGCAGAGAGGCTGGGGTCTTTGCTCGTGGAGCCTCGTGTTCAGGCTCCTCTGCATCCCTGCTATTGACCCCTTGTGTCTCTGAGCACCGTTTCTATGCGTGACCCTGGGCGATCTGGGCACAGGACAACAAAACCATGAGCTTTGGGGCTCCTGGGCAGTGAACATGGCACATGCTAGCCAGTGACATGGGCAGTGAATCTGTCTTCTTGGTGGCAGAAGCTCTGAGGGTTTGCAAAGGGCATGGGACTAAGTGGGGGAGGAGAGGACAGGGTGCCTTCTTGAGGAGAGAGGAGGGCTGAAGGGAGCCATTCATATGCTTGCATCCGGGTCCCAGCCTACGCTTCAAGCTGTTTCTACATCTAAAGTAGATCTGGGCACTGGTGGCTTATGTCTGTAATCCTAGCTGCTGAGGAGGCTGAGATCTGAGGATCAGGGTTTGAAGCCAGCTGAGGCAGGAAAGTCTATGAGACTTTTTTTTGGGGGGGGGGTCCGGTCCTGGGGCCTGAACTCTGGGCCTGGGCGCTGTCCTTCAGCTCTTCAGCTCAAGGCTAATGCTCTACCACTTGAGCCACAGCGCCACTTCCGGCTTTTTTCTTTTTGCTTATGTGGTGCTGAGGAATCAAACCCAGGGTCTCAGGCATGCAAGGCAAGCGCTCTACCACTGAGCCACCTTCCCAGCCCCGAGACTTTTTTTGTCAGTCATGAGGCTTGAACTCTGGGCCTGGGTGCTGTCCCTGAGCTCTTCAGCTCAAGGCTAGTGTTCTACCACCTGAGACACAGTGCCACTTCCAGTTTTCTGGTGGTTAATTGGAGATAAGAGTCTCAGGGACTTTCCTGCCCAGGTTGGCTTTGAACTGTGATTCTCAGATCTCAGCCTCCTGAGTAGCTAGGATTATAGGGGTGAGCCACTAGCGCCCAGTTTATGAGACTCTTATGTCCAATGCAATACTAAAAAACTGGAAGTGGAGCCATGGCTCAAATAGTAGAGCACTGGCCTTGAGTGAAAAATCTGAGGGTCAGTGCCCAGGACATGAGTTCAAGCCCCAATATCAAGAGCACCCTGAGCAAGGGGTGTGGGTTGTCAGTGACCGTGGCTCCAGGAGTTGGGGATGAGGGCAGCTTGGCTTGGGGGTGCATGTTGGATATGTTGGGGACACTCAAGCCCCCCATGCAGGACCACCTCTCCTCACCTCATCATGGAGGTGATCACGGCTCAATTTGGTGCTCACTTGTTCTCAACACCTGTTCTGGTGCTGGCCAGGCTCCCTTTGAGGCCAAGGCAGCCTTCAGGGGCCCTACCCGAAGGTCACTGTCCTTGGGTTGTCTCTGCTCATCAGGGGTCCTTTTGAGCTTTCCTTTGAAATAAAGGTATTTAAGATATAAAAGGTGAGTCTATTGAAAGAAGAATGAATGGTAGAAGCAGGTATTGTCAAAGATGAGCCTTCTGTGGGGCCAGGGCTTGGGAGTGAAGATCTCTGCAACTTATCCTCTGTGTACCCCCACATTGGCCTCAGGAAAGGCCTCAGAAAACATGCATGCACCGATATTGGGGCTTAATGTCAGGGCCTAAGAATACTCAGTTGTTTTTGTTGGTTTGTTTGTTTGCTCATGGCTGGTTCTCTACCACTTGGGTCATGCCTCCACTTCCAGGATTTTTGCTGGTCAGTTGGAGATGAGCTTCACAAATTTGTCTGTCCAGGCTGGTTTCAAACTATAATCTTCAAAGTTCAGTTCCTGAGTGCTCAGTTCCTGGGCCACTACCACCAGCTGCCGTGTGTACTGTATTAGGCACATACATACTTGTGCACCTTGTCTGAATCAGGGCTGTCTTAAGGGTCTGCATGGGTGCAGAGCCCCCACCGGTAATCCTTGTGTAAGATGGTATAGTGTGTGCGTGGAACTTCTGTACAACCTTTAAGACATACTAAAGTCATGACTTTAAGCCATAATATTTAAAATGTAAATAGATGCTGTACTGTATTGCTTAGGGAACAATAAGGAAGATACAAGTTCAATATAGATGCAGTTCTTTTTTTTTTTTTTGGTCATAGGGCTTGAACTCTGGGCCTGGATGCTGTCCCTCAGCTCTTCAGCTAAAGGCTAGTGCCCTACCACTTGAGCCACAGCACCACTTCTAGTTTTCTGGTGATTTATTGGAGATAAGAGTTTCACAGACTTTCCTGCCCAGGCTGGCTTTGAACCACGATCCTCAGATCTCAGCTCCTGAGTAGCTAGGATTACAGGCATGAGCCACTGGTACCTGGCTGCAGTTCTTTTCTAGAGATGGAATCTTGCTATATTTGCTTAGACTGACCTCAAAATTCCTGAGTTTAGGGCTGTGAAGGTGGCTCAGTGGTAGAGGCTTGCTTAGCATTCATGAAGGCCTGGGTTTGATTCCTCAGTACCACACAAACAGAAAAAGCCAGTAGTAGCACCAAACAGAAAAAGCCAGTAGTAGCACCGCGGCTCAAGTGGTAGAGTGCTAGCTTTGAGCTGAGGAGCTCAAGGACAGCACCCAGGCCCAGAGTTCAAGCCCCAAGACTGGACAAAAAAAAAAAAATCCTGAGTTCAAGCACTTCTCCTTCTTTAGCCTCAAAAGTATCTAGATAGTATCTATCCATTTATCATCTATCTAATATATCAATATAATACAGATACCCTACATATTGAAAGCTTCAAGGTGTAAAAAGATGAAAAGTACAGTAATTGCCACGCTGCCCTCACCATCACAAACCTTTCTTGGGGTAGCTCATGATAATGCATGCCTGTAATCCCAGCTATACAAGAGACGAAAGGGGAAGGATCAAGGTTTGAGGCTACCCTGTGTAATTAGTATGAGACCCTATCTATCAAACAATCTAAAAGCAAAAAGATCTGGAGATGTGGCTCAAGCGATACAGTGCTTGCCTAGCAAATACAAGGCCCTGAGTGAAATCCTCAGTACTGCCCCCAAATTTTAATAATATTACCTTTGAGTTTCACGACACATTCATTTAGCAAACACTTCTGGACTAGCTAAAATATTAGACAGATGCTCAGAAGCCCACCCCCCACCCCCATGATGTGGCTCCCAGCATGGAGAAACTCTCATTCATAAAATCCCATCCCAGCCAATCAAGACCAGCCCAGACCTCCGAGCGGAGAAGCAGAGAGGTTCCTTGAGCTCTGGCGTGGGCTGTGATGATGCCTAGGAGTTCCACACAGGACAGAGAGCATGGGGAGGCAGAGGAGCAGCTCTGCAGAGCTACCCCCAGAGGAGAAGACCCATTGAGAGAGGAAGGGCTGAGTCCTGGGGCTGGCCTGGAATGGAATAAAGGAGGTGCAGCAGCAGGAGACCCACCTGACCGAGGGTGGGGGCCAGACTTGAAGGACCTTATTTATTTTCTGCCACCCTGGAGCTTGAACTCAGAGCCTGGGTCCTATCTCAAGGCTAGTGCTCTACCACTTGAGTTACAACTCCACTTCGGGCTTTTTGATGGTTCTTTGGAAACTTTCCTGTGTGAGCTCACTCTGAATCGTAATCCACAGATCTCAACCTCCTCCTGAGTAGCTAAGATGAAAGGTATGAGTTACTGGCACCTGGCTTCATTTCTTTTGATCAAGACCAGCTCTCACTCCTCATTTTGTGGCATTGGCCTGTGAGGAGACAGCTTTCCCACATTCAGCCCTGACTTCCTCAAGTTTCCATAAACCGACAGCTCGTTCCGAAGGCTTCGGAGCCTCAGGCTAAGCCTGTGGATGAGAGGGCGTCCGAGGCCAGCTGCTGGAGGGGCTGGAGCCGGACAGGACCCTGTGACCTGCAGAGCATGCGCACTACTGCGCAGGTGAACATTCCAGCCTTTGGTAAAACCTTCCTTCTGGTGAGCAGGTCCAGGCTGGCTGGTGACACCCAGGCCCCTGGGCCTAGGGTCATGCTGTGGTGGCTCTGGGAAGCTCTGCTCTGCTCTGTCAGAGGGAAGCTGGGGGGGGGTGCAGAGGGAGGCCGGAGCCCCTGGCTGGGTCAGCGTGTCCTCCTGCCCGCCTGCTGGACTCCAGGAAGGCTGTCAACACGAGAGACGCTCCAGGCAGCAGCTGATTCCAAAGTGCTAGAATATTCAAAGCAGCCAGGGGCTCTGTAACTTTAGGGTCTCCCAGAGAGAGTGTTCCTGGGGTGCTGGCCTCAGATGCTCCCTCTACCCACGGACTGCATCCCTGGGTCTTGGCCTCAGGGTCTCCTGAGGGCCTGGGCCGGAGCCGCTGAAGTGGGAGAGGAAGGAAGCCGGGAGCAGAGGAGGCCAAGGCTGTCGCCTCCCAGCCGCGAGAGGGGCCTCGAGTAAACAGGAAGGCCTGGCTGCTCCGCCGTGGGGGCGCTTTGGAGGGTGGGGGCCAGGTCCTACTGGGCATGCGCAGTCTGTGTGAGCTCAGGCCTCTCCTGCTAGGGTCGTGTGTCCAGAGAGGTTAAACTATCTGGTCCAGGTCACACAGTAGCTACATGCTTGCCTGTCCCCTTCCTGGGGTTGTAGCGCCAGGTTTCCTGCCCTCCGCCCATCGTGGAGTCCTAGCCCCTTGTGGGCTTCAGTTCTCCTTTCCTCTCCCTTCTTATCGCTTCATTTTTTTTCTCTTTTTCCTCCTATCCTGCCTCCCCTCTCCTTCCTTGTCTACTGAGGCTTGAACCCAGGGCTATATAGATGCTAGGCCAGCTTTTCTACCACTTGATGTCCCAGTCCCCTTCCGTGTGTGTGTGTGTGTGTGTGTGTGTGTGTGTGTGTGTGTGTGTGTGTGTGTGTTTGAGCTAGGGTCTTGACACTCAGGCTGGCCTGGGGGATGTGCCTGTCTCTGCCTTCTAAGTAGCTGGGATTATAAGCCTGCTCTACTATCGGGCTCTCCTTTCCCTGTCTATGAACTCAGAGCCCTTACAACCCAGCCCAGGAAAAGCCCCTGCTTCCTAAGTGGCCCTGGAAGATTCTTCAGACTTTGGATTTTGGTGGGAAGGCCAATACCACTCAGGACTGGGAGGTAGGAGGACCCTTGGGTAGGGAAAGAGAAGGCAGCAGTTGTTTTTCTGTTTGTTTTTGTTTGGGGATGCTGGTACTGGGGCTTGAACTCAGGGCCTGAGCACTGTCCCTGAGCTTTTTCCACTCAATGTTGGTGCTTCACCCCTTGAGCCACACCTACACTTTTGGTGACTAATTGGAAATACAATTCTCATAGACTTTCCTGCTTCAGCTGGCTTTGAACTGTGATCCTGGGATCTCAGCTTCCTGAGTGGTTAGGATTACAGGTATGAGCCCCTGGCTTCTGGTAGAGGTTTTGTTCCTTCTTTTTTTTTTTGGTAGGTCTTGGGGGCTGAACTCAGCCTGGGCGCTGTCCCTCAGCTCTTCAGCTCAAGGCTAGCACTCTACCACTTGAGCTACAGCGCCACTTCTGGCTTTTCTGCTTATGTGGTGCTGAGGAATCGAACTCAGGGCCTCATGCATGCAAGGTAAGCACTCTACCACTGAGCCACCTTCCCAGCCGCAGGTTTTGTTCTTTTAGTGCAGAGCAGGATTGAGTAACAGCCTCATCCCTGGGACCACAGCGTTCCTGAGTCATTCTCCCTCTTCAGAACTGACGCTTGACCTCTGACTTCTGTATCTCAGATGAACCCAAGCCCCATACCCTGGGAGACTGGGTGATGAAGCCCACAGGCCTGTCGAGAAGGCCTTGGGCCAGGTCCCACTCCAGGTGATGGGGATTTAGCTGTTCTAGAAGGTGAGACATACTAAATGTCTGTCAACTGGTGGTATGTATCTCAAGGGCCAGTTTTGGAGGGGGAGGTGATTTTTAGTCAGATTTTACTAAGCATGTGACGTTTGAGCAGAGGCTTAAAGGAGGAGGAGGCAAGCCATGTGGCATCGACAGAGCATTTGAAGAGAACAGCATGTCCAAAGGCCCTGAGGTGAGCATTTGCTTAGCTAGTTCAAGTAACAGCAAGGAGCTAACATGGGCTAGAGTGGAGGCCTTTACTCTGAGTGGTTGTCAGTGGAGTGAGGGGCATTGGGCAGAGCAGAGATGGAATCTAACTTTTTTGTGTGTGCCAATACTGGGCTTAACCTCAGGCCTTCATGCTCTAGCTCAGCCTTTTCTGCTTATGGTTGGTACTTGACCACTTGAGCCAGGCCTCCAGTTCCAGCTTTTTGCTGGTTAATTGGAGATAAGTCTCAAGGGTTTGTCTACTGGGCCATCGCTGAACCTTCGTCTTCAGATCTCAGCTTCCTGAGTAGCTAGGATCACAGGCGTAAGCACCAGCACAATTCAGCCAGGTGGCTGAATTGTACTATTTTAAACAAATATTCAAAGGGCCTGACTCAAGTTAAAACCTGACTTGTCTTTAACAGGCTCCCTTAACAGTGTGGAGAAAGGGTTGGGACAAGGGACAAAGCCAGCAGAGCTCAATGAGGAGGTGACCAGGCCGTTCCCAGAGAATGGTACTGTGGGTGAGGAAGCAGCCTCGCTCTGCCAACAGGGAGTGTGAAGGAGGACCCATCGCCATCTTGTGTGGCTTCAATCAGGCTTGTGAAAGTCAAGATCAACTCCAAGAATGGGACAGTGAAAAGAGGTTGTGGCCTGGGGTGGAGAAACCAAGGCACCAGAAAGCGATGTGCAGAGACTAGAACCCGGTGAGGGTTGAGACATCCAGGGGCCCTGAGATGTGGAAGGTCCTGGCTGGAGAGACAGAGGTCAGGATGGTCACTGCAGCTGGTATTTAGCACAATACTCTCCACCCCCACATTCAGGTGTGCACAAATCCCCCAGGATCAGTGTTCGTACACGCACGTGTACACATGCATGAAAACAAGTGTGTATGTGCACACAACTCCAGTACTGAGACTTGAACTCAGGGTTTCACACTAGCACGTTATCACCTAAACCATAACTCCCAGCTTTTTGCTGTTTAATTGGGGGAAATAGTCTCAAAGACTTTTCTGTCCAGGTAGGCGTTTGAGTATCTAGCACCTAGCAAATCTCCCTGGATCCTGAGGGAAAAAAAATCAAAATGCAGGCTCTATTTAGCAGACTGGGGTAGGGCTGAGGCCCTGCACTACTAATAAATTTCCAGAAGATACACAGACTGCACTCTGGGTAGCAAAGTTCAAGCACATTGTATTGACGGCTGAGACCCACTGGTGGGTACCAAAATTTAGAGAGGCCTGAGGTCCTTAGCAAATAGAAATGGCAGGGATAGACAGATTGCCCCATGAGGTCATTGCAACCAGATAAGTTCATAGACAGTTCTTCCGTTATCAGACTCTGAGTGCCGGAGATTATTTGTCCCAGTGCTGGGATATGATGTCATCAGGGTCACAAAGCTCTGAGAAAACCTGATTTGGGAGTGAGAAGGAAAGGGGCCTGGGGACCAATGCAGAGGAATAGATAAGGTGACCGGAGACATGGGATGGAAACCAGGATGGAATGTTCTGGAAGCCAAGGGAATACTTCTAGGTCCAGATTTGGCATTATTCTCTGCCTCTCTCCTGCATGTGTCCTGGCATACCTGAGCCTTATTTTCTTCCACGTGACTGTCGTGGCCCTTTAGGTGGGTGTGAAGGGGATCTTGGCATGAGATCGGGCGAGCCCATGAGTGGTAGAGCACTTGAATTCTTGTTTGAATTTCTCCAGGCCAGCAAGCTGCCCTTCCATTGTACAAATGAAGAACCTGAGGTCCCGGAAGTTGAAAGGGCTTACTAGAGGACCCCTAGCCAGTTCAGGGCAGAGTTGAATACCCAGACTCCTGGCTGATGAGGGTCTTACTCATCTGTTATCAACAGTTCCTGGCTCTGGACCAGAGCTGGAGCCAGACAGCCGCCTAGGGGTTCCCTGGGGACCTCCTGAAATTCCTTCAGTGGCCAGGAGCCAGGGTGAACGTGCTCCATCCCTTCCTGCAGTCCAGACCTTCCCGACCCTCCAGGAGGAGGAAGACGCAGAACGCCCCCTGTGGGGTACAGGCACAGCAGGGCCTGGCAGGCGGCCACCACAGGTCTCCTGATGTGTGGCCAGGCCACACCTGAAAATATCTGTATTCGGGCCCTGGCAGGAAACAGATGGCACGTTCCCAGGGGGATGGCGTGGGGAGAATGTGACCAGGTCTGTTTACACAGGTGTGGGCAGGTAGGGGTAGCCACAGGGGCTAGGCAGACCCCCAGGGCTGGCAGAGACAGCCTATAACCACTCAGCCTGAAGGGAGAGGCCAGGAGCGGATTTCTCAGCTGGATAGGGTCATGCAGAGCCACGTGGGGATGGAACCAGGGGCTGCGTCTCCCCTCTCCTCGTCTTGTCTCTGATTTCCAGGGGGTGGGCTGGGTGGAAATGTGGACTTGGCTTGGGGGCATGGGTAGAACATGTGGGTGGGTGGCAATGGGTGGACAACTAACCCCCGTCTGTCTCTGGCCACGCGACCACTGAACTTCCAGGGGACAGGAGAACCAGGCAGGACGGGCCTTTTCTACTAAAGACCAGGAGCAAGGCCCACTGCTCTGTGCCTCAGTTTCCCCAGGCATCCATGACCTTCATCCCTGCCTTCCCTTTGAGAACATCTCTTTTTCACTGTACTCAGGGGCTCAAAGGCCCCAGCTCCTACGCAGGAACACAGCAGTGTAAATATATATGATGTCAAGCCAGGTGCTGGTGGCTTGCGCCTGTAATCCTAGCTACTCAGAAGACTGAGATCTGGGGATCTGTGGTTCAAAGCCTTGGCAGGAAAGTCTATGAGACTTTTATCTCCAATTAACCAGCAAAAAGCCAGCAAGAAGCCAGAAGTGGAGCTGTGACTCAAAGGTAGAGTATCAACCTTGAGTCCTCGAGTGAAAAAGCTCAGGACAGCACCCAACCTTAGAGTCTCCACCTGACAGCCAGGCTGGGCCTGGTAAACCTCAGGGAGCCTCGGCTTCCTCCTCTTAGCCTTGCCTAACGGAACCTAGGAACCGACCGGGGTGTCTGTGGGGATGAAGGGCTGATAAGGTGAACGCCTAGGGTGGGCCCTAGGGCACAGTTCACCCCAAGGCTGGAGTAACTGTCCTCTGGCACAGACTCTGCTCAGGACCTGGAGATACCTCCTGGCCACCCTCATCTCCCGTTCAGCCTCCATGACTGCAAGGGGCTTCCTGATGGCAGGCATGGCACACCTGTGACGGTGTGCCCAGGCTTGGCTGGGTGATCTACCCTCTGCCACGACCCTCACCCAAGGAGCGCCACCCTTGCAACCCACCCCTGCCAACTCTGGCAAAGACAAACGGCTGCTCCGGTTACGGGGGCAGCCAGGACTCCAGCCTCCTCCCACCCGGGCCTCCATTTTTTTTTGTGATGCAGGCCTGCTTCATCTCATATGTGACAATGTGGCCTCTCAGAGCCCAGAGTCCATGGCTCCTGGTGGCCCTCGGGAGAAAGTCCTGACATTTCAAACCTTCCCAGAGCAGGACTACAGGCTCTCCAGGCTTCCTGTCCCTACCACACCCTTGCTTGTCCTGCAGTGGTCTGCCCACTTCCTGCCTCTGCGCCTTTGCCCAGGCTCGTCCCTCTGCCCGTCATGCCCACAAACCCCTTTCTTTCAATTCAGGTGGTTCAGGTAACTGCTCCGAGCTCCCCTGGGTCTGACTCCACGTCCTGCCTGTGACAAGCGCCAGGTAGGCACACAGTGGGTGCTTTGTGTGTGTAGGGTGAACACCGCAAAGGGGTTTGATGGACAGGGATTTGCCATCCTAGCTTGGGGGACACTGACGGGCAGCGCCTCCTGTAGGCCAGGCCCAGGGCTCAGCTCTGTGGTGCTGGGGCCCTTGGAAATTCCATTCCCAACAGCATGGTGGTGCCCCCACTTTGTAGGCAGGTGGCTGAGAAACACCGTGAAAATTCTTTCTTAAAATGAACTTTCATCTTGCTTGCTTGCTACAAGTAGGAGAAGATACAAACATGTGGGCTTGGGGCTTGGACCCTGTCTAGGCCCAGAGACTCCAGCCCCAGCTTCCATGCTGGGCTAATTTGAGAATGTTTCTTTGCCCTCTGGGCAGGTTTCCCTGTTCACAAGAGAAGGGGGACCATAGTCTCATGTCCCCACACAGAAGCAGACCTGCTCAAATCCAACTCCACCATCTTTTAGGACCTCATCAGGTCTCAGTTTCCTCATCTGTAAAAGAGGAGGCCTGCGTTCTTGGAGCTCTGAGGTCCCAGAAATGGATTCAGCCGGGGCCTCTCAGATCTCCTGGGTGGGCTATCAGGGTAGTGATGGTTTTCATCTGTGGGTGCCAGGTGGGCCCCCACCAGCCAGTCTCGGGAGGGTGGGTGTGTAGGGAGACAAGGCCAGAGCCTGGGCCCTCCCACAGCCTCCCCCGTCCCAGGGCCCCCCACCCAGCCACAAAGCCTGTGGTACTTCCTCTAGCCCGCCTGGCAGACGGCCTGGCCCAGCCCCTCGGGCTAAGGAAGCGCATTTCCTGCCTCCCTGGGCCGGGCTGGATGAGCCGAGCTCCCCGCCGCTGGGAGCTCATTGCTCAGCCTCCCTCCGAACCCCATCCCAGGCCAGCACTGCCGTCTGATAGCTGTCCCCAGGAGTGCAGCGCACCCTCCCTGCCACCCTCCAGCCTGTGCCCACTTCTCCTGACCCCTCGGCCACCACCCCAGAAGGCTGGAGCAGGGACGCCGTCACTCCGGCCGCCTGCTCCCCTTGGGTCCCCGTGCGAGCCCACGCCGGCCCCGGCGCCCACCCGCGGCCCTGCCTCTGGACACTGGATAAGGCCCAGCGCACAGTCTCCGGGGTGGACAGCATGCACCGCAGCGCGCTCTCGCTGGCTGTTGTCCTGCTACTGGCCATCTGCGACCTCGGCCGGACAAGTAAGTGTCCAGGGGCCCAACTTAGGCCCTCACCCCCATCCCTGCACCTCCTTCCTGAACTTGTGGCACATGGAGCCACCTCAGGGGCTTTGGGGGACATGTGGGGTCCCCAACCATCCCAATTTGCCTGGAGACTAAGTGATTTCACAGGCCATAGGACTTGGCGTGTTCAAAGTCACAGGCCAAGTGGGACAAGTTATTTAGCCCTGGCCCCAGGGCTCTGTGCTCCCAACTGTGCCCATGTACCAAGAATGCTCTGCAGCCCTGGATGAGTACCCTACACCCTCTGGGCCTTGGGTGTCCTATGAAGAAGGTAGGAGAAGAAGGATGCAGCTGGAGACCAGCTTCTGGACACATGGAGGGGCTGAGAGCAGTTTCCCCTCGGCACTGGAAGGAAGGCGGGTAGTGAGGTCATGCTTGCTCTGTGTCTGTTATTGTTGTCTTGTGGCTAGCTTGAAATCCTCCCACCTTTCCCGGGCCTTTGAACTTCCCCAGAGCCCTACTGAACAGGTCGAGGTCGGGGTGCCCTGCCCCTGCCTTTCCCCTCCTCTTTTCTGTTCCCCAAGAAGGGTGTGGGCTGAGGCTAGGGGCTCTACAGGGGGCTCCTCAGCCTGGCCCTTTTCCAGAGTCCTGATCTATGCTGCTTCACTGAAACTAAGCAGGGGAGGGGTCCTGGGGAGCCCCCTAAGCCCAGGTGCTGCTCACTGCTGGGCCAGGCTCCTCAGCCAGCCCCGGGGCCTGCCCTCAACTCATTTTTGCCCACCTGCATATCCAGGGACTTCCTTGGGGATTTGTGGGGGCACAAAGCAGCATCAGTGGTCAGGGGCCATCTCCAGCATTTGAAAGTCTCCAATCTTTAGTCTATAAAGCACTTGCGGCCACCTCACTAGCAACCAGAAACGGAGTCTCAGAGGCCTTGAGGCACTGGGCGAGGCTTGGACTTCAGACTTGAGGCTCCCAGCACCGAGTTTTCTAACCATGAGCCATGTAATCCCCTTACCCATGACCCTGCAAGATGGCTGCCTTTATGGCCCCATTTCACAGAAGAGGAAATGGAAGTTCTGACCACCTGAGCTCGCAGCCATGGCTCTGTGCCTCCATCCCCTTGGTTGTTGGTGACTTCAGGGGTGGCCCAGACTGCTAGGATCTAGTTTTATAGGATGGAGGGCAGTGCTGTGCTGGTATACAGTCAGCAATGGAGCAGGCCGGATTTATAACATCTGCCAGTTTCTGTGGTATAAATATTCCTTCAGAGATGTCTTCCACCCTCCTCCTCCAACTCGGAAAAGACAGTACCAGTCGCACCATGATCTTGCATATTTCCCCACAGATATGATATACCAGCTCACCACAAGAACCTAGATAATTAAGAGGTGATGCATTTTGATGTTTATTATCTTCTCAAAAGTAAGATAATTTAGCTGGATGCTGGTGGCTCACGCCTGTAATCCTAGCTACTCAGGAGGCTCAGATCTGGGGATCGCAGTTCAAAGCCAGCCCAGGCAGGAAAGTCCATGAGACTTTTATCTCCAATTAACCACCTGGAAACTGGAAGTGTCACTGACAGGCTCAAGTGGTAGAGGTCTGGCCTTGAGCTGAAGAGCTCAAGGACAGTGCCCAGGCCCAGAGTTCAAGCACCATGACCAATAACAACAGCCTGTAATCCTAGCTACTCAGCTCTGAGGATCTGCAGTTCAAAGCCAGACTGAGCAGGAAAGTCTTATGAGATTCTAATTTCCAATTAACCAGCAAAAGGCCAGAAATGGAGGTGTAACTCAAGTGGTAGAGCACTAGCCTTGAGTGAAAAAGCTCAGGGACAGAGCTCAGGCCCTGACTTCAAGCCCCAGGACTGACCTTTCCCTCCCCCCCAAAAAAGGTAACTTAGAGATAGGGTGTAGCTGAGTGTAGAGCACTTGCCTAGATATGCAAGGCCCTGGGTTTTATATCCAGTACTGTGTGTGTGTATGTGTATGCATATATATATATATATATATATACATGTAATATATATTATTAATTGCATTATATACTTTTAAATTGTAATATATAATATATTTTTAGAATTATGTTTGTGAGACTTAATAATAACCATGTTTACCAGGTCCTGATGGCTCACACTTACCTAGATTCCAAGCTAGTCAAGAGGCTGAGATGTGAGGACTGTGATTCAAAGCCAACGTAGGCAGAAAAGCCTTAAGATTTCATCTCCAATTAGCCAGCAAAACTCCAGGCTGGAGGTAATGGCTCAAGTGGTAGAGTATCAGCTATGAGCAAGAAAGATGTGATTATGAGTGAGGCCTTGAGTTTAAACTCTTGTACCACCCAAACAAAAGAAAGGCATATGGAGATTTAAAGAATAATTTAACTATATATTTGTCTTAGCATAGCCTTCAAGTCCAGAGAACTGAGAATATTGCTTGGTGGCAGAATACATGCTTAGCATGTTTAAGGTCCTGGGTTCAATCCCCAGGAAGGTTTAGTGGGTTGCTTACTTGTCTTTGTCGAGCTTCTTCAGGTAATTTTAATTCAGGCCGACCAGCCTTTTTACATCCTGTGTTCCATGTGCCATCGTAGTCACCCTCTGGATATTCTCTTCTTTCTATGTGCCATCATTGGAATAATGCCACCCCCATTGTTGAACATTTAGGTGCTTTCCCCTTTTGTTCTGGTTATAAATACCACCTCAATGCACGCTTTTCAGGCACGCACCTTTTCCTGTATTTTGCCTTATTTCATCTGGAGACAGTCCCAGAAGCCGGAGGTGCTGGGGCTCCTGGCCTCAGCCGGGTGGCAGGGATTAAAGAGTTCCTTAAGGGAAGGTAGGCATCATTTGCCTGATGATAGGACAGAGGTGTAATTTGGAGCCCCTGTGTGGCCAACTACCTCACTGGAGGTCTAGGACTCCCTGCAGGGGGGCTGGTGGCACTGAGCAAGGACCACAACACCCCAGTGTTGAGGCCATATTCCAGGCAGCTTCTCATCTGCCAGGTAGAAAAAATCTGGGTCAAGGGCCATGGTGGCCAGCAGAGGGTGAGGTCCCGGGTCAATGGGGACCTACATGAAGATTTTCCCTCATCTCAGCTAGATAGACAGTGACACTAAGATTCAGAGAGACAGAGGGACTTGCTCAGGGTCACACATAGGTCAGTGCTGGGCCCTTGGAGGACAGGCCTGGTCCATATGTTCTGGGGCCTTGGGATAGATCTGGGTAAACAGCTAGGGCTTGAGCCGTGGGCCTGACCACTGCACCACAGCAGGGGAGATGACAACACCTTCCCATAGCCTGATCTCACCCCAGGAGTTGACCCTCAATCCCAGAATAGTGGAACTACTTGATGCAGGTCTTCCTGCAGGTCAGAGCCTGGGCGCTGTCCCTTAGCTTTTTCATTTGAGGCTGGTACTCTAGCACTTGAGCCATAGCTCCACTTCTGGCTTTGTGATTAATCATAGACAAGAGTCTCTCAGACTTTCCTACCTGGACTTGTTCTGAGCCACATTTTCTTTTCTTTTCTTTCTTTTTTCTTTTTGCCAGTCCTGGGGCTTGAACTCAGGGCCGGGATACTGTCCCTGAGCATCTGCTGCTCAAGGCTAGCACTCTACCACTTGAGCCACAGTGCCAGTTCTGCCTTTTTCTGCTTATGTGGTACTGAGGACTCGAACCCAGGACTTCATGCATGCTAGGCAAGCACTCTACTAGTCAGCCACATTCCCAGCTCACTGAACCACCTTGGTTCTAGATCCCTCCCTGCTGAGTAGCTAGGATTACAGGCACGAGCCCACTGTTGCCTAGTAGATCCCTTAACTTTGCAACTCCACCTGAAGCTACAGCATATTAGCTTGACCCAGTAGTCTCTGGGAACCCATGGGAAAGAAAGGCACAAGGGAGATTTGAGTTGTTGGGAGATGAGAAATCCATGAGACTGCTATTGAAAGGAGTGAAGGGTGGCTGGGTGATTTGTGGGTGACTGAAGAAGACTTTTCAGCATAGAAGACTCTTGTTAGAAAGCATCTACCCTAGTCAGTGAGCCGGTGGCTCACGCCTGTAATCCTAGCTACTCAGAAGGGCTGAGATCTGAGGATCACGGTTCAAAGCCAGCCCGGGCAGGAAAGTCCATGAGACTCTTATCTCCAATAAGCCATTCAGAAAACTGGGAGTGGCACTGTGGCTCAAGTGGTAGAGCGCTAGCCTTGAGCTGAAGAGCTGAGGGATAGCACCCGGACCCAGAGTTTAGGCCCCAGGACCAACCAGAAAAAGAAAGCATCTGCCCTGGTGTCATGAATTCTCAGATACTACATACAAAGTACCCACAAGTGCTGTCTGAGCACTTGACATGGGCTCCTGTATCAGACCGACAGCATCAGACAGACACACAGCCTATGAGGCACAGGCTGGGTGCTAGAGATGGATGACCAAATTTCCAATTACAGCCCAGCCACTGATTAGTTGGGATCCTGGGGCCAACTCCTTAACCTCCCCAATCTTACCTGGGTCTAAAAGCTGCTAACCTTGCTGGGTGCTGGTGGCGTATGCCTGTAATCCTAGCTTTTCAGGAGACTGAGATCTGAGGATCATGGTTCGAAGCCAGCCTGAGTAGGAAAGTCCATGAGACTCTTATTTCCAATTAATCAGCAAAAAGCAGGAAGTAGAACTGTGGCTCAAATGGTAGATCACTAGCCTTGAGCAAAAAAAAAAAAAAAAAAATTCAGAGACAGTTCCTAGAGCCTGAGTTCACGCCCCAGGACTGGCACAAAAACAAAACACAACCCAAAACACCTGCCAGCCTACCTAGGCAAAACGGCTGTGAGAGATGAGAGTCCCTTGGCTTCCAGTGAACGTGTGGACATTTCTGCAGGCAGGAAACTGAGGCCTAGGTGCTCTGCAGTGCTTGACCTACTCAGGATGAGGCCCTGAGAGGTCCGCTTTTGCTCAAGGCCAGCGGTCATTGAAGAAGTTGAGCTGAGATTTAGTCTAGGCCACCTGGCTCCTGGGGCCCACTGTGGTCCCAAGAGAGACTTGGCCAAGTCTGGGAAGTGGCCGTGTCCTGTGTGCTTGTGAGTGAGGAAGGAGGTGGAGAGGACAGTGGTGGAGAGGTTGCTCCAGGGTCTCTCATTCCAGAGGCCACGGCACCCAGGCTCCCCCACCCCCAAGCAGGCACCTCCTCCCACAGGTCCCAGGAGACCTCAGGCATTTCCCTTGGTGCCAGTGGATTGTTTTCAGCTGGTCTGGGCCCGCCTCGGGCTCTGGGAGACAGGCCCAGGCGTCATACTCCCTCCTGTCTCCCCATTCTCGTCTAAGGGGTGGGGGCAGCCAGGATTCGAAAAGGCCCCAAAATAAATGGACCTCTTATCTGATCTCCCAGCCTGGCCTGTTATCTGATCATTACATAATGGCTAGGCCTGTGGCCTCTCCCCCTGGCTGACCGCATGGAGGAGGTGGCCCCAGGTCGCCAGGCAGTCCGGCAGTCCGGGAGGAACTGGGGTTCCTGAAAGTCTGGGGAGGGGGCAGGGAAAGTCTGAAGGAAAGAAGGGAGGTGCTATACTCACTCATAAACCAGACCCTGATTCCTGAAAGGGAGAGGGGTCTAAGACCCAGTTGGTCAGCCATGGTGTATCTTGCCTGTCCAAGCCTCGGTCTCCCCATTTGCATAGGAGGTAACTTAGATGAAGTACTACCCAAGGAGCCAATGCTTAAGAACCAGGGGTAAAGGGGTGAATCGGAGGGAATAGTTGGAGAGGGCAATATCCCTTATCTATTGGGGTGAGGGGAACCCCAGTGGCCTCCCTCACAAAGGACCCTCACTGGAGGCCGCCCTTTCCCACAGCTTCACCCCAGCCTTTAGGCAGTCAATTCTACAATGACTGATAGCCATAAAACAACCATGAAACGTGTCATATGCCCTGTCTTATGGAGTCTTCCCAACAGCCTGGAAGAGTTATTTGGCCTCTACTGGGGCTTGAACTTAGGACCTGGGCAAAGCTATCTTGCTTTTTTTTTTTTTTTTTTTTTAGCTCAATGGTGGTGCACACTACTTGAGCCACAGCTCTATTTCCTGCTTTTTGGTGGTTAATTGGAGATAAAAGTCTCAGACTTTCCTGCCCAAGCTGGCTTTGGACCTCAATCCTCAGATCTCAGCCTCCTGAGTAGCTAGGATGACAGGCATAAGCCACTGGCACCCAGATGGCTTCTCTGCTTATTGTCACTCTACAGACTAAGTAATAAAGTCTCAAGTTGTTCCTCAGAGTTATACACATTAACTGAATCTCAGGCATCAGGCATGAGATTCCGAGCCAGGTTGTCCTGGCTTCAGGGACCCTAAATACCACATAGCCCAGACACTCCACCGTTGTTGGCATGCTCAGGATGAGACTGGGTCCCACTAGTGGCCAAATGTCCTTGTCCTACTCTTTATCCAATCATGGATAAAGACTGGTGTTGTCATGGCAAAGGGTGGCCATTTTCCATCCTTCTCTGACTTTGGATGGTCTGAGCCCAGCAAGCTGTGGAAAGGTGGGGAAGGAGGCTGGGTGAAGCTATAGACAGCCAGGGGTGCAGGAGGAGGCTGGCTGCCCCCTACTTGGGCTGGCGTCAGCTGGCTGTGAAGCCAGGCCCTCCGCGCCCATCTTTGATCTCCAAGAAAACAGGAAGTGAGCGCGACAAGATGGAGACACAAACTTCCAAACAGTCTCCCCTTCTCGGTCCTCTTTCCCTCCTCCATAGCCCCCCTTCCTCCGGCACATTCCTTAGGACGAGGTGTAGGGGCCTCATTTCCTTTTCCTCCTCTGCTGGGTCACGGTGACATTCCATTCCTTTCCCTTAGGACCTGTGTGTTTCCGCGCCGCCCGCCCCCCCCCCTTCAACCCCAGGCTCTGAGGCCTGATCTATCCCCTCCTTCTAACTGGAAGGAGTCACCTGGCTCAGATGACTCTCAACCTTTCCAGCCATTCCTCCCAGGGCCACCTTAGAGGCAGAGAGGAGACACTGCCTGCTCAGCTGAGCTCATCTTCCTTGAATCTTGGGTCTCCGACGTGCATCCTGCCAGTTACAGGGAAGTGGAAATAAGAAAATAGAGTGTTCAGGAAGGCTTGGACTTCAGATACACCAAGTCTTTGTACTATAAGGCTATCCTATGCAATTTAGGATCTCCTTTAGGATAAAAAATTATTCAAGCTGGGTGCTGGTGGCTCAGGCCTGTGATCCTAGCTAAGCGTGGTTCAAAGCCAGCCCGGGCAGCGAAGTCCACACAACTCTTTTCTCCAGTTCACCAGCAAAAGGCTGAAAGTGTGGCTCAAGTGGTAGAAGCTCCAGCCTTTATCAGAAAAGCTAAGCAAACGCAGAGGCTCTGAGTTCAAGCCCTAGTATCTATTGGGGTGGGGAGAACCCCAGTGGCCTCCCTCACAAAGGACCCTCACTGGAGGCCGCCCCTTCCCACAGCTTCACCCCAGCCTTTAGGCAGTCAATTCTACAATGACTGATGGCCATAAAACAGCTATGAAAAGTGTCATACGCCCTGTCTTATGGAGTCACAAGAAAACCTTATACGTCATCGGAGGACTGTGACCTGAACAAGTACTAAATATTTGGTTATTGAGCCACACCCCCAGCCACATGACTTGTTCTTAGCTGACCCTTTCTCCTGTTCTTCTTTCACAGGTCTTGCAGAAAAAGTCCATTGTGAACTACAGCCTGTGGACCCCAAAAGGGGTGAGGTGACATATGCCACCAGCCATGTCCCGAAGGGCTGCGTGGCTCAGGTTCCCAATGCTGTCCTTGAAGTCCATATCCTCTTCCTGGAATTCTCAAACGTGAGTGCCCTGGCAGAAGTCAGGTGGTCTCCAGGGACTTGGGATGAGGGGTGCCTTCCTATGGCCTTCCTTGGAGCAGAAGGCTTCAACGGGGCTTTGCCTGGTGTTCACAGGGGTGTCATTTCTGGTGATGGGGTCAATTTTCTGGTGACAACCAGAAGAGGGCAGGGACTGGCTGCCACCCAGGTGGGCAGTGTGTGTAGGTGAGCTGGTGCCTGTGCCCTTTTAATGTGGGCATCCCCACAGCTTCCCGGAGAGCTTGGCTCCACTTTAGGCACCTGGACTGTCCCCATCAAATATGTGCGACCCAGTGGCTCACACCTGTAATCCTAGCTACTTGTGAGACTGAGATAGGAGGATCATGGTTCAAAGCCAGCCTCCACAGGAAAGTCTGTGACTTCTTTTTTTTTTTTTTTGCCAGTCCTGGGGCTTGAACGCAGGGCCTGTGCACTGTCCCTGAACTTTGGCTCAAGGTTAACACTCTACACCACTTGAGCCACAGTGTTACTTCCAGCTTTTTCTGTATATGTGGTACTGAGGAGTCAAACCCAGGGCTTCATATATGCCAGGCAAGCACTCTACCACTGAGCCACCTTCCCAGCCACAAGTCTGTGAGACTCTTATCTCCAATTAACCAACAAATAGCTGGAAAGGGAGCTGTGGCTCAAGTGCCAGAGCACCAGTCTTGAGTGAAAAACTAAGAGATAGCATGTCCTGAGTTCAAGTATCAGTGTACACACACACACACACATACACACACACACACACACACACTGACCCTGAGTTCAAGTATCAGCGTACACACACACAGTGACCCTGAGTTCAAGTATCAGCATACACACACACAGACCCTACCAAATAGCCTCTGAGATCCAAAACCCAAACCACCAGGGCCAGCCTGGAGCTTGGTCTCCAGAAGAGCCCTCTTTATCTTGTCTAAATTTGTCTCTTCTAATAACATGTGTGTCAATGCTTAGGACCTGCTGGGTGCTGGGCTTAGTATCTGCCAGACACTGAGCATCTTTCAGGGATTAAGCCTTGCAAGGGCTAATCTGCAAGCATCTGGTTATTATCCCCACTTCTCAGAGGAGGAAACTGAGGCTGGCCTTGGGAGGGGAAGCACAGTGGGAAGGCCAGAGTTCATATCAAATTCTCCTCAGGGACTTCAGGGCCAGGCTGTCTCCTGGCTCTCCAGGGAATCTCAGCACTCAGGTGGCGCTGGCTTTTCTGGGCTGAAGGCTATACCTGGCTGGTGTGTCCTTAAGTCCTTCAAGTGATTTATCAGTCTTGACTCAGGGAAGACTGTGGCCAACCTGCCCCCAGAACTGTTGAGCTGCCTTGGCATTTGTGCAGTGATAAGAAGATGCCCAGACCACCAATATCGGGGGGGCCCTGCTCCCCATCGCCCTGCCTGCCATGATGACTGTGAGTTTTGATAATTCCAAAGCTTCAGAGAGTGCCAAACACAGTTTAGGTGGTTTGTATTGGTGCTGTAATTTGTTGTTTAATTTGCTAAAGACTTGGAAAATAAGATTGCCTTCTATAAGCTCATCTTGTTTATTCTCATGTTTGGGTCCTGCCCCTCTTCTGAGTAACTGAGTTTTCTGGAGCCTGATCACCCAACAGCAGGTCAGAGGAAGGCTCCAACCCTGTGTTCAGGTCTATGGGAGACAGGTGTGCAGACAGGAAGACTGCTGAGTTGGCAAGGATGCACACACAGGGCAAGGGGCTGCTGCAACTATGGGATTAGGCTTCCAGGGCTTCCTGGAGGAAGCAACACAAAGGTCGATCAGGAGTGCAGCCAGTGGCGGGAGGAGCAGAGAACTGGCCACTGGTATTTGGCATGTGGTAGCTTGTGGCTCACCTGAGGGCATACAGTTAGAAAAGGCCTGGCTTTGTCTACAGGCAATGACAGCCACTGGGGGAGTGTGTGTGTGTGTGTGTGTGTGTGTGTGTGTGTGTACATACTTGCATACTCACACACGTGTGCATATGTGCCTGTCCTGGGGCTTGAACGCAGGGAGTCAAGCTCTTGCTTAGATTTTCCTCTTAGCATTGACATTCTACCACTTGAGCCATACTTCCACTCCTGGTTTTTCGCTGGTTAACTGGAAATTAGTGTCTTAAATTAGTCTTTCTGGGCTGTGAGTTAAGGAATTGAGAGTCTCAGGTCTCAGCCTCCTGAGTAGCTAGGATTTACAAGCATGAGCACCAGTGCTTTGTCAGTAAGTGTTAGTCCAAGGATTCTTGAAACTCATAACAACAGAAATCTCCCTTGTCTTCTCCCAAGAACTCAGTTTGCAATGTACACAACTTGTAATTCAAAGTCAAGCACCGAGGTCCTGGCATGCAGGGCTATGAGTTTGAGGAGGTGGGAGAGAGTGCTGGAGCCCAGGAGTTCCAGGATCTAGTCCTGGGTCTGTCACTGGCCAGCACTTTTCTTAGTGGCTGGTAGTAGAAGGGTGACCCCTACCTTTCTCTGGTCAGGAGCTCATGAAGAATTTGGGGGCAGCAGAGTTGGGCCCAGGGCCTGGCATATATCAAACAACAGTGTATGCGTGTATACCTGAAAGCGCTACAGTGTTTGCAAGGGTTTGGAACAAGGTTCTAGCTAAGCACTGTGGTGCATTCCTGTAGTCCTTGATACTCAATGAGGCAAGAGGATCATTTGAATACAAGTATTACTACATTACTCAGTGTGGCAATGTAGTAAAATCCCCATCTCAAAACAAAACAAAATAAATCAAAGCAACAGTGTGTGTGTGTGTGTGTGTGTGTGTGTGTGAGAGAGAGAGAGAGAGAGAGAGAGAGAGAGAGAGAGAGTAGAGGGGGGAGGGAGAGAACACTTATGTCCTGAAGCCGCACAGTCCTCCAATTGAACCTTGGCTGACCTCTCCTTTGTTTCTTTTTCTTTTCGTGCTCCTGTTGGGGCTTGAACGCAGGGCTTCACACTCACTTGGTTTGCTTGCTCCGTTGTCACTCTACCACTTAAACCATTCCTCCAACCTGAAGTCTTACCAGCGCACTGTAGATGGGATTTTGCAGACTTTACTTTTCTGTCTGGACTAATTTAAAATAGTCATCCTCCAATTTCAGTCTCTTGAGTAGCTAGGATTACAGGTGTGGGCCACGTGATCTGGCCTTGACTAACTCCTTAAGGTTACATCCCCTTGGACCCCCTATCCAAACCTTAGTCTTCCCATGGGAAAGAGATGATGATAATAGTTCCTACCTCATAGGGTTGCTGAGAGATTACTGTGGGACAAGGCCTGTGCTAGCCCTGGGGGTTGAACTCAGGGCCTGGGTGCTGTCTCTGAGCTTCATTTTGTTCAAGCCAGCACTCTACCACTTGAGCCACAGGACCACTTCCAAATTTTTCTGAGTAGTTTATTGGAGATAAGAGTCTTGGCTGGCTTTGAACCATGATCCTCAGAGCTTAGCCTCCCATGTAACTAGGATTATAGGCATGAGCCACTGGTGCCCAGCTCATTTGTTTTTTTAATGCCAGGACTGGGACTTGAACTCAGGGACTGGGCTTGCCCCTTAGCTTTTTCATTCAAGGCTTGTGCTCTAACAGAGTGGAGCCACTGCTCCACTCTGGCTTTTGGTGGTTAACTAGAAATAAGAATCTCAGCTGGGCACCAGTAGCTCATGCCTGTAATCCTAGCTACTCAGGAGGCTGAGATCTGAGGATAGCGATTCAAAGCCAGCCCGGGCAGGAAAGTCCGTGAGACTCTTATCTCCAATAAACCACTAGAAAACCAAAAGTGGCGCTGTGGCTCAAGCGGTAGAGTGCTCACCTTAAGCTGACGAGCTCAAGGACAGTGCCCAAGCCCAGAGTTCAAGCCCCACGACTGATAAAAAAAAAAAAAAAAGAATCTTACTGGGCTTTCCTGCCCAGGCTGTCTTCAAATTTGTGATCGTCAGATCTCAGCTTCCTGAATAACTAGGATTCAGGTGTGAGCTACCAGAACCTGTCCACAGGCAAAATTCTGAGTGCAGGGCCTAGCCAGGTATAGCAGCTGATTTTTTTTTTTGTCGGTCGTGGGGCTTGAACTCTGGGCCTGGGCGCTGTCCTTCAGCTCTTCAGCTCAAGGCGAGCGCTCTACCACTTGAGCTACAGCGCCACTTCCGGTTTTCTGGTGGTTTATTGGAGATAGGAGTCTCACGGTCTTGTCTCTCCTGCCCGGGGTGGCTTTGAACCGCGATCCTCAGATCTCAGCCTCCTGAGTAGCTACGATTACAGGTGTGAGCCACCAGCGCCCGGCTAGCAGCTGATTGTTGCTATTGTTGTCACTGGACTCTACTTCTCACCTGTAAATGCCAGCATTCATCATATCAGCTGACTTGTTTGACTCTTAAAGGTGACCCCTCTAATAAAGATGGCACAAATCTATTTTCAGCCTCAAGGAGCTCAGCTGCCCCATGAATGCACTTGGCCTCCTTGTCCCATGATCCTGCCCTGTGGTCTTGGTGCCTGTGGAGCCTGGAGCTTCCCTGAGGGGCACTTTGCTTTCCTCGTAGCCCCAAGAAGAAGGTTCATGGTTCAACAGTCCCCTTCCGCCATCACTGGCCGGATGCTTGCTGTGTACCTGCCCCCCGGGTAGGCGTCAAGGATACAGGCAGTAGAAGCAGACCCTGTCCTTGAGGCATACGTCGGCCAGGGAAGGGGGCATCAGCGTCCTCGGACTCGTGTGTGATAGAACTGGCGATGGCATGGGGCGGGGGGCAAGAGTTGGGTGTGGAGAGAAGGGGCATTGGGGAGAAGGCTCTGTGCTCAGCCAGAGAGCAGGGTTATGGGCACCAGGCCAAGAGCACTGCATGTACAAAGGCCGAGAGCCAAAAGCGTGGGCGCACTGTCTCTGCAGCCCGCCTGGTTCCTCCTGACCTATGGCCGCCTTCATCAGCCCCTGGCACAGAGAGATGGCTTTCCCATCCATCCCTGTATGGCCTCAGCACTGACCGATTTCCTGTGGGTGGTAGTCACCAAAATCCCCATGGAAGCAGTGTGTGTGTGTATATGTGTGTGTGTGTATGCACGCGCGCGCGCGCACGCGTGTTATGAGGTGGTCAGCAGGCACACAGGTCAGGGGCTGCTGGGCAGGGGTTTTATCATGCTGAGTCTTTGAAGGGCAGGCCAGAGCTTGGATTCCAGGAGGGGGCCCGAGGTCACATCCTGATCTTCAGAGACAGGAAACCGGCCTGATGTCTCAGCAATTCCCGTCAAACCGACGACAACGATGACGACGACACAGGTCTCCTGTCTTCTTAACAAACCCCAGCAGCCAGGCTGGGTCAGCTGTTGATTCATCCCCATTCCTGGGCAAACTCAGGAAACCCATGAAACCCTACCAACCCCTAAGCAGAAGCGCTGGCCAGGTCCTAGCACTGACTGACTTATGGCTGGCCAGGGGGAGGGAGGGCTGCAGAGGCAGACAGTGAGCCGTGGAGGCTCCTCGCCTCCCCGAGACCGTCCTGGGAGGCTGAGAGAGGCTGTCGAAGGCAGTGTGGCCCTCAGACCCAGGCAAGGGTTCCTGCACTGGGCCCAGAATTAGTGACCTCTGTCTGGCCCTCTCAGAGCTGAAGGAGCATGCTCAGCTGGAGCCTCACCTCTCCACTTGGGATGGATGTCCAGTACCGCTGAATGCATTGTGCACATGGTGTCCAGCCTCCTCTCCAGGCTGCCTGGGGCTCTTTCTTCTTCCAGCCTCGAGAGGGGGCACTACCTGCCTGTATGGCTCCTTTCCACCTAAGGGTGGGTGGTAGTCTGTCGTCCTGGGAGTAGGAGTGGCAGAGCTCGGGCATCTGGGCTGGGCTGTCCACATGTGGACACTCGAGCTCCCTTGCTGCTGCCTTGAAAGCAGGATAGAGAGAAGGCGGTGGCTGGAGCAGTTCTGCTTTCTGGTCCCAAACCTTCTAAATGAGAGCCGGGCTTGAGGAAGGGGCAAGACCAGGGTCACATAGCCTAAGCTGGGGCTCACGTCTGTCTCTCACCATCTCCCCAGTTTCCAGCTCTGAGTCAGCTTGAAAATGGATATAAGAAGGATGATGGATGGATAAACAGACAGATGGGTAGATGAGTAACAGAAGGAAGAAAGGGAGGGAGGAGAAAATATATATGAATATATGTAAATATATGCATATATATTTGTGTATATATATATATATATAAAATACACATAAAGTGGATCCTCATAAGCAGGTAAAGTGGTTGTATTGTTTGCCCCATTTTCTAGATCAGAAAATTGAGGCCTAGGGATGAGTAACCATCCAGGGTCACAGGCTACTGGTTGACCCTGCGTTTGAACTTGGGTTTGTCTTCCCATCGTGACCCTTCTTGTATGTACTGAGACTGCAGGGTGGAAGGCTGGAGGGCCGCCTCTAGGCAGGCCCTGGGAGGGCGGGGGCTGCAGACAGCCCCAAGGCCCCACTTCTAGAAGAATTGCTGGAAGCAACTTTCTATAAGTGGCTATGAGCACTTAGGACCTCCTCACTGAAATCCCCCCTTCCCGCCACCAACCTCTGCCCCAACAATGGCATCTGTGGGACACTGGCACAAAAATAGAAACTGGATTTCCCACCCTGTGGCTCGGGGAAGGGGCTGGGACAGGCTCAAGCTGGCAGGGATGGGGGCAAGGGGCTGGCTAGTCTGCCTTGTCCTGGCTGGGTCCCAGAATCTCCAGGAGCCCATCCGGAAGACTAGGAGCCTGGGCTGGGGGCAGGCAGGCCCCTAGGAGCCCGGGCTGGGGACAGGCAGGCCCCTTTCTTTGTCGCTGGGGGAGGGAAGAAGGAAGTCAGTGTGTATGTGTGTGTGAGTCAGGACGGTGGGAGGGAAATGTTTGCTGTGGAAACCCTGCCTAGGTTTTACTGTAATGAGTAGGCCTTCAGCTAGGCGTAAGGGCTCAGAGAATCCGAGCACCCCATTTTCCAACCTCCTCCAGTGTCCACACTGCTCACTTTCTGTGCCATCCTAGCTGGTGGCTGCCCCACCTGGGGCCTCAGCACCCAACATTGCCCAACTCCACTGGAAAGGATTTCATGATCATTGAGAGTTTGGTTTATGAGTTCTGGGAGAAGAGCTGAGAGTTCTGTCATGTTTGTGTCCTGACCCCTAAGATTTTCTTCTTATACCCAGAAACCTGCCTGGAATTTGTGCCTAGCCCTGTATTCACCCCATTTCACAAATGGGGAAAGTGAGACGCAGAGGGACAGCAGCAGGATTGATGCACCAGGGCTTTTTTCCTGTCTGCTCAGGGCTGTGCTTCTGCCTGCTGCAGCCATGGAGGTCCAGGGAGGTTGATGATGATGGAGTGTGTGTGTGTGTGCGTGTGTGCGTGTGTGTGTGTGCGTGTGTGTGTGTGTGGTGTGTGTGTACACTAGGGTTTAAACTCAGGCCTTCAAACTTGGTTTTTTCACTCAAGGCTGGTTCTCTACCACTTGAGCCACAGCTCCACTTGCCACTTTTTGGTGGTTAATTAGAGATGAAGGATCTCATGGACTTTCCTGCCCAGTCTGACTTTGAATCTCAATCCTCAGATCTCAGCCTCCTGAGGAGCTAGGATTAAAGTTGTGAGCCAGCAAATATTAAATGGCATATACGTGGTTTTGTTTGTGCTAGTCCTGGGGCTTAAACTCAGGCCTCACACTCTCCATCAGCTTTTTTTTTTATTAGAGGCTGGCTGGTCTACCATTTGAGCCATATTTCCACTTCCAATGATAGTTTCTTGGTTTCAGTCTGCCAAAGTATGGGGCCTGTCTACTTTCCCCTATATGCACTTGAAGTTCTCTCCTTTAGTAAGGACAAAGAGATGGTGCTGGAGAGGGGTGGGGAGAACCCAGAAGTAGGATTGAGAAGGAAGACAGTCCTGGATAGAGCTGTCCAGTGGTCAAGCTCTGGCTCATGTGCTCTGCGCTCCTGACTTTGGCACTCACCCTTGGCTCTCAGCAGCTTCCTCCCTATACCTCTAGATACCTACCTGTGAAATGGAAGAATGCCTATCTCTTGCTTTGGTTAGCTGGCGCGGCTACATGCTCAGGACAGGGCCAGGCATGAATGAGGTTGAATGGTGAGAAATGACTGATAGGTAGTTGTTTTTTCAACTGCTTTACTAAGATGAAATTCACCCATTCACAGAGGACAGTTGAATGGGCTTTGTATATATACAGAATTGTACAACCAGATTCCATTGTTGGAGTAAATAACCGTAATGCGGCCAGGGCAAGCAGGGTGAGCCTGCTCTGGTTCTCCACACCACTCAAGTGAGTTGTGCTTTGGTTTGCTCAGTTTCAAGTAGCAATCACAACTATGAACTGAATTGTTAGTTCTGGATGGGCACTGGTGGTTCCTGCCTGTAATCCTAGCTCCTTAGGAGGCTGAGATCTGAGGGTCAAGATTTAATGTTAGCTTGGGTAGGAAAGTCCATGAGACTTATCTCCGATTAACCGCCAGAAAGCTGGCAACAAATCTGTGGGTCAAATGGCAAAGGGCTAGCATTGAGCAAAAAAAAAGCTCAGAGACAGTACCCAGGCCCTTAGTTCAAGTCCCAGGACTAGCACAAAAAAAAAAGAAAGAAAAGAAAAGGACTAAAAATGAGATGCTATTGTTTGCTCTTTTTTTTTGTTGTTGTCTTAAATAAAGCTCTTGCTCACTGAGAGGACTTTGGGTGTCATTATTGAGTAATGGAAATATTTCTGAGCGGATTTTTCCAGGGACTAAAACACTGTCTTTGGCTTTGTGACATCGCTCCAGGAAGAGGCAAGGAGATGATTAGAAGCCCAATGCAAAAACTTTCCACTGCTATGTCCATTGGAAATAGCTTCTCCTGTGTCATAGTTCAGAGGAGACAGAGGAGACGTCTGGGCTGGCAGTTTGGCTGCCGGCCTTTGAGAGCTGCCGGGGCAGGGGCTGGAGCTGGCATCAGTTTGAAGAAAGCATTTGGCTTCCAAGGCACTGAGCTGGGTCAGGCTCTGTGCTCACCTGCTTATTCATACCCTAGCTCAGAAAGTCGCAAAGCAGAGACTACTCTTTTGTATGCATGTGTTTGCGTATGTGAATGCCAGTACTGTGGTTTGAGCTTTTCTGCTCAAGGTTAGAACTCTACCACTTGAATGCCCTTCCAGCTTTTTATTAGCTAATTGGACATAGAGTCTCATGAACTTTTCTACTTGGGCTGGCTTTGACCTGTGATCCTCAGATCTCAGCCTCCTGAATAGCTAGGATTATAAGCATGAGCTATCAGCACGAAGCTATTTTAATAATTCAAAATAGGCCAAACTGGAAGTCTTCTGTATGCTAAGCACATGCTGTAGTGCTGAGCTGTGCTCTCAGCCCTCAGGAGAACAAATGTGGATGCCATGTGAGGCTGGAAGCAGAGTGGTCTCCAGGGACACCCAGAGGACAATGGGGAAGGAAGGTCACTAATTCCGGGCCTAGGGCACTATCCGTTGTATAGATAGATGTTCATAGACCCAGCATACAGCAGATACTCAAGAAACAACAAATCTTGCCAGAAGTGATGAGTCAGTGTCTGGAATCCCAGCTGAGGTGGAATGATCTCAAGTTCAAGACTAGCTGGGGCTAGCCCTATGAAGAAAAGAAAAAAGGAGAGAGGGATGGAAGGAGAGACAGTAAGGAAGAAAAGGAGAGTGAGAGAGAGACAGAGACAGAGAGGAGAGAGAGAGAGAATATCTTAGCCAAGCATCCATAATCCTAACTACCCAAGGAGGCTGAGGTCCATGAGATTACTATCTCCAGTTACACACCAAAAGCCTGGGAGTGAAGCTGTGGTTTAAGTGGTAAAGTGCCAGTCTTCAGTGAAAAAGCTAAGGGTCAGAGCCCAGCCCGAGTTTAAGCCCTAGTACTAGCGCGTGCGCACGCGCACACACACACACACACACAGATTTTGAACATTGGATGAAGGTCAGTCTTGTCCCAGTTGTCATCATCATCTCCTTCCTCCTCCCTCCCTCCCTCCCTCCCTCCTTTCCTTCCTTCCTTCCTTCCTTCTCTTCCTCCTCCTATCTTTCTTCCATCCTCTCCCTTTGTCTTCTTCTTATCAGTCCTGGGCCTTGAACTTAGGGCCTGGGTACTATGCCTGAACTTTTTACTCAAGGCTAACTTTACCCTCAAACCACAGCTCCACTTCTGTTTTTTTTTAGTGGTTCATTGGAGGTAAGAAATTTACCTGCCTGGGCTGGCTTTGAACTGGGATAATCAGATCTCAGCCTCCTGAGTAAGTGTGAGCAACCAGCACCTGGCTTTTCTTGATTGACTGTTCACTTATTCAGCATGTAGTTATCTATTTTCTGGGCGTGTCTGGAGGTCCAGGCACTGCTCTGTGCACAGGCACTAGGTGACAGGGGAACAGGGAGAATCGTCCGTCTGGTGGCCTGACCTGTGCATGTGTAACTGGTGTGTGTCTCCTGGTTGCTTCCCCAGGAGGTGGCACAGCTCGAGCTAACTCTCCAGGCATCCAAGCACAATGGCAGCCAGCGTCGAGAGGTGTTTCTGGTTCTCGTCGTGAACAAGAGTACCTTACTACAGCTCCAGGCACCAGGAATCCCACTGCACTTGGCCTATGTGAGTGTACTGGGCATTCAGCCCCCTGCCGTCCCTTCCTGTGGGCCAGGCCCCCGACAAAGCACCCAGAGGGTAGCAGAAGCTGGGACAAAGGAGTCCGGATGGGGAGGTGGGAGTGGGGCTTATGTGCAACCTTGGTTGGCTCTGCATAGTCTGTTTGCCCATCTGTCCAGGGGGCAGTTGGACCCAGTTGGTATTCCATTGACTCATCTTTTCACTGTAGATGAAAAAGATACAAGGCATCTAATCTGAAAATGCAAAAGCACAAAGGGAAAGGGCTCAGAGGCAGCCTAACAATATGTCCATAGCAGTACGATTAGGAGAGACATTAGTTTGTTCTTTTACTTCCTTGAATTTGCAAGAATTTCTGTAGTTGATGTGTCTCACAATGGAGGAAAAAAAAACAAACAAACAAACCCGCGTGGCTCATGCCTGTAATTTTGTCATTCTAACGACTCAGGAAGCTGAGATCTAAGGATTGTGGTTTGAAGCAAGCCCAGGCAGGAAAGTCTGTGAGATATTAGCTTTCATTTTCACCAGCAAAAAGCCAGATGTGGAGGAATGGCTCAAGAGGTAGAGAGCCAGCCTTTAGTGAAAAAGCCAAGGGAAAATGTGAGGCCCTGAGTCCAAGCCCCAGTACACATACACACACACACACACACACACCTGAGTCCAAGCCCCAGCACACACACACACACACACATACACACACACACACACCCCTCAAGTTTTAAGTGTGAACTGCATCCAGGCCAACTGGCTTTGTCCTATGGCAGGGGCTCAGAGCTGGGGGAAGCAGGGAAGCCTGGAAGCCCTGCCTCCTCGTTATAAAAGGAGGGTCCTGAGAGGTTGCCCAGGCAAAGCAGCTGTCAGTTATAGCCACAGCCCAGAAACAGAGCACACAACCGAGCAGAGACAGAAATCAGGGAAGTAACGAGGACCAGTGGGATTCACAGACTGAGAACAGATGCTTGTCGAGGGGATACCCCTAAGAGGGAGAAGGGAATGGGGACAGGCCCAGTGTGAATTGGGGTACAGACCCAAACAGGGAAGTTAGGAGGGCAGCTGCGGGGAAGAATCAAGGACAGGAGAGAGGCCAAGAGCCAGACAGATGGACTTGTGTGGAAGGGAGAGGGGATGGTCTGGCTGAGGCAGAGGAGCTAGCTGGGGGGTCTGGGCTGACGTCACACCCACCAGCCTTGGCAGTCTCAGCCAAACTACCTCCTGCATGTGGCAGGGACTCAGCACTCTATGTCTCCCCAGAATCCCAGCCTGGTCATCTTCAAAGAGCCTTCAGGAGTCAACTTCACACAGCTGCCAGCCTTCTCTGTCAACAACCAGATCCTTGAATGGGCAGCTGCAAAGGGTCCCATCTCCTCTATTGCAACTCTAGAGGACCCCAGCCACATCCTCCTCCGGCTGGGCCAAGGTCAGTGTCTGAAGCAGCCTCTCTGGGCTCAGGTTCAGTTCTGGAGGAATGGAAGCTCACACAATGGGTCTGTGGTGGGATGTGATGTGTTCTAGGTCACACACAGCAAGTCAGTGACCTTTGGGGGCAGTGATTACTCCTTTATCAAATATTAGATTGAGCCATGTGAAATGCTAGACTTTGGGTTGTTTCTGTTTAACAAACAAAAACATAAAACTGCCAAGAGCCTGTAGCTCATGCCTGTAATGCTAAAATACTCAGAAAGTTGATATCTGAGAATTGAAGTTCAGAGCCAGCCAGGTGGGGCAAACAAGTCTGAGAGACTCATCTCTGAATAACCAGAAAAAAAAAAGACGTGGAGATGTGGCTCAAGTGGTAGAGTGTCAGCCTTGAGTGAAAAAGCCAAGAAAGAGATGAGAGGTCCTGAGTTCAAGCCCCAATACAAGCACCAAAAACAAAGGACTAGGGTATGTGCCTCAGGAGCTATAGCACCTGCCTAGCAAGTATGAGGCCCTGAGTTTAAACCTCAGTTCTGCTACGAGAATTTTTTTTTAAAGGGGACCTTGTGTGCACCTATCAAGTGCCAAGTTGGTCATAAGGCACTTGGAAATTCTTTCCCATTTGGTTAAATGCTGTAAGGAAGATTGAAGTAGAGTGGTGTCCTGGGGGGGGGGGCGGCAGGGCTGCATCCCTACTTTGTGTTGCCCCTACTATGTGCCATGGGGTCCAGGTTTACATTAACTCTTTGTTGGCAGATGAAGAAACAGAGCTTCCAAACCTTTCACAAGGGCAGCCAGCAGGTAAGTGGTAGAAGAGAGATTTAAACCCAGGTTCTCCTAGGCTTCCAGCCTATGAGGCTCTGGGAGGTGGGAGTGGGTTCTGTGAGAAGGGTAGGTGGGGACTGTTTGGAGGACTGAAATGCCCTGTGTTTGCAGCCCAGAAGCTACCACACTTCTGTCTGCCTGAAGACCATCAGGACATGGGCCGCACACTCGAATGGCAGCCACGGGTCCCTGTTTCCATCCTGGGCTGCCGCCTGGATGGGGTGACTGGCCACAAAGAGGCACATATTCTAAGGATCCTGCCTGGTCCCAAGGCCGAGTAAGGAGACCCCCCCACACACACACTCACCTCTTCATTCCCTACCCACTCCAGCACCAGGCCCCACTCCAATCAGACACCAGACCATTAATAGCCCCGCCCCTCAGAGTCAGCATAGTGGTCTCCTCCTGTCTCCAGGCCATTCCCACAGAGTGGGTCTACATCTGGCTCCAGTCCCAGGCCAAGTAAAATCAGAGTCCCTGCTCACCCCAGCCCACCTGTTCATCCCTTCATTCCCCACTTCTATGCCCCCCCCCCCGTCCCACGTGCCCTGACCAGGCAGTCTGTCCACTGCAGGCCTCGGACAGTGACGGTAAAGGTGGACCTCAACTGCATATCTAGAGACCCTGATGCCATCCTCATCCTGCAGGGCCCCCCCTACGTGTCCTGGCTTATCGATGCCAACCACAACATGCAGATCTTGGTGAGCCTTGCACCTGTTCCCTGAACCCCTGTCTTCCTCTATCACGCTGCCTTGCCTTACCAGCACGCAGGACTGAGCCCAGGACAGCCCTCTGCACCAGCACTGTACCTCAATCCATCACCTGGCTTTCCTTGAGACCTTCACCTAGAGGCTACCTCCTCCAGGAAGCTTTCCCTGACTGGTTGGGGAGTCCCCGCCCCCAGCCTACCAGATTGAGGAAGACCCCTGCAGAAATGAGTTGAAGGAAAAAGAGAAGCCAGTAGAGAGAACAAGGGTGGCCAGGCAGAGGAAAGGCAGGTGTGGAGGGAAGAACAAGCGAGACTGATAGCTGGTAACATCTTGGCTGCCCTGTGTTAGTCCTGACCATCCCCTGGCCTCCGAGTCTAGCTGTGGCTCCCTGTTCTGTCTTTCTCCCCACCTTCAGACCACTGGTGAATACTCCTTCAAGATCTTCTCGAAGAAGAACATCCATGGCTTCGAGCTCCCAGACACACCCCAAGGCCTGGTGGGACAGGCCCGGAAACTCAATGCCAGCCTTGTGGCCTCCTTTGTGGAGCTCCCGCTGGCCAGTGCTGTCTCTCTGCGGGCTCCCAGCTGTAGTGAGTCCCTGCCCCTGCCCCTGCCTTTCCTCCTCACCCCTAATGGATCACTGGCCAATCTCAGTCTCCCATTTGCAACACGTGGGGACAGGAAGTACTCAGTGACTGTCTTCTCGGCCCCTCTCTGCTGCCCTCAGGTGGTGAACCACAGACCTCCCCTGCACCGGTCCTGACCACCCCGCCAAACAGATGTGACCCTGACCTGCTTCTGTCCCTGATTCGGCCAAAATGTACCAGTGGTGTCATGACTCTGGCACTTAGGAAAGACCATCTGCAGGTAACAGGACACCTGTCCACCTCAGGCAGACAAGAACAGTAGGTCCCTTCACCAACCCAAGGATCTGAGGGGCTTAGACCAGGCATGGGAGCAGGATGTGCAATGCAAGTTGATTATGGTACCTCCCACTTGAGAATTCAGTCATGTTTGACAGCCAGAGCTCTCGGTTTAATATTCATGTTCTCTGTGAAGAACACCAGCATACTTAACATGGTGGCTCAGCCCAGCTACTAGAGGTAAGAGGATCGAGGTTCAAAGCCAGCTTGAGCAGAGTGAGAGACACAATTCTATTTATACCTCCCAAATAGCCAGAGTAACAGACAGAAACCACCTAGCCCAACTTTTTTTCCACTGAGATAGGATCTTGCAAACTTTTTGCCTAGGCTGACCCAAACCGACAATCTTCTCAATCTCTGCCCCATGAGTAGCTAGGATTATAGGTATAAACCACGTTGCCCAGCTAGCTTTAGAACTTTTGACACTTGTACTTATTAATAAGGTGCTATTTTATTATACTGATGTGCCATAATTAACTTGTTAGCTATTTAAATTGTAATATAAACATGCATAAGATGCATTGTGTATGGATTTTTTTTTTTTTTACAATCCTGGGAATTGAGCTCAGGGTCTGGGCTCTGTCTCTGAGCCTCTCTGTACTCAAGGCTAATGCTCTACCACTTGCCACAGCACCACTTGGCTTTTTTGTGTGTTTTGTTTTTGTTTTTTTTTTGGTCCAGTCGTGGGGCCTGAACTCTGGGCCTGGGCACTGTCCCTCAGCTCTTCAGCTCAAGGCTAGCGCTCTACTACTTGAGCCACAGCGCCACTTCCGGCCTTTTTCTTATGTGGTGCTGAGGAATCAAACCCAGGGCCTCATGCATGCAAGGTAAGTGCTCTACCACTGAGCCACCTTCCCAGCCCCCACTTGGCTTTTTCTATTTATGGGGTACTGAGGAATTGAACTCAGGACTTCATGCAAGCTAAGCAAGCACTCTACCACTAAGCCTTCCCAGCCTGGAACTTTTTTTATCTGGATTATTTTCTTATGACAGATTGCCACATGAGTGTGATTGTAGAATCAAAATCTGAAATTTTAATAGACTGCCCACAGGCTTTCCCTGCAACCAGATTTGAATTTTCACTGTGGTTTCAGAGCACTTTGGCCACTTTTCTCCAGATTGTAATTAAAAGCAAAATAAAGACCGAAAAACAAATTTTTGTCAATATGGGAGGTAGAACATGGTGGCCCATTCTTGTTTTTGTTTTTTTTAAGGTGATTCTCTGGTTAGTAAGCATTGACATGGCTAAGTGGGAGTTATAATTTCTCTGTTTTGCTGAGGCTTGATGACGTTTTTGTTGGTTCATTTTTTTGTGCCAGTCTTGGAGCTTGAACTCAGAGCCTAGACAGGACCTGGGCTGGCTTTAACCCATGACCCTCAGCTCTCGGCCTCCTGAGTAGCGAGGATTATAGATGTGAGCCACTGACCTGGCTAATTTTTTTTCATGTGTGCATGCAGATCCTGGGGCTTGAACTCAGGGTCTGGGTGCTGTCCCTTAGCTTTTTTTTTTTTTTTCATCAAAGCTAATGCTCTACAACTTGAGCCACAACTCTACTTCTGGCTTTTGGTAGTTAACTGGAGATAAGAGTCTCATGGACTTTTCCTGCTTTGGGCTGGCTTTGAACCACGATCCTTAGATCTCAGCTTCCCAAGTAGCTAGGATTACAGGCATGAGACACTGACACCTGGCCCAGCTGATTTTTATATCCTTTTTACATAGAAAAAATTGGCTCATGCCTATAATCGTAGCTATTCAGGAGACTTAGATCTGAGTATTGCAGTTCAAAGCCAGCCTGGGAAGGAAAGTCTATGAGACTCATCTCTAATAAACTACCAAAAAACTACCAAAGTGGAACTGTGGCTCAACTGGTAGAGTGCTAGCCTTGAGCAAAAAGAAGCTCAGGTACAGCACCCAGGCCCTGAGTTCAAGCCCCAGAACTGGCAAAAAAAAAAAAAGACTAGGAGACTCCATCTGCAATTAACTAGCAAAATGCTGGACTGGAGGGGTGGCTCAAATGACAGAGTGCTAGCCTTGAGCAAAAATGCTAAGAGCAGGAGGCCCTGAATCCAAACCCCAGTACCATTTTAAAAAAAAGCTGGGCGCTGGTGCTCACGCCTGTAATCCTAGCTACTCAGGAGGCTGAGATCTGAGGATCACAGTTCAAAACCAGCTTGGGCAAGAAAGTCCATGAGACTCTTACCTCCAATAAACCACCAGAAAACCAGAAGTGGCACTGTGGCTCAAGTGGTAGAGCACTGGTCTTGAGCAGAAGAGCTGAGGGACAGTGCCCAGGCCCAGAGTTCAAGCCCCATGACAGACAAAAAAAAAAAATCATATAGGATGATAAATTCCAACAAAAAGGAGGGAGCTGAGGAATGGTGGGGGTTTGGGACCCCTAGCTGGAGTCCTCTATGCTGAGGGTCCCCCTCAAAGATCTCGGGGCATCCTGACTATGCCGCCCTCCCCTCACCCAGACCATGCAGTGCACCGTCATGAGCTTGACCTTCTGGGACCCTCGCTGCCAGGCTGAGGACAGCAGTGATCACTTTGTCTTGAGCAGCACCTACTCCCTCTGTGGCATGAAGGTGACAGAACACATGGTCAGCAATGAGGTGAGAGCAGTGTCCCCCTGGTGCCTCCCAGCTGAGCGGTGTTGGGGGGCAGGGTGTGGCAGTCCAGGCGTGGCCATCTGTTAGCGCCTTGCTCCCATCTCATTGTTGAGATGGGACACAGCCCTCCCCCTCCCCGGGGTCCTTTCTGGCTCTGACCAGTTTTTGACTCTGTTCTCACAGGTGTTCCTCAATTTCCTGTCGGTCACAGGCTCATTATCACTGCAGGTGAGATGGACGGTCACCGGTCACCGTGCTACCCTCCTGGTCTAAGATCTGCTGCCTGTTGGGGCTGGAGGCCTTTCCTAGAGGGAACCGATTTCAGGAAACGCAGACCTTGGCCAGCCCAGAATGGCCAGTGTGCCAATTTTCCCTTCTATACAATAGGAACAATGCTGCTGAGGGTTCTGCCCTTAGCTTCAAGTCAGAGGATTTTAGTTCCTTTTGCCTGTTGGCCTTGGGAAAATTACTTAATCTCCTGGGCCCAGAGGTAAACTGTGTTATATGAAACCAGCCAGGTGCTGGTGCCTCACGCCTATAATCCTAGCTACTCAAGAGCTGAGATCTGAGGATCACAATTCAAAGCCAGCCCAGGCAGGAAAGTCCGTGAGACTCTAATTTCCAGTAAACTACTTAGAAAGAGCTAGAAGTGGCACCGTGGCAAGTGGTAGAGCACAAGCCTTGAACACAAAGAGGCTTAAAGACAGTGCCCAGGCCCTGAGTTCAAGTCCTAGGACTGGCAAGAAAAGAAAGAAAAAAGAAATGACCCCATCCCCTAGGGGTCATAGGAGCTGTCACTGGAATAAGACATGGATGTTCTTGATAAGTCAGGCTTCAGTAGCTCACATACGTAATCTTAACTCATCAGGGGGTTAAGATCTGAGGATCAAGGTTTGATGCCAGCCTGGGCAGGAAAAGTTGGCGAGACTCTTATTTCCAATTGACCAGCAGAATGCCAGAGTAGAGGTGTGGCTCAAGTGATAAAAACACCAGCCTTGAGTAAAAAAGCTAAGGGGCAGCACCCAAGTAGTTCTTAATACTAGCTTTATTAAAAATAATATATTTTATTGTTATTATTAAGGTACAAAGGGGTTATTGTGTTATAAAAGAAGATGAAGCAACTCTGAGCCACAGCTTAGTGCCAGCCCCTCACCCCTCACCTTCCTGGCTGGTGCCACCCAGACTGATCCAGCCTCCTTCCTGTCCCCCACAGAAAAAAGTGTACTGCCTCGACGTGGACAGCCTCTCTTTTCAGATGGACCTCTACCTCAGCCCCAAATTTCACCAGACCTCCAGCACCATTGAACTGGGCCAGCAGGGTTTTGTGCAGGTACCTAGCAGCCTAACCCCATAGTTCCCCCTAACTCCTGGCATTCCCTGTGAACCTGAATCCTAGCTCCTCAGAAAGCTGAGATCTAAGGATCATGGTCAAAACTAGACCAAGCAGAAAAGTCAGTGAGATTCTTATCTCCAATTAACCTCTAAAGCTCAAAGTGGTAGCACGCCAGCCTTGAGCAAAAAAGCTCAAGGACAATGCCTAGACCCTGGGTTTAAGCCCTACTACTGGCTCAGGTGTAGACATGTCCATGTGTGTGGGCGCGTGCACATTCATGCATGCGCACGTGCACACACACACACACACACACACACACACCACCCTTCACCCCTCTTATATCCCATGCAGGTGAGCATGCTTCCAGTGGTCCCTGAGACTGTGCTCCAGCTCCTCAGCTGCTATCTGGATTTGGGATCAGAGGCGGACAAAGTGGAACTCATCCAGGACCAGGCTGCCAAAGGCAGCTGTGTGAACCTGCTGTCCCCAAGCCCCAGTGGTCACCCACGCTTCAGCTTCCTCCTCCGTGTCTACATGGTGCCCACTCCCATGGCTGCCACCCTCACTTGCAACATAGCCATACATCCTGGGGCCATGTTGAAGGTAAGTGGGGCCTGGCTCAGGCCCAGCTCCAAGGGTGGCTTCCGGATCTGAGGTTCTAGGCAGGCATGTGGCAGCCTAGTGGGAATAGCTGGTGACAGACACAGCCACTCTCAGGCATGTGGCTTGGCATCTGGCTGTCAGAGGCACTCTTGCTGCCACCCTAGAACCTTCTGGGGTGATTGCTGTGTCCTGGCATCAAAAAGATACGCAACTATCCATCCATTTATTATTCTGTATATTTGTCCATCTACCCATCTATCTGTTCATCTATTCATCCATCCATCCATGTATCCATCCACTTGCCCACCAATCCATCCATCCATCCACTCACTCACCAGCCATCCATCCTTCCATATCTTCCTGTCATTCATTCTTCCCTTGGAAATCCATCCACACATCCATCTGGTATGATCATCAATGTGCTCAATGAACAGATGACTTAGGGAAGAGGGACAACAAAATCCTGATTTTCTGCCTTTGCTGATGTCAACACTTTACTGTCCAGTGAAATCTCTATTCTCAGGGAATTCAGTCCTGGACACACCCAGGTCTTTGTACACAGAAAGCTCCCCAGAATTAGAAACCTCAGTGGTTAAGCTGAGAAGCCTTCAGAGCCACACTGAATGGGCATTTATCTCCTTGAGCCAATGAGCTCCACTCCCTGGGCTGGCTACTTCCTGCTCTAAGGCACACACAGGGGTAACAAATACAGAGTCCCACAAAGCTTATGGAGTGATTCCTGGGAAACTCCCAGGGCGCACATCCCCCAGGACTTGCCCACAGCTCACAGCTAGCACGCAGTGGAGGGGAGACTCCTGCCAAGGCTCCAGGTGGGGCTGACAAGGGGGCCCAGAGCCAGGCAAGTCCAGGTGCCTCTTGCCAAAGGCTGTGGCACAGTCTCTCCCCCTCCTCCAGGATGCCTACGAGCCTGTCTTCAAGCTTGTCTCCAGGCGCCTGAACGTCGTCAGCCCTGACTCGTCTGGTGAGTGCCTGCTGGTCCTTTTAGGTTTGTCCCAGGAGCTGGGGGGGGGGGGGGAGAACAGTAGACCACTGGAGACCACTGTTGGGAGGTAGGCCAAGCACACAGCAGAGAATCCAAGATCTGCTGCCCTCAAGAAGGGCAGAAGGGCTTCTTAGGCCCCAAGAGCTAGAGTTGGAAGCAGCAGGTTGCTTTTTAGAGATGGACACACTCACGTCCGCCCTGTGGGCCCCACTCCTGGCCTCTAGCTCCGTCCTCTCTGTCCCCTCGGAGGCTCGTGGACCTTACTGTGAATGGGGATGCCTGGATGGAATGTGACCTTGGGCATGGTGCTGGCCTTGGCTTCCCCCAAGGACCTCAGCCCAGCACCTTCCAGCCTTTTTATGAACTCCCCTGGGCCCCGACACACCAGGCAAGAGAGCCGCTGATGCTGTTGGGGAAAGGGCACCTGCCATTCTGTGTCCTCCACCCCCAGCTGAGACCAAGAAAGCAAAGCTAATAATGCCAGTGCATATGGCAAGTCTGAGGCCCAAGAGGAGGCCACCAGGCCCAGGGCACACAGGACCCAGGAGTATGGAATGAGTCTTAGATGACCAGGGACAGCTCAAGTCTTAAAAGGTGCTCTGGCCCATTCTAATTGAGTACAGGGCTCAGAGAGGGGCATGGGCTGACCTAAGATCACCCAGTAGAGCAGAGCAGGCTGTGGGCCCACATTATACCATCCATGTTCCCTAAAAACAAACAAACAAAAAAAGGCGTCTCTACCAGCCTTAGGAGGCAGAAGCATGGTCCAATAGGCCTGGCTGGGGTGATGGTCAAAGCTTAGCTCCGCCAGGGCGGGGCAGTGGCACTCACGGCTGCCCGCCCTCCCCTCGTCTCGCAGGTAACCACCTGGTCCTGTCCACTGTGCTGGGCATCACCTTCGGCGCCTTCCTCATTGGGGCTCTGCTCACTGCGGCCCTCTGGTACATCTACTCGCACACACGTGAGTATCTCGGGAACCAGCAGTGAACACTCAGGGTCCCTCCATTACCAACCTCCCCTGGGGGTGCCCGGGAGGCCCCTGAGAGAGTGGGGAGTCCTGGCTGGGGCCCTGACCTCCGCCCCTGCCCGCGCCCCCAGGTTCCCCCAGCAAGCGGGAGCCCGTGGTGGCGGTGGCTGCCCCGGCCTCCTCTGAGAGCAGCAGCACCAACCACAGCATTGGGAGCACCCAGAGCACCCCCTGCTCCACCAGCAGCATGGCGTAGCACCCGCCCTGGAGCCCCGGGGGCCCCCCAGCCAGCCCTGGCCTTGGCAGAGAGCCTGAGCAGCCACCAGCTGGGAACCACTGGCCATGAACTCGCCCCAGGACCCCAGCGCCTCCACTCACCCGACCATGGAGAGTGCCCTCTGCATCTGCCCCTCCCACCTGCCTCTCAGAGGCCTGCTGCCAGCGGGGACATCAGCCTGGAACATCTTGGGGTCCCCCCACCCTGTTCTACAGAGCCTTCCGCTCCAGGGTCTCTGGGATGTGACTGCCCGGGCACACAGCCAGAAAGGCCGCTGCCCTAAGCCCCTGCATTTTAACCTGGATTCTGCACCAGTGAACAGCACGGGCCAAGCAGAGCCAGCCCAGCTCCAGCCTGGCACCTCCTCCTCCGCGGGAACAGAAGAGGGTCTGCAAAGCCACCTGTATCTGGTCCCTGTGACCCCCACTCTTGGACTAACGCAACTTTGGTGGGGGAAACAGAAGCTGAGGGCTGTTCTGCTCTGGAGCCCAGAGGCTGGCCACAACAGTGGGGCGGGGCGAGCCCAACGCCTCCCGGAGCCCCTCCCAGCCCCATGGGCAGCAGCAGATGGCTGATGGCCAGGTGCTGGTCTTGGGCCCACCCTTGTATATTCACCACCAATAAATCAGACATAAAACCAGTGCTGGGCTGGCAAAGGGAAGGGGCCCAGGGGGTGGAGGGACGCCAGGAGTCAGGAGAACAGGGCTGCACGTCCTGCAGTGGTGGCAGGTAGGGCATCCTGAATGGTAGCAGGTGGCTAGAGCCCACCAGATTTGGGTTAAACTAGTATCCTTTTGCAGGGCGCCTGTGGCTCGTGGCTATAATCCTAGCTATTCAGGAGGCTGAAATCTGGGGATCTTGGTTCAAAGCCAGCCCGGGCAGGAGAGTCTGTGAAACTCATCTCCAATTAACCACCAGAAAACTGCAAGTGGTGCTGTGGCTCAAGTGGTAGAAAACTTACTTTGTGCTGAAGAGCTGAGGGACAGTGTCCAGACCCAGAGTTCAAGACCATGACAGACAAAAAAAAAAAAAAACCAAAACCAAAACCATAGCAAACTTGGGCAGAAAAGTCTGTTAGACTCTTACCTCTAATTAATCAGCAAAAAGGCCAGGTGCTGGAGGCTCATACAAGTAAATCTACTAAGGAGGCTGAGATCTGAGGATCATGGTTCAAAGCCAGCCTGGGCAGGAAAGTCCATGAGACTAATCTCCAATAAACCACCAGAAAACTGGAAGTGGTGCTGTGGCTCAAGGGCTAGAGTGCTAGCCTTGAGCTGAAGAGCTGAGGGAGAGTGTTCAGGCCCAGAGTTCAAGCCCCACAACAGACCAAAAAAAAAAAAAAAATTAGCAAAAAGCCAGAAGTGGAGCTGTGGCTCACATGCTAGCCTTGAGTGGAAAAGCTAATGGATAGTACTCAAGCTGTGTTCAAACCTCAATACACATACACCATGCCCCCTTGTGCTGCTCACTCAGTTGGTGGTCTACCCTGGGAATGAGGCTGAGAAACCAAACACAAGAGGTCCTGATCACATTCACTCTGGGGTCAGAACGCAGGCCCTGAGAGCCCTAGGTTCTTATCCAGAGCTACTTACCAGCTGTCTGCCTAGACCTGCCACATGTGGCCTCTCAAAGCCAGCCACTACCCCCTCATCTGTAAAATGGGCATGATGCCAATCACAAGTCTGTAGAGTCTGCAGAGCCTTGGTCTACCTGAGGCTCAGAGAGAGAGGATGTGTCCCAGAGCACATTGCCACTATATAGTTCCTATGCCACTTATGCCAGCTACGCTCCCAGCCCTTAATTGCCATGCGAGAGAAAAGGCAATCAAAGGTCCTGTCATTCCTTTAGAAAAAAAGTTACAAGGCTTTAATTCAACCCAGCCAACCTCTGTCTCTAGGACATCCCAGGTAGGGGCCTCTCCTTTCCCCAAAGGCACTGGGAGAAGGAAAACTATCACCAGCACCCAGCAGGAACCTGGGCCAGTCAGGTAGCTCATACAATGAGCTAGGCCTGAGCCACAAGGCAGACTGGGTAGAAGGAGAGACGGGTTAGACTATAGGCATCTCCAACAGTAGGTTCTGAGAAGGCCCCCATTGCCTTAGCCAAAGACAATGCTTCTCCCAGCCTTCGATTCCACCACCCAGAGCCGGGGTCCTGGGTCAGTCTTGACAGAAGAAAGCAGAAGTCAAAAGGCATCTGATATTAAGTTCACAAAGGGATGCCAGCTGGAGGCTCCCACCTCCAGCCCCACTGCCTTGGCTACTGGGACAGGGAAGGCTCCAGAAGCTTTAGGACACCACCCACCAAGTGCAGGCTGCCAGTGACCAACACATGGATGGCAGCAGCGTCACGGAGAACGTTGGCCCCACTGCTGGCCATGGGGTGAGTAAGGAGGTTCCGTGAGGGGCTGGGGGGCTGAAAGACAGGGTCCCGGCCTTGGCTGATCCACTGTAAGGCATGTGATATGCAGCTGAAGACAAGGGAGCTGGTGTTGCAGGGGCGGGGTGGGTGAGATGCCAGTAGCAGAGAAGCAGGCCCACCAAGCTCTGGGTTCGAGGGACTCCAGATGTCTGGGCTGTTTTGTTCCTTGTCCAGACAACTCCAGTGCTGCTGGTGTTGGAAGCAGCGGAGCAGCACCTGGTCCAGTGTCACAGTGAAGTTCTGCTGGTCTGAGACAGAGACAGGCATATCAGCGGAGGGGTTGGGGGCCAAGGGTGGAGAACCACAGCAGGCATCTACTTAACTCTAGACACTAGACAGACTCTGCCCATGGCTTCCACATTGGACACTGAGGAAACTGAGGCTCATTAAAGTTCAATGACATGCCCACGGTCAGGAAAAGCAGAGCCAGACAGTAGTCTAATATTAAGTGGATATAAACATTTCAGGGAGGGCTGGGATGGTGGCTCAGTGGTAGAGTGCTTGTCTTGCATGCATGAGGCCCTGGGTTCGATTCCTCAGCACCACATAAGCAGAAAAAGCTGGAAGTGGCGCTGTGGCTCAAGTAGTAGAACACTAGCCTTGAGCTGAAGAGCTGAGGGACAGCACCCAGGCCCAGAGTTCAGACCCCACAGCCAAAAAAACAAAAAACCATTTCAGGGAGATCGCAAGCTGGGCACTGGTGGCTCACACCTATAATCCTAGCTAATCAGAAGGATGAGATCTGAGGGTCAATATTTGAAGCCAACCCAGGCAGAAAAATCCTGGAGATTCTTACCTCTAATTAACCAGCAAAAATCTGCAAGTGGAGCTGTAGCTCAAGTGGTAGAGTACCAGCCTTTAGCTAAAAAAGCTATGCAAGAGCAGAAGGCCCTGAGTTCAAGACCCAGAACACGCACGCACACATGCCCAACTTTTTTATTATGAAAATACCGTACAGAGAAGTTACAATTAGATGGGCAAAATAATGAGTACATTTCTTATCAAGCATTGTTGCCTCCTCCTGTTTCCCCTTCCTATCCCTTCCCATCTCCCCCCCCCACACTCCCCATCTTTTCCCCCTCCCCCCGTAATCCCAACTTTTAAAAATCACAATGCATAGTAAAAAACACATTTTACCCTGCAACCCAGTACTTGTGTACTTATATATGCTTAGAATAAAATCTTTACCAACTGGAATCTCTCCTTGCTTCAAGAAATACACAGATATTTTCTATTCTATTCTCTTTCACCTAGAGTAACAAATGTCCAGGCACTGGTGGCTCAGGCATGTAATCCTAGCTACTCAGGTGGGTGAAATAGCCAAAACCAGGGCTGGAGGTATGGCTCAAATGGTAGAGTACTAGCCTAGCAAGCATGAGGCTCTAAGTTGAAACCCCAAATAAACTGAATAAACCCAATACAGCTCTGAGGATGTGGCTTAGCAGAGAATGCTGCCTAGCATTTGAGAGAGACCCCAGGTCTGATCCCCAACACTGCAAAAAACAGAGTAACAAATGCTGGTCAAGACCCATTAAATTAATTTCAGTAAACTGGATGGATTGAAACCTACTTCTTAGAAACTATTCTCTCTGATTTATTTATTTATTTAGTTGGTCGTGGGGCTTGAACTCTGGGCCTGGGCACTGTCCCTGCACTCTTCAGCTCAAGGCTAGCGCTCTACTGCTTGAGCTACAGCGCCACTTCCGGTTTTTCTCCTGGTTTATTGGAGATAAGAATTTCACGGACTTTCCTGCTCGGGCTGGCTTTGAACCGTAATCCTCTGATCTCTGAGTAGCTAGGATTACAGGCCTGAGCCACCAGCGCCCAGCAGTCTCTGATAATTTTTGTATTGCAGCTACATGATATCAGTTCAAATACACCAAAGACTACTTGTACAACAAAACAAATGTACCTCCTATCTCACACTTGCAGTTTAGAAGCCCCCGCTATACATAGAGTGGCCCACCTCAGGGTGGCATCACACCTATAACCTCTCACCTGCGTTGCCTGTGGATGACACCTCTGTCAGGTTAGGGCAGAAAACAGCATAGTCAAACCGGCAGGGCTAGGAGGCCAAGGGAAAGATTTGGTGTCAGAGTTAAAAGGCTCCTCACCAACCCCCACTCCCAGGAGCCACAAGAATCTGCCCATCCCTGAACTACAGTGACACTACAGCCATGTTCTCTACAGATAGAGAACAGAGGCTTGGACAAGTGGTATCCAGCTAGGGGACAGGGCACAAAATACAGGCTATGCACAGATGGCAGAGGTCTGCTTAGTCTGTGAAATGGGAGATGATCCTGAACAGCTGAGAACATCCTATTTCCCCATGCACAAAAGTGCTTCTATGTGCTTTATAGCCTGGTAGCTCCTTTAACCAAACTTGAAAAGCAGGCATCCTTAGTGGCAAGCCTGTTCATGAAGCATGCTGGGACTCAGGAAAATACTCCTGAGCCCATCTTTTCCAGGGTCAAATGCCAGTGCGGTGTTGGATGCTAAGATGCCAATTCTATAGAAGGTGGGGGAGAGAGAGAGAGAGAGGGAGTGTGTGTGTGTTGGTACTGGGAAACCAGGCTCTGTTGGGAGTGGGAAGTGGTGTCACAGAGCTGGAATAGGAAGGGTTGTTGAGCTACCTGCCCCCCTCCCCCTCCAGGCTGGTTCCTCACCTGCAGCAGCTTCAGGAGAGCTGCAGAGTCCCTGTCCCCAGTGGAATTGAAAAGCAAGACACACACCTCAGGCCCACTGCACCAAGGAAAGGAAAGTGATCAGACGGCAGTCCTAACCACAACCCTTTCCCCAAACCCAACCCCTCCCCACTGGTCCAGTCCACTCTGGCCCTGCGGCTACTCCAGCCTTTACTACAGGCCCCATGATAGAGCAGACCCCACCCTCATCCCTGTCCTACTGGATACTCACTCACTGAGCCTCTCCTGCCTCTGCAGGGCCTGTCTGAACCAGCGCACACAGGCCTGCACACTACTGCTGGTGTGTGCACCATCAAGGTACCAAGTGAGGGGTCCACGCCGCAGCACCTGTGTCCGGCCTGGCCACTCTGTGTCTCGAAGCCCTGGTGAAGGTAGACAGACAGTGCTGCAGCTCCTTTTCAGATCCCAGCACCTGCCCTCCCAGCAGGCTGTCCCTTCTGCTCAGGATCCTCATTGGCCTAAGAGCCTCTTGATTAGTGACAGTCACCAATAGCTCGTGCTACATCATCTGGTGGGATTTTCTAGGCAACCTTGAGTGGATGTAGCTATCTAGTATTATTCCATTTGGCAGCCAGAAAGCTCTGCTCTTATAGGCTACAGATGGAATAGGATCAAGAGATTTACTCTAGGACTATCACTCATCCTGATGGCAGGCCTGACACACAGTAGGCACACTGAGACCAATTTCTGTAGGAATTTAACAGCATAAGCACCTACTATGTGCTGAGAGGTTAGTAGGAGCAAAAAGCAATGGCAAGCATGTCATCTACATGAACCTCATGATCTGATGATGACAGTTGTGGCAAGGACACCAACTACATCTGGCTGGGCACTTGGTCCTGCATCCTCTAGTCCCTGGGCTCAGCTCCTTGGTGGTGTCATGTCAGGGAATCATGGCAGTCCCTGGCAGTGAGTCCTAACATTTCATTTGACAGATGAGGAAACAGGCTAGAAAAGATTCCTAAACTCAAAGTCAGGGAGGCGTACAGACCTTCAGGCACCATCCTGAACACCTTGGATATCCTCCACCTCCCAAACCAGATAGCAAAAGAACATCTGATAGCTAGCTACTTAGGAGTTCAAAGCCAGCTACTACTCCCAATTCAAAGCCAGCCTGGCAGGAAAGTCCATGAGACTATTAGCTCCAATTAACCACCAGAAAACTGGAAGTGGTGCTATGGCTCAAAGTGGTAGAGCATTAGCCTCGAGCAAAAGAGCTTAGGGACAGTGACCAGGCCCTCAGTTCAAGCACCATGACCAACCAAAAAAAAAAAAAAAAGAGGCTAAGATCTGAGGACCTCAGTTTGAAGGCAGCTCAGAGATAACTATCTCTCTGATTAGCCAGAGGTAGAGGTATGGCTCAAGAGGTATAGCACCAGCCCTAAGTGAAAAAGCTAAGGGAGAACACAATGCCCCCCAGTTCAAGCCCAGTACCAGCACAAGAAGAATGAAAGAAAGAAAGAAAGAGAGAAAGAGAGAGAAAGAAAGAAAAGGAAGGAAGGAAGGAAGAAAGGAAAGAAGGAAGGAAGGAAGGAAGGGAGGGAGGGAGGGGCCGGGCACTGGTGGCTCATGCCTATAATCCTAGCTACTCAGGAGGCTGAGATCTGAGGATCACGGTTCAAAGCCAGCCTGGGCAGGAAAGTCCGTGAGACTCTGATCTCCAATAAACCACTAGAAAACCAGAAGTGGTGCTGTGGCTCAAGCGGTAGAGTGCTCGTCTTGAGCTGAAGAACTGAGGGACAGCACCAAGCCCAGAGTTCAAGCCCCACAACTGACAAAAAAAAAAGAAAGAAAGAGGGAGAGAGGGAGAAAGAGAGGGAGAGGGAGAGAGCAAGAGCGAGAAAGAGAGGGGGGAGAGAGAGGAGGAGAAAGGAAAAGAAAAAAAAAGAGAAGAGAAGAGAAGAGAAAGATCGGAAGGGGTTTAAAGACATGTAGTGGTCCTAGCCAGGCAGGAAGTTCCAACTCACCATGACGCATATGGGAAGGAGGCTGGAATACAGGTGCTAGGGGCAGCTGCCACAGGTTGCCTGGTCTGGATACCTTCAGCTCCTGGATGGCTGTAGATTGTGTAAAGCCCAGTGTGCTTAGAACCCTCCCAGGCAGGTTCTCTGTGCTGCCCACATACCTGCCCAGATAGTCCACTCACTCTGTTGATGGTGCCGTTGCAGCCAGCAATTGGCCAGCTGCAAGGCCAAAGCTGCATTGGAACGCTGGTGCTCTCCCTCCAGGCCCAGGGCCAGTGGAGGGCCCCCTTCCTCCAGGGCTTCCAGTGGTGGACACAGGTAGAGAGGACACTGTAGGGACATGGGCAGGAGCTGGTCAGCAGAGAATGCTAAAAGGCTCTTGTATAACTCCCCACCCACCAGAGCCCACCAAGACCAGCTCACATCACCCATGTGTTCTTACTTTGTGTGTGTAGAAGGCTTTGAACTTAAGAGCTTGAATACTGTCCTTTAGCTTTTTTGTTCAAGGCTGGTGCTCTACTACGTGAGCCATAGCTCCACTTCTGGCTTTCTGCTGGCTAGTAACTGGAGCCAAGAGTCCCACGGACTTTCCTGCCTGATCGAGATTCTCAGATCTCAGCCACCTGAGTAGCTAGGATTATAGGCATGAGCCACTGGCCCTGGTCAGCCGTGTTCTCTTGAGGAACAGCTAGCCTAGCTCCCTTGCATGTATAAACAAACAGACCCACCAGGAGGACACACCTCCCCAGCACTCCCCAAATCTCTCCCTACCCACTGATGCCTCCAATCAGACTCACTGAGATCTGCTGGGCTCGATCCCTCAGCACTGCCAGGGGACCTTCCGGCTGGAGCACAGTGAAGGCAGGGATGCCACGCTGCAAACAGGCCAGATGGAGTGAGGCAGGGGCTACGAGGGTCCCCCCACACACGCCCTTCTGGCTCCCAAAGACCATTCAGCCTCCCACTCCTCATTTGAGGTGAGAGGAGGCCGGACTAGCTGTAATCACACAGGACCAGCGTAGGAATCCAGGCTCTGTGAAATGGTAACCCCTCTGCACAACACCTTAATAGCAACAATAAAATTATAAAATACTATTTTTTAAGAAAGAAAGAAAGAATCCAGGCTCTGATGGTCATCACTAGGGTCTCTCTCTCTCTTTTACTTCAAGACCAGGACTTGAACTTGATAACTGATGCTTTTGCTCATTGGCTAAAGCTCTACCAACTGAGCCACACCTCCAACCCTGATCACTAGAGTCTCATCCTCAATTACACAAATGACTCTGTGCCACCCCACTACCCTGAGCCTACTGTGTACCCCCGCCTGCCTAATCACCTTAAAGATGCCCCCTTTCTGCCACGCTATCTTCTCCATCGTGTCCCCCAGAAGACTCGTGTGGTCAATACCAAGAGAAGACACTCCACACACCACAGGCTTCCTAAGGAGACAAGAGGGCCATGACAACCCTGTCCTGAGCCACTGGGCAGGAGGTGAAGTCTGGGTTCCTGTTCACCACGGGTCCCCACACGCTGCCTCACCTGATGATGTTGGTGCAGTCATAAGCCCCACCGATGCCTACTTCTACCACCGCCAGGTCCACCTGCAGACAGCCAGACAGCACGGCAGTGAGGAGGGCGATGACCCCAGGTTGTGAGGACCCTCACCTGCTGGGATTTAGTCCCCAAGGCCTCACAGATATAGGTGTCTGGGGGACACGCACCTTCTCTTGCAGGAAGATGTGGAAGGCCATGAGGGTAAGGAAGCGGAAGTAGGCGGGCATGGAGACACTGCTGCCATCCTGCACACAGGAACACTGTCAGTGTCCACAGCCCCATAGCCCTGCTCTGGGGAGACAGGGGCCCGGGATATGGGGCACACCCTGCCCCACTCATCTACCAGCCCTCCAGAAAGGGCACCTTGGTTTCCTCCAGACGGTGATAGAGGTGCCAGAAGTGCTTGCTGAAGAGCTCAGGGCTGATGGGCTGCCCGTTGATGCGGATCCGCTCTCGTACCTGCACCAGGTGGGGAGAGCTGCAGGGAGACCTGGGGTCATTGGAACTCCCTTCCAAGTCCCAAGGCCTTCCCTGCCCACCTGTCCTCTACACTGCTACTCCTCTGCTGAAACCCTCCCGAGGTTCTTCAATGCCCACAGGAGTCCCAGCCCCTTGCCACAACCTCCCAGGCTCCACAGGCATTGTGCCTCACCTTTGTTTATACTCTCCTTTCTAGACTATCTTTTTTTTTTCCTTTTTGCTTATGTGGTGCTGAGGAATTGAACCCAGGGCCTCATGCATGCAAGGCAAGCGCTCTACCACCGAGCCACCTTCCTAGCCCTCTACACTATCTTTTTTTATGTGTGTATTCTTTTTGTGTATGTGACAGTACTAGGGCTTAAATTCCAGGCTGGGGCACTGTCCCTGAGCTTTTGTGCTCTTAAGATAACACTCTCTTACTTAAGCCATAGCTCCAGTTCCAGCTTTTTTTGGTGGTTAATTGGAGAGGTTAAGACTTTTCTGCCTGGGCTGGCTTTAAACCTCAGTCCTCAGATTTCAGCCCCCGGAGTAGTTAGGATTACAGGCATGAGCCATTGGTGCCCAGCATCTACACTATCTTTAGTCCCTTCAGCCCTAACCTGTCATGGTGCCAGTCTCAATTAAAAGTACCATTCAAGGTACCAGTCTAGCATGTTCTCTGGGCCCCAACAGTCCCTGCATTCCCCTTCACACACAAAAATCAGTGACTCTGTTAGTATCTGTCTTTCAGCCCTGGAGGACAAAGCCTGTTTTCTGTGTTCAGGTGCAGCCCCAGGCTGGCCACATGGTGCCAAATCAATGGCTAGGGTGTTCACAAAAATATATTAGAAGAGTAGAGCCAGATGCCAGTGGCTCATACTTGTAATCCTAGCTACTCTAGAGGCTGAGATCTGAAGAGTGAAGTTTGAAGCCAGCCCCAACAGGAAAGTCTATGAGACCATTATCTTCAATTTAACTACTGAAAAGCCAGAAGTGGAGCTGTGGCTCACATGGTAGAATGTTAGTCTTGAGCAGAAGACACTAAGGGACATTAGCCTGGCCCTTTGTTCAAGCCTCAGTACCAGTAATAAATAAATAAAAAGCAGACAAAAAATAAACAAGCCAGGGGCTGGGAATGTGGCTTAGTGGTAGAGTGCTTGCCTAGCATACATGAAGCCCTGGGTTTGATTCCTCAGTACCACATATACAGAAAAAGCCAGAAGTGACACTGTGGCTCAAGTGGTAGAGTGCTAGCCTTAAGCACAGAGAGGATAAGGGACAGTGCCCAGGCCCTGAGTTCAAGCTCCAGGACTGGCAATAAAATAAGATAAAATAAAATAAACCAGCCAATAAACAGGGCTAGAGGTGTGGTTCCTGTGGTAGAGCACCAACCTAGCAATTTGAGGCCCTGAGTTCAACTCAAAACAGAAAAGAAGAAAACTGAAGGCTGCTGACACTTGATAAATGCTGATTTAATGTTTACTAAGTGAATAAACAATGGGTTCAGGAGAGACATGGTGCTGATCTCTAGGGAGAACCCTAGCCTCCACAGTCCCCCACAGAGCTACGAGTCACACCACTCCACAATTCAGTACCTAAAGAATCCTGTTTTCAGGCCATAGTTACGCAGGATATGCTCAGTGAAGGCACAGGTAGAGCCCTAGGAAAAGAAAAATATTATGTGGGTAGGCCCTGCCCACCAAGAGGTTGCTTATATCTGTGTTCTGCTCACCTTTCCCTTAGTCCCAGTGACATGGATGATATTCAGCCGGTCCAAGTCCTCCACCTGCAACAGACAAAGTCCTTACTTTAGCCATCACAGTCTCAGGGAGATGAGGATGGGGATGCCATAGGTTCTCCCTACCTACCTGCAGCCCACTCCGTGCCAGGTACAGCTCCATGGCTTCCAGCTGTGCCTGGGGATCACCCCTTTGGCGCTTCACCTGCTCCAGGTAGCCAGCATTGGTCTGTAGGGTGTTGAGCATGCGCACAGCATCCTGGCAACCATAGCCCCCAGGTAGCAGATTAGCTCACTAAAGGTTCTTAGGCAAAGAGGCACCCAGCACACCACAGCCCAAGTCAGGGCACCAAGCCTGCCATACCAGCTTAATGCCCTGGCATACAAGTAACAGGAAGGCAGCAGTGGCATCTACCCAGCTGTGGCAAAGATGGGGGCAGTTCAGCCCCACCCAGGGAGTGCCAGGCAAAGAAGGGGGAAAGGCTAACGGAACTAGCTGTTTCCTGCTCTGACTCCCCAGGCCTTGCCCTCCCCCACTTCGGTCTTTGCCCTCATTCACTCCACCATTATAATGGACTCCAGTAACAGAACCCCAAGCTAGAGTCTTAGACTTCCAGAATTCCCGGAAGTTTTCATACAAACCAGAAGGATTTTAGGGTTCCACAATGTTAGCCTGAGAACAGCTGCTTAAAGCAACCAGAAGAGCAGGCTCAAGGGGAGGAAAAGTGTGTCCCTGCTCACCTGGCAGGTAGGCCTGGCTTTAGGAGATGTCCATCTAGGGGTGGGAGTGGAACATTTTTTTTTTGGCCAAAATAAATGGCCAAGCCAAGCACTGGTGGCTCATGCCTGTAATCCTAGCTACTCAGGAGGCTGAGATCTGAGGATCAGGGTTCAAAGCCAGCCCGGGCAGGAAACTCTGTGAGACTTTTATCTCCAATAAACCACCAGAAAACTGGGAGTGGTGCTCTGGCTCAAGCAGTAGAGTGCTCACCTTGAGTTGAAGAGCGCAGGGACAGCGCCCAGACCCAGAGTTCAAACCACACGACCAACAACAACAACACAAAAATAAATAAATAAATAGCCAAGGCTGGTAGTGCATATCTGTAATCTGAGCACTTAAGAAGCTGAAGCATGGGTTGAGAAAGTGGCTCAATGGTAGAGTACTTGCCTTGTATGCTTGAGGCCCTGGGTTCGATTCCTCAGCACCACAAAAGCAGAAAAAAAAGCTGTAAGTGGCGCTGTGGCTCAAGTGGTAGAGTGATAGCCTTGAGCTGAAGAGCTGAGGGACAGTGCCCACGCCCAGAGTTCAGGCCCCACGACCCAACCAAAAAAAAAAAGAAGCTGAAGTAGGGCAGGCGCTGGTGGCTTAAGCCTGTAATCCTAGCTACTCAGGAGGCTGGGATCTGAGGCTCACGGTTCAAAGCCAGTCTGGACAGGAAAGTCCATGAGACTCTTATCTCCAACAAACCACTAGAAAACCGGAAGTGGCACTGTGGTTCAAGCAGTAGAGCGCTCGCCTTGAGCTGAAGAGCTGAGGGATAGCACCCAGGCTCAGAGTTCAAGCCCCATGAATGACAAAAAATAAAAAAGAAAGAAAGAAGCTAAAGCAGGAGAGAGCTAGGGCAGAAAGATCAGGCTAGCCTGGGCTACATAACAGGATCTTGGTTCAAGAAAGGAAAGACAAAAATACAAACAAGGAAGGAAGGAAAGGAAAAAGAAAAGAGTCTGAAGATTCAAATCAAGTCATTCATCTATAATCCTAGCATTATAGATCTCAGGAGGCTGAGATCTGATGATCCCTTTTAGAAACCAGTTCTAAGCAGGGAAGTTTGGGAGACTCTTAGAATTGTGTCCTAAGGAAATTTACTTCCCCCCTCTCCCTAATCTTGATCTCCAGCCCTCAGGGCTCCAATCCTGTCACACTGGTGCCACTGACACGGCTGGCATCATGTTGTGGATTCTGGCAACTGGCCCAGGTAACAACACCTGCAGATATTTTCTGTTTCCAGACTGTTGGGGACTCTACTGTCCATCTTCTAAATACCAGGTGCTTGGATCTCCAATCTTGTGAATCCTGGAGATGTCACCCCCAGATTCCCCCATTCCTTTCTTTCAAATCTAAATTCTCAGATTTGCTCCCAATCCTTCCTCCATCTTGTCCTGCCAATTCAGACTCCAGAGTCATCAGAACTCCTAGGCCTAATCTGAACCCCAATGGACAGGACCTTTCAGGTCCAATCACCAATGCCCTTCCCTTTGACAAGATACAACCGTGTCAGAATTTCCAGATCCTGCAGCCTAAGCTCAAGTTCCGGACCTGGTTCCCACCTGTGTTGTTCTAGCCTCCCTACATCCGGTCTCAGGATCTTGGGCCCCCATCCCCTGACCTTCGGCCTCCAGACATCCCCGTCCCTGGCCCCTAACCACGGTCCCAACCCCCCGACCGGCTTCAGCTGGAGGAGCCGGGTGCTGCTCCCCTCAGGCCCGGCCCACGTGTCACTGCCTCCCGCCAGCCCGCTCTCCGGACACCTGGTACTCCATGCCGGGTTCCTGTGGCGCGAGCCGTGCGCTCAACCCTCGCCGCGCCACGCACCGGATGATGGCACTTGGCCCACGGACCGCTGCCAGGAGCAGAGCCGCGCGCAGGCGGCCCGGCGCCCACGACATAGCCTCGACGCCGCCGCTAGCTAGGCCGGGAAAAGAGAAGACCCGCCTTGCCTCCCGCACAGACACGCCCCTCCACTCCACCAATCAGAACCGTCCAAGCCTGCCGCCTACACCAATGAAAAGAGGTGCCCTGGAGGGGTCCTGTGAGAGAGGCGGGGTCCTGTGAGCGGCACGCTCTCCAGCGTCCTCTCTTTTAAAGGGACCTGCACTCCTTTCGCCACCATAAAAGGGTGCCCATCTGACAATATCCAGTCCCAGTTAGCTGCCGACAGCCCTGTTGCAGACCAGAAAAATCCCTGCATTGTCTCAACCTACATTGTGCTGGCTCTCCTGTCACGAATCACAACCAACGCCCAAGCCTCTGTGCTCCCTAACTCTTAACGGCCCTGAGGAATCCAGGAAGCTTTCAGATGAAGTATCCCAGCTGAGGCCGGCAGAGTGTGGGGAGAGGTTTCCAGGCTAAGAAAAAGGGGAACGTGAAAACCAGGCGATTGGAGGGAGAAAAAATAAGTGCTGAACCGAACTTCCACCTGGTTAGGCCAGTTGATGCTGAGTCCAGTCCCATAAGGAATTTGGTTAAATTTGACTGATCTTAATATCCAATTTGCACTTTGATGCTCCCAGGGGCAGCTACTAAGTGGAGAACGGGGTGGGAGTGGCAAATCAAGCTATCACAGATTGTTTGATTTCTAAATAAGCAAATGAGTCACACACACACACACACACACACCCCTCCATACTGGGGCTTGAACTCAGGGCACACACACACACACACACACACACACCTCCATACTGGGGCTTGAACTCAGGGCCTAAGTGCTGTCCTTAGCTTTTTGGTTCAAGGCTGGTGCTCTACTACTTGACTCACTGCTCCACTTCTGGCTTTTTTGGTACTCAACTGGAAATAAAATTCTCATACTTTCCTCCCCAGGCTGGCTTCAACCCTTGATCCTCAGATCTAAACCTCCTGTGTAGTTAAGATTACAGGCATGAACCACCAGCGCCTGGTCTGAGTTTTAAGATTCCATCATTGTTTGGAGGTCTCCTCTTCCAACACTGCTGGGGTCCTGTTTGTGAGGAAACCATCCTTCCTATGTAATCCAGGCTGGACTTGGACTCCAGTTCCTTCTACCTCCACCTCTCCAGTGTTGAGATTATGGGCACCTGTCAACACATTCAGCTTTCTTGGCCCAGCTACAGAAATACTGTTTTTCTCTGGATTTTTTTTTTTTTTTTGGTCAGTCATGGGGCCTGAACTCTGGCCTGGGTGCTGTCCCTGAGCTCTTCAGCTCAAGATGAGCACTCTACCACTTGAGCCACAGTACCACTTCCGGCTTTTTCTGCTTATGTGCTACTGAGGAATCGAACCCAGGGCCTCATACGTGCAAGGTAAGCACTCTACCACTAATCCACCTTCCCAGCCCCTGATTTTTTTTTTTTTTTGCCAGTCCTGGGGCTTGAACTCAGGGCCTGGGCACTGTCCCTGAGCTTCTTTTGCTCAAGGCTAGCATTCTAGAACTTGAGCCACAGCAGCCCTTCCAGATTTTTCTGTGTATATGTGGTATTGAGGAATCGAACCCAGGGTTTCATGCATGCTAGGCAAGCACTCTACCACTAAGCCACATTCTCAGCCCTTTAAAAAAAAAAAAACAACAACTTTTGAGTAGTAGGATGTGAACTAATGAGTTTATTTGCTTTGCTATCCAGGCACTCTACCACTTGAGCCACACCTCCAGCCCTTTTTAGCTGGAGGTTATTTTTGTGATAGGGTATCATTTTTTTCCATAGAACAGCCTGGAATTTGATCCTCCCATGCACACTTCCTGTTGTAGCTGGTTAGACAGGTGCAAGTCACCATGCTGAGCTTTTTCTGTTGTGATGAGATCTCAAGAATTTGCCAAAGCTAACCTGAACCAAAATCCTTCTGATATCAGCCTCCCAAGTAGCTAAGACTATATAGGCAGGAGCCACTACACCTCCCTTACATATTTTTTTAACATTTTTTATTGTTATTATAAAGGTGATATACAGAGGGGTTACAGTTATATAAGTCAGGTAGTGACTACATTTCTTTTTGGGCAATGTCACCCCTTCACTCTCTCCTAGTTTTTCCCTCTGGTCCCCACCCACAAATTGTAGTTTAATATAATGTATGAATACCACTGCTGCATTTGGGTTTTGGTTTTTTGATTATTTTTATTTTTATTTATTTTTTTGGTCTTGGGCTTGAACTTCTGGGCCTGGGCACTGTCCCTGAGCTCTTCAGCTCAAGGCAAGGGCTCTACCACTTGAGCCACAGCAATTCTTCCAGTTTTCTGGTGGTTAATTAGAGATAAGAGTCTCATGGACTTTCCAGTCTGGGATATCTTTGAACTGCAATCCTCAGATCACAGCCTCCTGAGTAGCTAGGATTACAGGCGTGAGCCACCAGCGCCTGTCTTGCACTTGTTACATTTCTTTTAATCTCTTTTTTTTTCTGCTGGTCTTGGGGCTTGAACTCAGGACCTGGGTGCTGACCCTGAGCCACTTTGTGCTCAAGGCTAGAGCTCTACCACTTGAGCCACAGCACCACTTCTAGGTTCGTTTTGTTTTGAGTAGCTTATTGGAGATAAGAGTCTCATGGACTTTCCTGCCCTGACTGGCTTTGAACTGGAACCCTCATATCTCATCCTCCTGAGTAGCTAGGATTACAGCCACCAGTACCCAGACCATTCTCATAAGTTTGAAGACAACTCAAACCTTCTTTCTGCTTAAAACTCCCAGTAGGGCTGGGCGCCAACCAGTGGCTCTCTGGCATGTTTCTCTGCTTGGTGCACCCTTACAAACCTTTGCATGACTGACTTCTGGTGGCTTCAGGACATTCTTGTCACATTTTTTTTAATTGGCCTGGGGTTTTCAACTCAGGACCTCACATTTGGTAGGCACTCTACCACTTTAAGTATATCTCTAGCCCAAATTTATTCTTTTTACCATATTATCCTTTATTAGGTTTTAGATGATTTTGTTGTTGTTTCTTCTTCTTTTTTGTTGGCCAGTCCTGGAGCTTGATCTCAGGGCCTGGGTACTGTCTCTGAGCTCCTTTTGTTCAAGGCTAGCACTCTACCACTTGAGCCACAGTGCC